>NW_005871114.1:5272219-5328340 GCF_000147115.1 Myotis lucifugus
GCGTTTAAGAGATCAACCAAAGGACTTGTATGCACGCATATTAGCATAACCAATGGACACAGACACTGGGGCGGTGGGGGCTTGTCCTGAGGGGTGGGAGTGTTGGTGGTGGTGAGGTCAATCGGGGGGAAAAAGGAGACATATGTAATACTTTAAACAATTAAAAAAAAAATGCAGTTTCTCTAGTCGCATAGTATAAAGTCTCCTTAGCAGAAAATAAGATAAGGCTGGGAAAACATCTGTAGACCAAATTTAGTGCACCTGAACAATTGTACAAATATCTCCTTTATATATACATATTTTTATTGATTTTAGAGAGGAAAGGAGAGAGAGATAAAAACATCAATGAGAGACGATCACCGATTGGCTGTCTCCTGCACACCCCCAACTGCACAAGCCCACAACCCAGACATGTGCCCTGACCAGGAATCCAACGGTAACCTCCTGGTTCATAGATTGATGCTCAAACATTGAGCCACACCGGCTGGGCCAAGTATCTCCTTTTAGACATAGTTCCAAAAAGTAACATGCCTTTAGCTCACTATTAGTACTATCTTAAAAGATCACAAGGTAGCCGTAACCGGTTTGGCTCAGTGGATAGTGTCGGCCTGCGGACTGAAAGGTCCCAGGTTTGATTCCAGTCAAGGGCATGTACCTTGGTTGCAGGCGCATCCCCAGTAGGGGTTGTGCAGGAGGCAGCTGATCGATGTTTCTAACTCTCTATCCCTTTCCCTTCCTCTCCGTAAAAAATCAATAAAATATATTTTTAAAAAAATCACAAGGTATAGTTTGCCAATCCAGGGTCAATCCATCTCTTATAAAACTGAAAGTTGGCCCACCGATTTTCATTTATTTTACACCTGCCTTCTAGTAGGCATTGATTTAGACAGGTAACTTACTGCTGTTGCTTTGTATTTATAGGTTTATTTAACTGGATTATAGAGAGGGAGCCGGGCACAGCATGGACTTTACTATTTTTAGTCCTTGCACAGAATTGTAGTTGGCAATAAATCCCTAACTGGCAAAATTGGTATCCTAGGAGGGCTACGATCTTGCCAGCACCCTTTGCTATGTCCCCACCCCCACCCCCTTTATCTTCCTGCAAGTATTCCTGCAAAATGGGTAGGTGTGGAAAAAAGCAGCAATCTGGTCATCATTACCATGAACATCTGATTCTTGCTTGTAGGCAAATTAATCATTTTTTCTATCTCCACAGCAAATGAGTTTGGGTGGCAGGGAAGATCTGGAAAGAAGCTATAAAAAAGTGATAAGCCCTAGCTGGTGTTATTCAGTGGTTACAGCATTGCCCAAACACTAAAAAAGGGCTGCAGGTTTGATCCCAGCCTGGTAGGGGTACATGCGGGAGGCAACCAATCGATGTATTTCTGTCACACCGATGTTTCTTTCTCTCTCTCTCTCTCTCTCTCTCTCTCTCTCTCTCTCTCTCTCTCCTCCCTTCCATTCTCTCTAAAAAAATCAACGGAAAAAATACCCTCAGGTGAGGATTAAAACACATTCATGCACTGGAGGGGGGGTCCCTCAGCCCGGCCTGTCCCCTCTCACAGTCCAGGAGCCCTCAGGGGCGGGAGGTGACCCGGTGATCAGGGGAAGGCAACACCCCATCACACCTCTGCTGCTGCCACTGCTGGCAGCGCAAGCCTCGGCTGGCCCTGGTTACCTAAGCCTCGGGCAGCCACCATCTGAGGCTTGCCTGCACCTCGGGCTGGCCCTGGGCGGCCGGGGGATTGGGGGACTCCGGAGGCAGGCGTGTGGAGCTGCTAGTTCTGCCTGGGGGCGGGCCAGGCCTTGCTGTGCGCCTGCTGCCCTGGCAGGGTTGAGGGGACTGGGTGCCACCATCTTCGAGGGCATGACAGTCAATTAGCATATTCCCTCCTTATTTGTTGTGGACGCTGCCATCTTTGAGGGTGTGATAGTCAATTAGCATATTCCCTCCTTATTGGCTGTGGGCACCACCATCTTTGAGGGTGTGGCAGTCAATTAGCATATTCCCTCCTTATTGGCTGTGGGCACCACCATCTTTGAGGGTGTGGCAGTCAATTAGCATATTCCCTCCTTATTGGCTATGGACGCCATATTTCCGATGGTGTGAGGGTCAATTGGCATATTCCCTCTTTATTAGATAGATGGTTCTATTTAAAGACATTTTAGAGAATGGCATGCCTGCATATATATTTATGATCAAATAAATTTTAAGATTAAGAACATCTTTCTCATAAAGTCTTCTGGTTTTATAAAGCAAAACAAAACAAAATTACTAAAGATAATCAGAACTTTTAAGAGAACAGAGGCATCAGTCTTTATGAGGTATCTGATGCACTGAGCTACAGCCAGGTTTAGCCTCACCAAATTACCCTGGAATTATTGAGAGGAATAGGTTGAAAAGTTAGACATTAAAGCCAGAATAAAGTTACTAGTAATTTAGAAATGAGGTTAATTTTTTCACTTTGTACTTAAGATGATTTCATATTCAGGAGTGGGAAAGCAATTCAATAGACAATTCATTTGGTCTCCATGTAAATTAAGAACTGAAAGATCAAAATTACAACTAAACTACAGAACAAACATCATTCAGAACAACCTGAAATCTAGCCAAACAGTAGTCCTACAACTAAGACTATAAAGAAGCTACATCGAGACTGGTAGGAAGGATAGAGACCGCACAGGCTGGTCCCATATCTATGTGTGGTGTATAAATATCTGGGAGTGATATCTCAACTGCGGGGGTCCCCCGAGGAGAAAGTGGTCAGGGTTCCAGTGCCAGAAAGAGAAGTCTCCATAATTTCTGGCTGTAAAAACCAATGAGAATTGTGGCTGAGACAGAAGGCTGCTGGAGTCCCAGGCATTCCTGTTAAAGGGCCTGTGGACAGACTTACTTGGACACAGTCCTTCAGAGTTCCAGCACTGGGACAACAGCTCAAAAGGCTCCAGGGACACACGAAAGGCATTTTTCAGGGCACTGAACTATTCTATATGATATTATAATTATTTATATCTATCATTGTACACTTCTCAACAACCATAGAATTTATAATACAAAGAGTTAACTTTAATGCAAACTATGGCCCAGCTGGTGTGGCTCAGTGGTTGAGCATTGACCTATGTACCAGGTCACGGTTCGATTCCACATCGATCCCGGCATGCGGGAGGCAGCCGATTAATGATTCTCTCTCATCATTGATGTTTCTCTCTCTCTCCCTCTCCCTTCCTCTCTGAAATCAATAAAAATCCTATATAATAAAAGGCTAACATGCAAATAGACCAAATGGTGGAACAACTGAACAACCAGTCGCTATGACGTGCGCTGACCACTGGGGGGGGGGGGGTGGGTGCGGAACATGACGGGCATTGGCCACGGCAGGATGGTAGAGCAGGTGAATGGGGGCGCCAGACCAAGGCAGGGAGCCGGTTGTTGTCATCGGGGCGAGCCTCTGATGGTTACTGAAAATTCTTTGCTCCTGAGCATGGCGGTCTCACCCAGCGCTCGCACCGCTCGCACCCGCTGCCGGTACCTGATGCCGGTCTCAATCACTCGGTGCCATCAGTGGGTGCAAATGGTGGCTGCTGGCCCTGATTGCCCCTGAGGGCTTCTCCACCTCCCCCTGCTCCTGAGGGGCTATCAGGGCAGCAGCCACCACTCGCACCTGCTGATGGCACCGGCCCCAAACGCTCCGTGCTGTCAGCAGCAGCAGGAGCGGGGCTGCCGACAGACGGGACTGGGGGCCACAATGGGAGGGGCCGGGCGAGGGCTAGGAGGATGGGCCAAGACCCGCCCCTGTGCCTACCGCAGCCTCGCAGCCCACAGTTCCTTTCAAGGTGCACAAATTTGTGCACTGGGCCCCCAGTGTGTGTGTGTGTGTGTGTATGTGTGTGTATTTTTTAAGCCCTATGGATTTATTTTTAAAAAAAGAACAACACGAAGGCAAGAAATTTGGTAACTTTAAGAGGCCTATCCAAGTGAATTTAAGACTACAGTTCGTACATCAAAAACATTTAGATAAAAACCACAAAACTAAAACAAAAATAAAGTAAAAATTCAGAATAACCCATGCCAGTTTTGTCATATCAACCCATGCCTGATCAACTGAGGATTACAAAACAGACCTGATAGTTTTTCCTCAGAAGAGTCTGAGTAGACAAAATAAAAAAGATAATGCAAAACAAAATTTAAAGATGCTGATTCATAGAAGTGCAACACAGTAGCATGCAGTAGATTAAAGCAAGTCTATATGGAATATCACTAATTCACATAGAAATGCATGGTTAGTGAACACAAAGGAGACATTTATCTGTACTATAATCTATTGTCTAAAAAAATCAATGAATGCTTTTTAAAGGTCACTGGCTCAAACCGTAGTACCTATAAGAAAGAGCATGAAAGATGAATGGATTCCTTATGATAGTTTTCTAAATTCTAGTATTTTGTTTGACCCATAGGGTTATTTAAAAAAATAGGAATGTGAATATTACCTGAATGATTGCTATACACATTTCAGTGTGTGACTTCTGAAGTATTCTATCCTTGGAAATATCATGCTCTTAAAATTGAGTTATCCTTAAGAAGAAGCAAGTGCCTAGCAATTTCATTGTTAATCTTTAGAAGTACTACAGAGCTTCAAATGTAACCTTCTAATCTGAGATGGGTTCTGCCAACCATCAAATTCATCAGCAAAGACAGAATAAAGGTCTTTGACAGGGAGGGACTATTCAATCTTTCATAATATTTACTGAGGGCCTTCTATGTGTTAAACATTATTTCAAGTGCTAGTAATATAACCTAGATGAAAATATTACTATTAAAACATTCCTGCCTTCATCGTGATTATATCCTTTTGTGTCTATATGGTCACCATACTATTTCTACTAGGCCCAGCATTCTCCTGATCCTTGGATATGTAGTAACGGTAACCTAATGATCCAATTCACTTTAAAAAATTAATTTACATAAATTTCAAGATTGCTATACATAGTTATTCCTTCTTACCTGGTCCTGTGTTGATAATAACGTAAACAGAGTTTCCAATGCTGCTCTTCGAACTGATGATATAGTGTGATGCAAAAATGGCCAGACACGTGGAACTAAAACTGTGAGTGACTGCTGAATACTAATAAAGAAGACACAAGTTAATCTAATTATTCTCAGTTGAAACTCCATTGATACATTACCTAAATATCATTTCCTTGTGGACCTGTTATCTTTTTAGAGGAGTAAATTCTAAAAATATAATATAATTTTCATATGAACCTTCATTTAATACCTTCAATCAAAACTGTTATTACAGCACCAGTATAGCCAAAGCAAATAGTCATAAAGAAGAACAGAAATATTAACATTAGGTTCTTCTATGGTGCTAATGTCATAAATTACCTTTATCAAATTAGAACTTTTCCAATATAATGCTTTTATTCCCAATCTGTTCTTATTCAAAAAAAAAAGGGGGGGGGCATGTATCTTAGCTGGTAGTAGCCTACACAAAATCAGGATTGCTAATCCTTACTCCTCTCCTGTGGGCAACCATAACATACACATCATTTACATCCACTCTGGGGCCATCTCTGCCACATGTCAAATGAGCAAAAGGTGGTATGGCAGTAGCTTTGAAATGTATCCTGATTTAGCATTACTAAGTTAAGAAAACTCAAATATCTTCCTTCTTACAGGTTAGATTGTAAATAGGAAAGCAAGCAAAGCCACATCTAGGCTGACAACTTGAGCCATAAGATTCCTGTCACAACCATGAGTGATTTATAAAAGTTACCTGGAATGAGGAAATGATTTGTAAATAGCATTTGGAATACATACCTCCGTAGAAAAAAGCATGAATAAAAAAAGAATATGTCAGTGTAACTATTTATCTGTTGTTTTGTAGTTCCTCTCATGTGGCCTATCTTTTAATATTTCAATACTTGAAGGTTTGTATAAGAAAATGACTTCTTACATTAATTTACACATTTAGTACACATGCAACACAGACTCAAAATATGTAAAAGCATAGTAACGTCTTGTTAATAGTGTAAACTCCTCATGCTCCAAATGACATGCTGCATTTCTTCTGACATAAACTAGAAAGTATCTGCCAAATAGCACAATATATGAACAAATGTTCCAATAAAGCAATTTTGAAAAAAGAAAATTAAAAAGTACATTATTTCACATTGTGGCAATAGAACTTTCACTACATTTTTTCATTTTCTTACATTATGTTGCTTTCCTAACACTATCTAGTTGGTGATTTTTTTTAAAGTCCTAAGTCCTTTATTTAGAGCAGATGTCAATAAATCTAAGGCCCACAGACTAAATCCACTCTACCTGGTTTTAAAATAAAAGTTTTATTGGAAACAGACATATTTACTCTTTCATGTATTGTCTATGGCTGCTTTTGTGTTACATTAGCAGAACTGAGTAGTTCTGACAGAGATCACATGGCCCACAAGGCCAAAAATATCATTATCTGAAGAGTTGAGTAATTTTGAGAGATCGCATGGCCTGCAAAGCCAAAAAGATAATTATTTGACTTCACAAAAAGGTTGCCAATTCCTAACTAAGAGTAATTAAAAGCTCTTGCATTTTGCAGCTTGAGAAGAGCTTTCACACAGATTAACTCATTTACTCCCTATAGCTTTTATTACTAATGAAAGCATCTGAAATATATGCACTATCACCTAAATTTTTCTATTCATTTACTTGTACAGGTACTTATTTAGCTCTTCCAATTTGTGGGCTATCCTGCTAACCTAAATTTAACATTGAAGTATTACCAGTTGGTCAGCACTATTTGAAACATTCTCTACACATTTTCATGCATCTATGATTATTTCTTGGAAATATTCATTCAGAGTCAAAAATCATTTATGGTCATAATCATATGAACAGTCACTGAACAGCCTCACTAGGCTAAGAACAGCAATTAATTTTCTCATCTGTGATTTTTTTTTTAATATATTTTTATTGATTTCAGAGAGGAAGGGAGAGAGCTAGAGAGATAGAAGCATCAATGGTGAGAATCATTAATTGGCTGCCTCCTGCACGTCCCCAACTGGGGGAGATCGAGCCCACAACCCGGTCATGTGCCCTTAGCCAGAATCGAACCCGGGACCCTTTAGTCCGCAGGCTGACACTCTATCCACTGAGCCAAACTGGCCAGGGCTCATCTGTGATTTTTTTTAAAGTTGCATAAAAATTTTTACTTATTTATCTTCAAGGATACTATTAATAGAAACAATAACATTCAGGAGCCAGTCTAAAAAGCAGGAAATACATTAATTAGCTGAGCTTCATTTCAAATATCAGGATAGGAAAGTACATGACACTAATTTTTATTTGTTTTTTGGCTTCACTCAATCTCTCTGCCTTTGGACATTATATTTGTGCATGGGTGTGGTCCCTCAGCCTGGCCTACGCCCTCTCACAATCCAGGACCCGTTGGGGAATGTCGGACTGCCAGCAAAGCGGCACCACTCCTGCTCATCCCGTTCCCGCTGCACTAGCTGCTGCTTAGTAAGCTCGCTGAGCGTCGCTCCTGCTGTGGGAGCACACTGACCAAAGGGGGACAGCTCCTGCGCTGAGTGTCTGGCCCCTGGTGGTCAGTGCGTATCATAGCAACCAGTCAGACGGTCGACTGGTCGAACAATTGACCGGTCACTTAGGGTTTTATATATATAGATTACTATGTATCTTCTTCCTGGTGAGTAATTCTTGAAGTCAAGAACAAGAGTTAAAGTAAACATTACAAGGGAAAAGTGCCTAGAGAAGCAAATTTTGGAAAATGCAATGCTGGTGTTCAATGATAATTCTGCTAATTATCACTAAATTAGGCAAAAATTCTACATTTTGGGGCTAGAGGTGAAAATAAAATGCAATAATTATATTTCTGAAGTCAACTATTATAAGATGAATAAGATGAAGACTTCTATAACCAAAGTAACCCAAGCATAAAAGAATATGACCTTTTTAAGCTCCAGTCCCAAATGTGCTAGTGGCTAGATAGTTTGGGGGGGCGGGGGAAGGGGGGGCAGAGGCTTCCTGAAAATTGTAGTTTTGGGCATCACCAACTTCAGTACTGTTTCTAAAAGCTAGACTATTATATTTTTAGGCTTAAGTATTGGAAATTTATGTAAATACTTTTTACTTTATTCCACTAAATAGAAATAATTACCTGCATTGTTGGACCTGAGGGTAAGTTAACAGGGATGAAAGAAGAGTCATAATACTATTGGTTGAAGCTGTTAGATCATCTAGTTCCAGAAGAGCATCCCATAATGTATTTATAATGAAGGGTACCTATAAGACCAGTTATCAAGGAAACAGTTACTAATTTTACACAATATATTCACAAGCCATGCTAGGTTGTTTGTATCCCAGGAGTCACTACTAATTCAATAACATATACAATCCCAATGATCTTGATTAGAGTCAGTTTTGAGCAAAGTTAAAAAGGGGATATTATTTGCCTTTAACAATCCCCTACCCGTTTTTAATGCCACTCACATCTATTTTGAAACTTCTCTTCCTAACCGGATTCGCAATGGGAGGGAGAATTCAGGAAATAAAATAGCCAATACTTTATGTAAAAAAACTAAACTGTGAAAACAATACAGTGTTGACATATAGACATGACCCTCTTTGTAATTTTATTTAAAACAGTACTAAAGACAAATTTCATTTGTAAAATACTGTTTGCTGCACTTCCAAATACACGTGTTCTGGTTTTGATAATACAAGGGAAACAGAGAGACCTTGAGAGAGTCACTTCAAAAAATGAGACCAGATTAAAAAACCAAAAGCCAAAAACCAAAATCAAAACAATTTCGTATGTCTGAAAACCAAGAGTAAACTAAAGAAGAAATGTTTGCATTTTTTTCAAGGAAGTTCCCTGCATAGTATGTGTATGTGAATGGGAAGAAGGTTAATAGTCACAATTCACTCTTCCTAAGGATAATGTATAATTGAATTGTATATACCAGAGGACTGTCATAAGAAAAATGAAGGGTAAGGGAAAAAAAGTAGTCAATGTTTTTCCTAATACTTTATACCCCAAATGTAAATAAGCTATACAGGAAGAATATTGAAAAAAAAATTAAATTTACCTTTTGTGTCTGAAGATACACAAGGCTTTCTACCACAGGTACTAATGATGCTGCAGCAACAGCTCTGACATCATCATCAAGGTCCTGGAGTCCTTCAATTATTTTAGTTAAAACTTTAGGCAATAAAGTATTAATTACATCCTGTAAAACAGTACATCAAAATAAATTAACTTTCTGTAGTACAAATATTGTGCTTCAACATTTTTTATTAAACTTGCCATATGAAAACATAAATCCAAAACTTTATTTATTAAAAAGGAATCACAGCCCTACCGGTTTGGCTCAGCAGATAGAGCGTTAGCCTGCGGACTGAAGGGTCCCAGGTTTGATTCCAGTCAAGGGCATGTACCTTGGTTGCGGGCACATCCCCAGTGGGGAGTATGCAAGAGGCAGCTGATCGATGTTTCTCTCTCATCGATGTTTCTAACTCTCTATCCCTTTCTCTCCCTTCCCTCTGTAAAATATCAATAAAATATATTTTTTAAAAAAAGGAATCACAAACAGAAAAGAAAAATAACATCAATAGAAGCCTATATAGCTAATCCTATTTACAGAAGACTACAATATCAAGTACTTTATTATTATTCAGTGTGATTTAAAACATCAGAACATGTTCTCAAGGTAAGACTATGAATTTCATGTGACCACAGATACATAGATAACCCTGCTATTAGAACCTTAATGCCTATTTCTCATTCAACCCCACTGATAGCCAAAAAGGGTATGAGAAGAGGGAAAGAAAAGTAACGCCTTCCTACTTCTCTTTATTCCAATCTACTCTTTTTTCAAGTTCCTCATAGAGCCAGCCTTCAGAGGCCATTCCTGTGATCACATACAATGGAATCTCACCTAGAATTGGTCTTGCTATGAAACAATAACAGGTTTCCAAACCTAATTCATCATCTTTTGATTTGTACTTAAATTGTTATTTGTACCTATCTCTATGACACTATCTCAAAAAAGCAAATCTTGAAGGATTGACTTACCTAAAAATAGCTTGTTTACATTTGGGGTAACACTAAGAATCTAGGGCCATTTCGTATAATTAATGAAAAGAAACTGAGGGGAGAAACTCTCCCATATATGCTTCAAAAACTGAATGTTTACCTGACGAACTGCCAAAGCATATTTTATTCCTAGCAGACCACCATGTCTAACTTCCCATTGTTCTTGTGTAAGTAACTTAAGCAGCACATCCACAGTCTTATGAACTCCTGTTTCATTCATGTGTTTTAACACCACACCTAATGTCTGAGCACAAGTTTCACGAACTGGTGCCACAACCTACAAATGAGAAAGGAAGAAAACTCATATTTCAAAAGCCTTATTTTGCTGAATTTGAAATTTAATTGGGCAAAGCCTCCCTTAGGTGATACTTACTTCATCAGAAACAAAGTCTCCAAATCTGTCTAATGCAAAAACACAAAGGAGTCTAATAACCAAGTCTTCCAACCACTCTTGATGCTGCTGAATCATCTGTTAAACAATCATTTTTTAGTAAAAAAGATCACACTTTGTATTGAGGGTTGGGGAAATATTAGGTCCAAAACAAAAAACTAAAATATTGGAATGGATTATTTTAGCTGTAGGAATAATAACCAAAATATATTAGAGTTCCAATTGCTATCTTTAATATTAACCACATCCTCTTATTAGATTCAGATATACTATACCAAAATCTTTAAAATTCATGAATTCTATTATACTGCTTGCACTCCAAGAGAAATGAAGAAACTACTTAAGGCTGCTCCAATATCAACTGTATCTATCATTTACTTACTATCTATCCTGTTACGTGTCTCCATGCTACACCAATCATATTGCTCACTGGCCTCTGAACTATCTTCTTATTCATTTTACTCTACTTTCTAATCCATTATGTCCTGCTCAAATATTGCTTCTACATATTTTTTCCACTCAATGTTTCTGAACATCTTTCCTGTGAACTTGTTCTTCCTGTCTATAAATAAACTTCATCCTAAGCTTTTTACTTTTATTCTTCCCCTCAAAATCACCTTTCCATATTTCTTATTATTTACCTTTCATTTTTACCTTATGGTACATGCTCTGTTACTTCTCTAACTTGGAAGAAGAGTCAACTACTGAAACTCGATAATAATTGTTTCTTTACTAGACTTACCTCTTCTAAAGTACTGTCTCCCATTTTACCACCACTTTTCCCATGAGCTTTAAGTATTTCCCTAAGTCCAGTGCCTGCACCATGTCGAACCTAGAAATAACCAGAAAGCAAATGTCAGAGGTTAAATGCTTAAGAAACCAAGTTTAACTTCTTCAATTTGGAAAGGGAATATTAGATTTTTAAGAAATTGGAATAAACTAAGTGACATTTCACAAGAATGTTTTTTTCTTCTACTATTCAAGGAGAAATACATATATAAATGTTATAATCTTGGTTATGTAAAATGTTTTTTAAATCAAGCTAAGATAACAGCTATTCTAATATCCTCCCGAGGTATATGTAATCCACTTGGCTGTCCCTCCTGTACCCTCTATTTGCATTCAGCATTATCCACATTAAAGAAAGTATCATATATTGTTCTTCAAAGTCCCAATATCAATATCTTAGAATATATGCATCAAAACTAAGTTCTAAAGCTACCAGTGTTAAGTGGCAAAAGAAAACAATTCAAATAAAATATCTCATGACTAATGCTTCATTATAGCCCTATACCCTTCTGAAGTGACATATGGAAGGGAGAAAACAGGCCACTGACACTACACCCACTTATTCCAAGATCTCTTGTGAGTTAAAACATGAATAGCTTTAAACAGAAATATTATCAAAGAGCAGAAAGACTGCTAAAAGGTACTCCAAACCAGCGTCTTTGAAATTACCCAGAGGCCAATATAAGAGGAAGAGAATGGTTTGAGACCAACAACCCTCAACTTCAACCAGAGGAACTTTACTTTCATATCTCTTACATATTGGGACCTGCTGAAGATTTTCTTTGAAGAAATATATTTGAGGTTTAAAAGCTGTTGTGGAAATTTCTACTTTTAATCAAAATTGTCCAAAGGAAATTTTTATTGTCTGGGAGAGATATACAAGCCTTTGTATTATAGAGAGAGAACTATAATACAAAGAAATAAACAAGTCACTAAAGAAATACAACAAAAATGATATGAAAGGTGAAAATCAGTCCAAAGTTTTCTACTTGGTAATAGAAAATGCCTTGAGCAGTGGTCCTGAGAAGGACACGAGGAAAGAATAAGAACCATGATAAAACAGACTGTGCTCGACACAGTTCCCTTCATTGGCAAAGAAAATAAAGCTAGAAAAATTATAATAAAGAAACCATAGACAGCGAGACTGGTAGGAAACGTGGAGAGGTGACAAGGGCTGGCCATGCTCCCACAAGTGGCGGCTGAGATTCAGGAGAGATATCTCAGCTGCCGGGGTTTCTCCTGACATCATTCCTGGAGCACTCAGCTCAGGTGGTCAAGGAGACTGCACCACTGGGTCCCACAGGACACCTACTACATAAGGCTATATACTACCTAATACACAGAAACAAACACAAAGAGGCAGCCAAAATGGGGAGACAAAGAAACAGACCCCAAATGAAAAAACAGGTGATATCTCAAGAAAAATAAAAAAGCTAAATGAAATGGATGCAAGCAATTTATCAGATATAGAGTAAAAAAAAAAGGGGGGGGGTTATAAGGATGCTCAAGAAACTTACTAAGAACTACAAAAGCATGAAAAGGACACAGAAACCATAAAAAATAAACAGCAGCCTTAAATGACACACTAAATCAGATGGATTTAATTGATATCTTCAAAGCATTTCACCCCCAAACAACAGAATATACATTCTTTTTAAATGCACATGGAACATTTTCTAGGACAGACCACAACTTAGGACACAAAACAAGTCTCAGTAAATTTAAGATGAGTGAAATCGTATCAAGCATCTTCTGACCGTAATGGTATAAAACTAGAAATCAATCACAAGAAAAAAAATGAAAAACAGACAAAGACACGGAGGCTAAATAACAGGTTACTAAACAATGAGAACAAGGAAAAAATCAAAAGATACCTTGAAATAAATGAAAATGAGAACACAACAACCCAAAATCTACGGGACACAGTGAAAGCAGTCCTAAAACAGAAATTCATAGCATTACAGGGCTACCTCAGGAAATAAGAAGAAACTCAAATAAATAATCTAACTTTAAATTTAAAGGAACTAGAAAAATAACAACAAAGCCCAAAGTACGTAGAAGGAAGGAATAAAGATCAGAGCAGAAGTAAATAAAATAATCTAAAAAAGTACAAAAGAGCAATGAAACCAAGAGCTGGGTGTGTTTTTTGTGGGTTTTTCTTAAAGACAAACAAGAATGACAAACCTTTAACCAGAATAAATCAAGAATAAGAGAGGACACAGATAAATAAAATAGGAAGAAAAGAGAAGTAATGACTGACACAAAAGAAATACAACTGGACAATCTAGAAGAAATGGATAAATTTCTAGAAACATACATTCTTCCAAAACTGAATCAGGAAGAATCACAAAATCTAAATAAACAGATTACAACTAATGAAATAGAAGCAGTAATAAAAAAAAATTCCCAACAAACAAAAGTCCTAGACTGGATGGCTTCACAGGTGAATTTTACCAAATACTCAAAGGAGAACTAACACCTATCCTTCTCAAACTATTCCAAAAAGTTCAAGAGGAGGGAAGACTCCCAAGCTCATCTTACAAAGCCAATATTTTCAAAAACTAGGTATAGACACTACAAAGAAAAAAAATTATAGGCCAATTACCCTAATGAACATAGATGCTAAAATCTTTAACAAAATATTAGCAGACCAGGTCCAGCAATACATTAAAAAGTTCATGCACCATGATCAAATGGAATTTATTCCAGAGATGCAAAGTTGGTACAATATCCACACATCAATAAATGTGATATATATACCACATAAACAAATTGAAGGACAAAAAATCATATGATCATATCAATAGATGCAGAGAAAGCATTTGATAAAAGCCAGCACCCATTTATGATAAAAACTCTCAGCAAAATGGGAACAGAGGAAGCATACCTCAACATAATAAAAGCCATATATGACAAACCCACAGCAACATCATACTCAATGGGCAAAAACTATAAGCATTTTCCTTAAGATTGGGAACAAGGCAGGTATGTCTGTTTTCATCACTCTTATTCAATAGTTAGTACTGGAAGTCCTAGCCACAGCATTCAGACAAGAAGAAATAACAAGCATACAAATTGGAAAGGAAGAAGTAAAATTGTTAGTATTTGCAGGTGACATGATATTATATAGAGAGAACCTAAGGATTCCACCAAAAACTACTGGAACTGTCAAGTAGAGGATATAAATCTATAGAAATCAGTTGCATTTTTATACACAAATAATGAACTACCAGAAAGGGAAACTAAGAAAACAATCCCATTTACAACTGCATAAAAATTTTTAAAAATACCTAGGAATAAATTTTACCAAGGATGTAAAAGACATGTATTCGGAAAATTATCAGACATTAAAGAAAGAAATTGAAGCTATATATATATAAGTGGAAGCATGTACCATGTCCATGGATAGCAAGAATTAACATCATTAAAATGTCCATACTAACCAAAGCAATCTATAGATTCAAAGCAATTCCTATCAAGATACCAGTGGCATATTTTATAGAACTAGAAAAATATTCCAAAAGTTTACATGGAATCACAAAAGACCCCAAATAGCCATAGCAATCTTGAGAAAGAACAAAGTTGGAGGAATCATGCTACCTGATATCAAACTATACTACAAGGCCATAGTAATCAAAACAGTATGGTATGGGTGGATGGGAGGTGATCAACCAAAGAACTTACATGCATATATTCATAACCCCTGGACACAGACAATAGCCGACTGGGGCAAGAGGGCGGGCTGGAAGTGGTGAAGGGGGGGAAAAGTGGGGGCATATGTAATACTTAGAACAATAAAGATTAAAAACCAAACAGTATGGAGAAAAAAAAGTATGGTACTGGCATAAAAACAGACATATAGATCAATGGAACAGAATAGAGAGCCCAGAAATAAACCCAAACCTTTATGGTTAATTAATATTTGACAAAGGAGGCAAGAACATACAGTGGGATAAAGGTAGTCTATTCAGTAAATGGTGTTGGGAAAATTGGACAGATAATGTGCAAAAAAGAAAGAAAGAAAGAAAGAAAGAAAGAAAGAAAGAAAGAAAGAAAGAAAGAAAGAAAGAAAGAAACGATACCACCTTTTTACACCATACACAAGAATAAACTAAAAATGGATTAGAGACTTAAATGTTAGACTCAAAACCATAAAAATCCTAGAAGGAAATATGGGCGGTAAAATCTCAGATGTTTCATGTAGCAATATGTTTCTTGATATATTGGGAAACAAACAAAAAACACAAATGGGATTACATAAAACTTAAAAAGTTTTTGCACAGCAAAGGAAACCATCAACAAAACAAAAAGACAACCCACTGAATGGGAGAACATATTTGCCAATGATAAATCTGGTAAGGGGTTAATATCTAAAATTTATAAATAACTTAAAAAAAACTCAACACCAAAAAAACTAATCCAATATAAAATGGGCAAAGAACCTAAATAAACACTTCTCCAAAGAGGACATACAGATGGTGAATAGACATATGAAAAGATGCTCAACATCACTAATCATCAGAGAAATGCAAATTAAAACCATAATGAGATATCACCTAACACCTGTTAGAATGGCTATCATCAATAAATCAACAAACAAGTGCTGGCTAGGATGTGAAGAAAAGGGAACCCTCGTGCACTGCTGATAGAAATGCAGACTGGTGCAGCCACTGTGAAAGCAGTATGGAGGTAACTCAAATAATTAAAAATGGGACTGCCTTATGATCCAGCAATTCCACTTCTGGGACTATATTCCAAGAAACCCAAATCACTAATTAGAAAGACTATATGCATCTCTATGTTCACCACAGTGTTGTTTTACAATAGCCAAGATTTGGAAGCAGCCCAAGTGCCCATTAGCAGATGAGTGAATAAAAAAGCTGTGATACACAATAGAATACTACTCAGCCATAAAAAAAGAAGAAAATCTTACCTTTTACAACAGTATGGATGGAACTGGAGAATATTATGCTAAGTGAAATAAGCTAGTCAGAGAAAGACAAGTACCATATGATTTCACTTACATATATGCAGAATCTAATGAATAAAATAAACTAATAAATAAAATAGAAATAGGCTCAGATACAGAGAATAGACTGACGACTGTCAGAGAAGAGGTGGTTTGCGGGGCTGGGTGGAAAAGTTGAAGGGATTATTTTTTTTTAAATTTGTTTAATACTCACCCGAGGATATTTTTTCCATTGATTATTTTAGAGAGTGAAAGGGAGGGGGAGCAACACAGAAACATCGATGTCAGAGAAACATATCAATAGATTGCCTCCAGCACAAACCCCAACCGGGGCGGGATCGAGCCTGCAACTGAGGTACGTGCCCTTGACTGGAATCAAACCCAAGACCCTTCATTCCGCAGGCCAATGCTCTACCCACTGAGCCAAACTGGCCAGGACAAGTTGAAGGGATTAAGCAAACAACAACTGTGAGACACAGACAACAGTATGGTAAGAGGGTAAAATTTATAAAGAACTTAAAAAAACTCAACACCAAAAAGAAAAAAAACTAATCCAATATAAAATGGGCAAAGAACCTAAATAAACACTTGACTTGGGGTGATGAATACACAATACAATATACGATGATGTATTATAGAACTGTATACCTGAAACCTATATAATTTTATTAACCAATGTCACCCCAATAAATTCAATTTAAAAAGTAATACCTAAAAAAATAAATAAAATAGGTTAAAAAAAAAGAAAGAAAGAAAGAGATCATACCTCCCAGGAGGGATTAAAAAGGTCATTGCAAAGTTCTTCACAAAAGCTTTCCAAAGGCCATTCATTTGTCTAAATAAAAAAACACACAATATTACTACTAATTCAAAAGGTCTATTTTATGCTAATAATTTAATAAAGTGTATTTATGTAGCAGTATAATAATAATAGTCAGGTCTTAACATGTTTAATTAAAATTGCTACTAATGAAGTAAAGAAATAAGATTTTTAATATAATTTATTTCATTTTACAGATTATTAAATACTATCTACTGACACATTAGTATGAAAAAATTATAAACAATTTCAAAGGACACTTTAGGGCATTTCAATAGTACCTCTTCAATTAAGGAAGAACTGTCTGGAACATTATCAATCAAGACTTTGGAATCATTTGCAGACTGATTAATAACAACATTTGATATTTTTCGTTTCTTTTCTTCTGGTTCTCCATCAGTGCTATCATTGCTAAAAAAAATAAAATCACTGTTTGAAACGTGAATAAGGGTAATGTGAACCACAATAAATGCAAGAAAACCCATCATTTGAACAAATGTTTTGTCATATTCTTATGATTTATTTATAATTTCATATATCAAATAACAAAAATTAACCACTTAACCACTGAGTCAGTATGGCTCAGTCGTTGAGCATCGACCTATGAACTAGAAGGTCACAGTTTGATTCCCGGTCAGGGCACATGCCCGGGTTGCGGGTTCGATCCCCAATGGGGGGCAAGCAGAAGGCAGCCAATCAGTGATTCTCTGTCATCACTGAAGTTTCTATCTCTCTCTCCCTCTCCCTTCCTCTCTGAAATAAATTTAAAAAATTTTTAAATTAACTACTTAAAATTTGAGCAAAAATATATCCTTATTGATGAATATAAAATAGCCAATTAATTCTTACTTTCAAATTTAACAAGTCTTTGTTTTTTGCCTTTCTAGAACCAGCTCCTCTCAAACTCCCTTGGTCTAACAACCTAAATCTGGCCAAGCATAACTTTTTTAGGCTTCTGTACTCAGGAGAAAATATATTGAGTGACACACTATAATTTTATTAGTTCTTGAAAAACATAGAGATAAGACAACTGATCAATAAAAATGTTTCCAAAAAATATGAGGAATGTTATTTTATGACTAAAGGACCATAAATATTGAGGCTGGCTTCATAACAAAATATTACAAAGGAGAAGACAAGTAAAACTATTCTGAATTAATGGAAAGGAACAAATTAGCACCGTCAAGGTATATACAGCATCATTTTCTGTAAATATTGCCCCCATCTTAATAGTGTAATTTGTTTGGCCAACTATATTTTCTATAAGGTGATGAATAAAATCTGAGCCTTTCTAATCTCACTCCTTATTGTTTTTACTCTAATTCTCTCCAATCTAGCCACATGGGTCACCTTACAGTCCTTGAATTAGCTGGGCACATTTCTACTTCCAGGCATTTGCCCTTGCTATTCCTCTATGTGGAAAGAAGTAAGGATTCTTTCAGATCCCGAAAAGTCAACTCTGTGAATCCCTCCTTGATCGGTCTATTTACATTTTAAACTCTCTACCCCAAAACATTTCACTTTTTTCCTTCTTAATCCTTATTAACATGTGATTTATTCATTTATCTTATTTCACATCTTTCCCTCTAGCACAAGGGTGGGGAACCTTTTTTTTTTTTGGCCAAGGGCCATTCAGATAGTTATGACATAATTCACTTAATATATATTTATGTTGCTATGAAAAAAGTTCCTAGATTTATTGAATTTCGAGTCCCACCTGTGGTTGCCATGGCAAGGCCAGACCCCTGCTCTAGAATGTAAGCTCCAAAAAACAGAAATCTTTTATCTATTTTATTCACTACTGTATGTTGAGTGCCTAGTACAGTATCTGGCACATAGAAGATATTCAGTCAATATTCGTGGAATGAATGAATCACAAATCTGAAAAATAAGATCTAATATTTCCAATATTCAAATATTTGGGTAAAAGTGCTTATATAAATAAAAGCCAGTCGAAACAATTACTAGTTACCATACAATCCTAATGAACTGTTAACTTAAAAAATCTTGTTAACTACAAGCAATAAAGATTCTATACTTAAAAAATAAAATAATCCCATATAAAAATTTATACCAACTAGATGTTTATTATTTGTCCTTTACTGTGCCTAGCTTTTAACCCTTTGAGTGCCAACCAATATCCTAGGAACTATGCTAAAATTGCCAAGGCATTTGAGTTAAGGTTTTTAAATTTTTTTTCCCCACATAAAGAGTGAACTACTAGCATCTAATAGTGACACTGCAGGAGGAGAGCAATAGCGCTCCCGGCACTTTTGGCGAAAGACAGGAGGTGGGCGATCGTGCTCCCGGCACTCTAGGGGTTAAATAAACACTGTAAACACTTATTTTTTAGCTTTATATAGATGGGGAAAATGTAAAAAGGTTGCCATCTGCAACAAACATTTATTTTTATAGGCTCTCGTGTTTAATTCATCATTTACTCAAGCACTTCTTGAATACCACTAAAAATTCTGATATAATAGAGCTGAATGGGGCCCAAGATCCTGCATTTTAACAAGTCCCTCAAGTGCTTCTGAAGGGGGTTGTTTTAAACCACCCTTTGAGAAATGCTGCTCCAACCCATGCACAGATACCACTTTTACTGACTCATTAAGAACATGAGAGAAAAAAGAAAAACAAAAACGTGAGGATCATGAGTTCAACCATAGAGTTCTTTCCTACAACAAGTTAGGTAAACAAGACATAATTATTACCTGTTATTTGGTTTAGCCTCCAGCCTAAGAAACAGGCAATGTAATACTATAATAGTTCTCATTTTACTAATGCACTCTTCTTAACTTGTAGCCCTTACACCCGTGGTCGGCAAACTGTGGCTCGCGAGCCACATGCGGCTCTTTGGCCCCTTGAGTGTGGCTCTTCCTAAGCCTTAGGAGTACCCTAAATAAGTTAATAACAATGTACCTACCTATATAGTTTAAGTTTAAAAAATTTGGCTCTCAAAAGAAATTTCAATCGTACTGTTGATATTTGGCTCTGCTAATGAGTTTGCCGACCACTGCCTTACATCATCATCTTTCTGACTTCACTCTTTACTACTCTCATTTCCATCCACTCATCCTGGCTATACGGCCCTTCTTTCTATTTCTTGGATACTCCATGATTAAGGGATTTATACTGTTGCCTCTGCTTGAAATGTGCTCCCCTTGGAAGAGTTCATAATTAGTAAGGAAAACATCTGCATGCAGATTTTTCTGGGAAGTTGTCCTAGTCCCTATAATAGTAAATACTCTCTGACAGTTGAGCAAGACAATCCAAATGGTACTCCACAGCTAGAGACAATGTCAGCAAAATGTTTTAGAGATCAAGCAGACACAGATTTAAGCTATATAGCAGTACTATTTTAAATGAATAGCAGAAAAAGATTTCTACCTCTTCTCATTGGTTTCCACTGCATCCCTGGATCTCTGTTTTGCAAATAACTTGGCCATTCTTTTAGCTTTATTCTTTTGTCTATTGCTCATTCCTGCTCGAAATTCTGAGTCAATAAGTTCAGCTGCCTGGAGAGTCTAAAAGAATAAAAGAACAGAGTTTGAACTAAAGAAGTCAAATATCCATAGTCTCAGCCTCAAAAGAGGAGTATGTCTATAAATTTCACTATATACAAATTGATCACATTCTTTTTTGAGAGCTTCATGCTATTCCACTGTATGGCTGTACCATAATTTCACTCTCTTCTTCCTTTTTCCCTGTTCTTCCAAATCCTAACAGATGCTCATGTTTCTTAATTTTTCTTATGTCATGGATGTGACACAAATGTATGATCCTAACCCATAAAAAAGACATGAGATTTCAAAATAACCATAATACCAATCAAAAATTATAATAATAAAAAATGTCAATGCAAGAAACTGATAATTATCATCTGCTGAAAAATATTTTAAAAATTATAGCCAGAAGTGATTGGTCCAGCATCCTATAGTCAACTTACCCCAATAAGCACTCTTCTTCTAAAGCACTCACTGCCTACTGTTTTTTGAATCTCTTCTCCATTCATGGGAGACATTATAAAGACTGTGAAGTTAGAAATGCTTTCAGCCCAAGCCTAAAGATCCTTTCTGCCACTAACTGATTAAGATTCAAATGAAATTTACCATTCTACAACCAATTAAGGCCACTGGTATGGATCCCATTCTACAGTCTTGATCCAGGGACCATTGGTGCACATATAAGGCAATGGAGCAATAATGAGCTAATGCAGCAGTAACTCCTCCCAAATGTCCATTACAACCAAACTTGGATCTTTCAAACCATAAACTGGCTGTTACCCACCCCATGTCCAACTCTTCTGTATACTGACTATTTTCTCTAATATACCTGCCCATTCATTTTCTTACACCATGCCCAATTACCACACTGTGATCACAGTACTACATTTTTGTTCTCCTTTAATTCTATTTTTTTTTATTTACCCTTTTTTCTACCTCATTTCTTTCCACTCTTTATTGGTTGTCATTATATTTTCTGCCTCTTTATACTCTTTTCCTTTTCCCTTCCAGTATGTGCAATATTGTTCTTTGTCTGCAAAGGTAATTCATCATCACACACCCCCCTAACCCTAAAAATATAAAGTTGACAAATTCTAATGGTTAAGAGAACAATTATTATAAAGGCAAATAGACCATTCTCAAGTAAAGGGCAAGGCCAAGGGAATGAGAAGGTGGTTTTATGATTGTAAAGCAGGAAATCCTAACAGGGCTCACAGAACCCTGAAAGAATATTGCAAGGGCAAGAAGAAAGGGTACTGAACCCCTGAAAGGTAGTATTTCACTTGTATGTTAATGTTCCTGAGGAGAAAGCCACAGCTTATAATGAGTCTGGGGCATTAAAAAAAACAAGTGCACAGGCATCTATTGGAAATTGGAAGAACAGAGAGAAAAGGGGCAATACAGAACAGAAGTATGGTAAAGCCACTAACAAAATAGCCTGAGGCTATTACAAAAGAATGTGATCAATCTATATATATTGATATTTCAGTTACATGAAGTCAGTAAAGGTAAACATGGCTTAAAAGGACACACATACTTGTCTACACACAGAACATTTCAGAAGGATGCATAAATAACTACAACAGGATTGCCTATGCAGCATGGGGACATGGCTATCTATCAATTATTGGAAAGTAACTTCTTTTACTTCATATTGTATATCCTTTTTAAATGTTTAAATCCTTTTTATCATGTTTGTTACTTTCTCAAATTAAAAAATGAATCACAGCTCTAAAGATTTTAGATTCATATCTGACTATGATAGCCCTTACTATCCCACTCTCTCAAACATTTACTTTTTTTCGCCCTTTGCTAAAGAACAAAGGAAAGAGCAACTGGTGCAACTAGGAGTTCTCAATATAAGAGGCTTCAAAAGGTCCACCACAGGTCTTATCTAACAGTCCAGTCTCTACAAGGTAGGTTGAACTTCTATCTATTTAAAATCTTGTCACCAGAAACCCAATTTATAAAGACATTAGCAATGAACAGAATTAAAGACAGTATTTTTTAAAAATTGCAGTTGCATAGCAAAATGAAACAAGCCCTTTGTATTATTGTTTAAAATCAAACAAATAAAGGTTTTACCTACAGGTTGTTTGTTTACAAAGGTTGCTGAAGTTGGGGTATAATCTAAATCTTCATCATTGAAGAGTTCTTCAGTACTCATTCCAATGGCTTCTCCCATATTAAGGCCAAGTTTCTTCTGTAATAGTTTTCGTTGGCGTGCTATCCTCTCTTTAGGATCCACTTCACCTTTAAGCAGAAAAGAAATACATTTCCTCTAAATCAGCTAAGAAGTATTCTAATACATGAAGATCACCACCACCCCAAAAAAAGCCCAGCTGGTTTGGCTCAGTGGATAGATCATCAGCCTGTGGACTGAAGGGTCCCAGGTTCGATTCTGGTCAAGGGTACATGCCTGAGTTGCAGGCTTGGTCCCCAGTAGGGGGCTTGCAGGAGGCAGCCAATCAATGATTCTCTCACTGTTGATGTTTCTATCTCTCTCCCTCTTCCTTCCTCTCTGAAATTAATAAATATATTTAAAATTTTTAAAAAATATAAGAGAAGCTCAAATAAAACTTAAAAAAAATAAAATACAAAAAAATTTTTTAACTGTTAAAACACCCCTCCTGCCCTGGCTGCTTTGGCTCAGTGGATAGAGTGTCAGCCTGGGTTCTGAAGAGTCCTGGGTTCGATTCCGGCCAAGGGTACATGCATGGGTTGTGGGCTTGGTTCCCAGTAGGGGGCATGCAGGAGGCATCTGATCAATGATTGTCATCATTGATGTTTCAATCTTTCTCTCCCTCTTCCTTCCTTTCTGAATAAAAATATATTTTATAAAATTAAAACACCCCTCCTGACAATAAGCAAGCCATACTGTCTTTAATAGTGGATAATTTAATGGCATAAATTCCATTACCTAACCCAGCCGTGGGCAAACTACGGCCCGCAGGCCGGATCCGGCCCGTTTGAAATAAATAAAACTAAAAAAAAAAAAAAAAAAAAAAAAAAGACCGTACCCTTTTATGTAATGATGTTTACTTTGACTTTATATTAGTTCACACAAACACTCCATCCATGCTTTTGTTCCGGCCCTCCGGTCCAGTTTAAGAACCCATTGTGGCCCTTGAGTCAAAACGTTTGCCCACCCCTGACCTAACCATTAGAAAATATTTTTCATTGAGACTTCCCCATTGCCCTACTGTCAATTATCGAGTATATATAAAATGAGATCTATTCCTATGGAAAAATATAATCTTATTTTAGTATAACTATACCTTATACATTCTCTGAAAGATCTAACCAAGCTAAGACAAAACAAAAATCTAGGTTTTATTTGACAGAAAAGATCTCAACAAATACATGCTTATTCCAAATGAGGCTTTTATGTATTCTGAGATGATATACCCCTAATAACAAAGATAAGGCATAAAAGTAGACAGATTTTAAATGTCCCAAGTAAAACCTGTAATACTTCACTGGAAAACAGATCAAAAGGTATTATTTTAAAAACTAGAGGCCTGGTGCCTGTCCCTCAGCCCACCTGCACCCTCTCACAATCCAGGAGCCATCAGGTTATGTCCAATAGACGGCTTAGGCCCACTCCCCATAGGTCAGCAATCGGACATCCTTAGCGCTGCTGCAGAGGTGGGAGAGGCTCCCACTACCACCCATGTGCTCACCAGCCGTGAGCCAGCTTCTTGCTGAGCGGCACTCCCCCTGTGGGAGCATACTGACCACAAGGGGGAAGCTCCTGTGTTGAGCATCTGCCCCTGGTGGTCAATGTGCGTCATAGCGACCAGTCGTTCTGCAGTTTGGTCGATTTGCATATTACCCTTTTATTAGATAGGATATAATTTTGTGCTTAAAAATAGCTAAATTGCAAGATATGGCTCAACAAAATTAGAATTTTTTTTTTAACATTTTAAAAACTATAATGATTTGCTTCTCATAAGTTCTTATTGGACTAACTCTCCACAGATTATAAGCTCTAGACAAAATATGAAAAAAACAAATACCTGAAAACAATGACTGGAAAGAGTACAAAAGTAGGCATATACCTTTAGAGAATTGTCAATACCTGGAAGAAGAGCATGGCACTGGGTGAGTCTCCCAATTTTGCAGTTTTTAACCTGAGGGTAAACCCAGTCCATGGTGTATGGGCAGCTAAAAGCTGGATAAAAAACCCAGTCTCTCTGGCTTGAAGAATTAGAAAAGAGTCAGGGGTCAATAAAGCTACTGGAAGATAGAGAAAACGCAGAAAGTAGAGAGCCAGAGAGAAACAGCAAATTCTGTATAAACTCAGCCAAATCTCTGGCTGAATTCTGAACTTTGCACACACAGGGCAGACTCCACACAGTCCAGTTAAAGCTAAAATTTGATCTGAAATTTTAGCTGTTGGAATCTGTAATTTGAGTTTCACCAAATTAAATGCATGCTAAAACAAACAAGCAACAAAAACCAAATCAACCAAAACACTCTGGAAGAATATAACAGATTCCAGCATGTGTGAGGGATACAATCCAAAATTAACTGACATACAAAGAATCAGAAATGTAACCCATTCTCCAAAGAAAAGACAAACTCTGAGATAACCCAGATGTTGAAATTAGAGGGCAAGATTTTTCCTCCTCAACCAAGGACACTTTTTATTAATTTTAGAGAGAGAAATGTGGGGAGAGATAGAGAGAGGGAGGGAGAAAAGGAGAGAAAGAAAGGGAGGGAGGGACAGAGAGGGAAGCATCAATGTGAGAAAGAAACTTTGACCAGTTGCCTCCTATACGTGTCCCGACCAGGGATCGAACCTGCAACCTGAGTATGTGCCCTGCCTGAACTCAAATCAAACCCTCCACCTCTCAGTGTATGGGATGACACTCACTAACTGAGCCACATCAACCAGGGCAATGACAATATTTTAAAGCTGCGAGTTTAACAATGCTCAATGTAAAGGAAGATACTATCACAATAATGAAAATATAGGATACCTCAATAGAGAAACAGAAACTATAAAAAAAGATCACCTTCAAGTGCATCAAGGACCTGCCTGAAGACTTGAAATGAAAAATTATCTATATGGGTTCTGCAGAAAGTGAAAAATACGATCAAGTTGTAGACTCTGTCTTAGTGGGCCCTGTTCATAGGAGAAGGCATATGTTTGTATTTCAGGCTGATGCACCTAATCCAAGACTAATTCCAGATGCAGAAGCAATAGGTCTAACAGTTGTGCTAATTACATGCACCGATTGAGGTCAGAATTTATTAGATTTGGCTATTATATAAGTAATGAATATTATCGAGACAGAATTAAGGGAAAATCCACCAGTAAAACTAGACTTTTCTAAGCTTCAAAGGAACATTTTGGCATCGAATCCCAGAGTCACACGATTCCACATTAATTCAGAAGATAACACAGAAAAACTGGAAGATGCAGAAAACAGTAATACAAATCTACAATCACTTCTTTCAACGGATGCATTACACCTTCAGCATCAAAGGGATGGTCCACGTCAGAAAACTCACTAAACGTCATGTTAGAATCCCACATGGACTGCCTGCCATGTGACCACCTGCCATCTCTTTAGTACAAATTAAGGTATAAAAACACCCAGAACTATTTCCCTAAAATTTCATAAGTCATAGACACTAAGATACAATGTGGAAAATTTGTTTAAAAAACATCCTGTAGAATGTTTATAAGAAAACCAGTATTTGAGCAAATCGTAGAATATAAATACAACTATTTTAAAGTAATTTTTTTCTGTTATTTTACTTGTTCTGAAACTAATCTGATTAAAACATATATATACTTTTAAAAAAATAAAGGGGGGGGGGAGATTGAAAGAAGCAAACAACTCAAAAATGAAATTAAGAAAACAATTCTAGCCCAGCCGATATGGCTCCAATGTTGAGCTTCTGACCTATGAACCAGGAGGTCACCATTCGATTCCCAGTCAGGGCATATGCCCAGGTTGAGGGCTCGATTCCCGATGTGGGGCATGCATGGGGCAGTTGGTCAATTATTCACTCTCATCATTGATGTTTCTTTCTCTCCCTCTCTTTTCCTCTCAGAAATCAATAAAAATATTTTTTCTAAAATTCTATTTACAACATCAAAAGCAAAAATTAAAACTTATATTCTGAAAACTACAAAATATTGGTGAAAGAAATTAAGGAACATTCCGTGTTCATGGATCATTGTCAAGACAGTAATAATTCCAAAACTGATATACAGAATCAACACAATTCCTATTTTATTAGTTAGCTTTTTTGCAAAGATTGAAAAACTGATCCTAAATTTCACATAGAAAATCAAAAGATTCAGAATATCCACAACAATACTAAAAAAGAACGAAGTTTAATTTTTTTCTTTATTAAAGTATTACATATGTGTCCTTATCCCCTCACTCATGCCCTCAACCCCCGGTGTCTGTGTCCATTGGTTAGGCTTATATGCATGCATACAAGTCCTTTGGTTGATCTCTCCCCCTTCCCCCACCCTCCCCTACTTTCCCTCTGAGGTTTGACGGTCTGATCGATGCTTCTCTGTCTCTGGATCTGTTTCTGTTCATCAGTTTATGTTGTTCATTATATTCCACAAATGAGTTAGATCATGTGATATTTATCTTTCTCTGACTTATTTCGCTTAGCAAAATGCTCTCCAGGTCCATTCGTGCTGTTGCAATGGTAAGAATTCCTTCTTTTTTACCGCAGAGTACTATTCCATTGTGTAGATGTACCACTGTTTTCTAATCCACTCATCTGCTGATGGGCACTTAGGCTGTTTCCAAATCTTAGCTATTGTAAATTGTGCTGCTATGAACATAGGGGTGCACATATCCTTTCTGACTGGTGTTTCTAGTTTCTTGGGATAAATTCCTAGAAGTGGGATCACTGGGTCAAATAGGAGTTCCATTTTTAGTTTTTTGAGGAAATTCCATACTGTTCTCCACAGTGGCTGCACCAGCCTGCATTCCCACCAGCAGTGCACGAGAGTTCCTTTTTCTCTGCATCCTCGCCAGCACTTGTCGTTCGCTTGATTTGTTGATGATAGACATTCTGACAGGTGTGAGATGATACCACATTGTCATTTTGATTTGCATCTCTCAGATGATTAGTGACTTGGAGTATGTTTTCTTATGTCTCTTGGCCTTCCTTATGTTCTCTTTCATAAATTATCTATTTAGGTCCGTTGCCCATTTTTTGATTGGGTTGTTTATCTTCCTTATGTTAAGTTGTATGAGTTCCCTGTAAATGTTGGAGATGAAATCCTTATCGGTGATAACATTGGCAAATATGTTCTCCCATGCAGTGGGCTTTCTTGTTGTTTTGTTGATGGTTTCTTTTGCTGTGCAGAAGCTTTTTATTTTGATGTAGTCCCATTTGTTTATTTTCTTTAGTTTCCACTGCCCTAGGAGCTGTATTGGTGAAGAAATTGCTTTGGCATGTCTGAGATTTTGCTGCCTGTGGATTCCTCTAATTATTTTTATGGTTTCCCATCTTATGTTTAAGTCCTTTATCCATTTTGAGTTTATTTTTGTGTATGGTGTAAGTTGGTGGTCTGGTTTCATTTTTTTTTGCATGTATCTGTCCAATTTTCCCAACATCATTTACTGAAGAGACTATCTTGACTCCATTGTATATTCTTGCCTCCTTTGTCAAATATTAATTGAGCATAGTGGTTTGGGTCGATTTCTGGGTTCTCTATTCTATTCCATTGATCTATATGTCTGTTCTTGTGCCAGTACCAGGCAGTTTTGAGAGCAGTGGAGGCCCATGGTTTTAAAACTTACCACAAAGCAAGAGTAACCAAGACTATGACCAACTGATTTTCAACAAGGGTGCCAGACAATTCAGTGGGGGAAAGAATAGTTCTTTTCAACAATGGCGTTGAGACAACAGGAGAGCCACACGCAAAAGAATTAAATTGGACCCATAATCCCACAACACATACAAAAATTAATTCAAAATGGATCAAATGCCTAATAGTAAGGGCTGAACCTATAAAACTCTTAGAAGAAAATGTAGGGGTAAGTGAGCTTAGATTTGGCGATAGTGTCTTATATATGCCATCAAAAGCTTGAGAGGAAAAAAGATAACTGAAATTGTTCAAAATTAGTAACTTTTGTGCTTCAAAGGATACTATCATGAAAGTGAAAACACTACCCACAAAATAAAAGATGTTAGTAAATCATATATCAAACAAAAGGTTTGTATCTAGAATATATATCTTACAACTCAGTAATAAAAGAACAATATTCCACTTAAACATGGGCAAAGGAGGTACATCTATACAATGGAATACTACACTGCGGTAAAAAAGAAAGAATTCTTACCACTTGCAATAGCATGAATGGAACTGGAGAGCATTATGCTAAGTGAAATAAGCCAGTCAGAGAAAGATAAATATCACATGATCTCACTCATTTGTGGAATACAATGAACAACATAAACTGATGAACAAAAACGGATCCAGAGACAGAGAAGCATCGATCAGACCGTCAAACCTCAGAGGGAAAGTAGGGGAGGGTGGGGGTAAGGGGGAGAGTTCAACCAAAAGACTTGTATGCATGCATATAAGCCTAACCAATGGACACAGACAACAGAGGGGTGAGGGCATGAGTGGGGGTGGGTTGGGGGGGGGGGGGGCAAAAGAGGGATAAGGACACATATGTAATACCTTAATCAATAAAGAATAAATTAATAAATAAATAAAATAAAAATGGGCAAAGGAGAGATGCAAATTAAAACGACAAAGAGGTATCACCTCATACCTGTCAGAATGGCTACCATCAACATATCAACAAATGACAAGTGATGGCGAGGATGTGGAGAAAGGGGTACCCTAGTACACTGCTGGTAGGAATGCAAACTGTTGCAGCCATTATGGAAAACAGTATGGAGTTTCCTCAAAAAATTAAACACGGAACTGCCATTTCACCCATTGATCCCACTTCTAGTATATCCTAAGAGACCTGAAACACCAATCAGAAAGAATGTATGCACCCCTATGTTCATAGCAGCATAATTTACAATAACTAAGATCTGGAAGCAGCCCAAGTGCCCATAAGTAGATGAGTGGATAAAAAAAGCTGTGGCACATTTATACCATGTAATACTATGCAGCAGTGAAAAAGAAGGATCTCTTACCCTTTGAGACAGCATGGAGGGACCTGGAGAGTATTATGCTAAGCGAAATAAGGCAATCAGAGAAAGACAAGTATCACATGATCTCATTCATATGTGGAATCTAATGAA
Source organism: Myotis lucifugus (assembly GCF_000147115.1). Lineage (NCBI taxonomy): Eukaryota > Metazoa > Chordata > Mammalia > Chiroptera > Vespertilionidae > Myotis > Myotis lucifugus. The sequence goes on from NW_005871114.1 coordinate 5,302,062, forward strand.
CAAAATAAACTGTTGAACGAAATAGATCCAGAGACACAGTAGCATGGAACAGACTGTCAAATCTCAGAGGGATGACGGACATGAGTGGGTGGGTGGGAAAAGATCAACCAAGGAACTTGCATACATATATACATAACCTATGGACACTGACAATAGTGGGGTGAAGGCGTGGGGTCAGGGATGGGGATGGACTAGAAGGAGTCAATGGGGAGAAAAAAAGGGGACATATGTAATACTTACCACAATAAAGATTTTAAAATAAATAAAAATCCTATATAAAAAAGGCTAATATGGCCCTAACCGGTTTGGCTCAGGGGATAGAGCATCGGCCTGCGGACTGAAGGGTCCCAGGTTCGATTCTGGTCAAGGGCATGTACCTGGGTTGCGGGCACGTCCCCAGTGGGGGGCGTGCAGAAGGCGGCTGAATCGATGTTTCTCTCTCATCGATGTTTCTAACTCTGTATCCCTCTCCCTCTCCCTTCCTCTCTGTAAAAAATCAATATATTTTTTTTAAAAAGGCTAATATGCAAATAGATCGAACGAAGGAACCACCAAGCAACCAATCGCTACAAGGTACGCTGACCACCAGGGGGCGTATGCCAAACATGGCGGGAGTTAGTCGAGGCGAGAGAGTGGAGCAGGTGAGTGGGGCCACCAGACCAAGGCTGGGCACCAGTCGCTCTTTGGGGCAAGCCTCTGGTGGTTACTGAAAATACTTTGCTCCCGCGCACCACGGTCCTGCCCGGTGTTCACACCTGCTGCCAGCGCCGGCCCCGCTCACACCCGCAGCCGGCACCACAGCCGCCGCTCGTACCCATTGCCGGTGCCTGGCGCCAGTTCCGATCACTCGGCGCCATCAGCGGGTGCGAGTGGCAGCTGCTGGCCCTGATCACCCCTGGGGGATTCTCCACCTCCCCCTGCTCCTGAGGGGCGATCAGGGCAGCAGCCTCCACTCACATCTACTGACGGCAACGACACTGCTCACACCCATTGCTGGCACCGGCCCCAATCGCTCCGCACCATCAGCGGGTATGAGCAGGACTGGTGCTGTCAGCGCATATGGGAGCAGCGGGAGCAGGGCTGCCAGGAGACAGGGAACCGGGGGCCGCAGTGGGAGGGGCCGGGCAGGGGCGTGGAGGATGGGCCAAGACCTGCCCCTGTGCCTACCGCAGCCTCGCAGCCCACAGTTCCTTTCAAGATGCATGAATTCGTGCACTGGGCCCCTAGTGTAAAATAAAAACATGGGCAAAGGATCGGAATAGGCAGTTCTCCAACAATATACAAATGGTCAATAAACACATGAAAGATGTCCAATATGATTATTAGTCATCAGGAAAATGCAAATCAAAACTACAAGATAGCACTTCACTCCCTAGTATGGATATTAATCAAAGTCAGTTAATAACAAGTTTTGTCAAGAACATGGAGAAACGCCCTAGCCAGTTTGGCTCAGTGGACAGAGCACTGGCCTGCAGACTGAAGGATCCCAGGTTTGATTCCATTCAAGGGCTCAAGCCCGAATTATGGACTTGATTCCCAAGTGGGGGTGTGCAGGAGGCAGCCGATCAATGTTCTCATCATTGATGTTTCTCTCTCTCCCTCTTTCTTCCTCTCTGAAATCAATAAAAATATCTAAAAATATATATATAGAAAAATATAAAACAATTATTAAAAAGGACAAATACTGTATGATTCCACTTACATGAAATACCTAGAGTGTTCAAATTCATAAAGACAAAAAATAGAATAGTGGTTGCCAGGGGCTGGGGAAGGGGGAGTAATGGAAATTGTTTAATGGGTATAAAGTTTCAGTATTTTAAGATGAAAGAGTTCTGGAGACTGGCCGCATGACAATATGAATGAACTTAATATTACTGAACAGTATGTACAGTTAAAAATGGGTAAGATGATAAATTTTACGTTATCTACCACAATTAAAAAATGAATACATCCTATAACAGTAATAAAAACTATTTTAAAACAAAGCCCCAGCCCAGCTGGCATGGCTCAGTGGTTGAGCGTCAACCTATGAACCAAGAGGTCACGGTTTGATTCCCAGTCAGAGCACATGCCCAGGTTGTGGGATAGATCACCAGTATGGGCATGCAGGAGGCAGCCAATCAACAATTCTCACTCATCACTGATGTTTCTCTCTTCTCCCTCTCCCTTCCTCTCTGAAATCAATAAAAACGTATTTTTTAAAAAAAGCAGCAGCCTTGGCTCATGTTGCTTCGTGGTTAGAGTGTCCGCCTGTGCACCAAAGGATTTTGGGTTCCATTCCCAGTCAAGAGCACATAGTTGGGTTGCAGGTTCGATCCCCAGCAGAGTGCATGTAGGAGGCACCCAACAGATGTGTCTCTTTCACATCGATGTTTCTCTCTCCCTGTCTATCTTTCTTCCCCCACTCTGTCCCTCCCTATCCCTTCTTCTGTCCCACTCTCTCTAAAAAAAAAAAAAAATTCAATGGAAAAATACTAGTATATTTGGGTGAGGATTAACAAACAAACAAAAAAGAAATACTGATATATGCTACAATATGGATAAACCTTGGAAACATGCTGCTAAGTAAACGAAGCCAGTCACAAAGACCATATATTTATGATTCAATTTACAATAAATGTCCAGAATAGACAAACCTATAGAGACAAAAAGTCACTCAGGGTTAGAAAGGTGAGGAAACAAAGTAGGGGGTAAAACGGTGTTAGCTAAAGGATATGGAGTTTCTTCCTGAGGTAATGAAAATATTCTAAAATTGACTGCACCTATCTGTGAATATACCAAAAACCACTCACTTATATAGTTTTAAAATGAGTAAATTGTATAAAATGTGAATTATGACTCAATAAAGCTACTTTTTAAAAATTTTCCTCTATCCAGAAGGAAAAATAGTAGGCCCCAAATTAGTCCTCTTGTTCCAAGGAAAGTTACTGGGAAAAATAACCTACATAACTGCAAAGGAAACTAAGACCAGCACCTAAACTAATCATGGATGTGTTCATCACATACATCAGACAAACAAAGATGAACAGACATTTAAAGAAAACCCAATTTTAGGGTTTTAAATAAGCATGCTGTGACATACCAGCATTTAAAACTGAGTTCCGGGGTTTCCAATCCTGGTTACATATCAGAGTCACAAGTGCAGTTTTTTCTTTTAAATACAATTTCCTAGAGCTCTCCAGAGATCTATTAAATCGGAATCATCTCTGGGGTAAGACCCAAACACATTTTTTTTTTTTAGTGTACTTTTATTCCTGGATTAGGGACAAAGATCTCCGATAATGTTCATGGGTACCTTAGTAAGATTAGTATACTTTCTGTTTAGAGAATTTTTTCAAGTTGAAAAGTTTCTACCTCCCTTATTAGAAAAACTATTGCTTTTCTGGAACTTGAGCAAATTTTCCGAATTTTCTCTAAAAATAATTAAACTATATTTCCAAAAGAAATCATATATGGAAGAGGGAATGGGTACTTAAAATTTTTTTAATATGTACAAATTAAAGAGCATTTCATTAACTTAGCTGGATAGATATACTTTGACTAACGATTACTTTATTTAGCAACAAAACACAGTTCTGTTTTGGTTTTAGTCCAAAAAAACAATTTATTTACTTACAAATCCATTAAAAACATCAAGGTTTTTTCCACTCAAGGCATCAATCTTGAATGGCCAAAACATTTATTTTATATCCAGATAGATTCTGTAAGTTTAAAGATAATGGCATAATTACCTAGCCACAATTTATTTTTCATTTTTAGTTTTTGCTTGGTCACCAGAAAGAATAGATCCAATTGTTTAAATACTTAAAGCATATCAAGTGATAAATTAGTTTGAACACACATGTTTCAGACTTTCTTCTGTAGAACTACTACATACCTGATTTTTCATCTTGTACTTCAAATTCTGCACCAGCAGATCCCAATAGTGACGCCCCATGTTGTAACAATCTACATATATCAAATCTGTCAAAATTCAATCGATCTGTAGTAGATGAATCTTCCATAGCACTTTCTGAAGTAGGTTCTAGATAAAGTTTAAAAATATTTAATTTGATCACATAGCCAAAATGTAAAATGAAAGAAAACAGCATTACTTGTGGTGGATGGGTAATATTTTAAGAAAAGTAAAAGGGGAAGTAGAAAAGCTACTGTGGATTTACTTATGATCAGCTCTTATTTATGAATAAACAAACTATTTAGTCGGTGGCTCCCCTCCTACAAACTATCAGAATGTTAGGGGACGTATGTATAGCTGTTTTTTGCTACAAAAGCACAATGTTATATGAAAAAATGCATCCCCTTTATGTTGAAATATGTATAATAAATATCATGCTGTCTCCGCTTACTATTAAATTTAAAAAAAATAAATACCAAGGTAGGGGAGAGAGCAACCAAAGGATTTGTATGCATGCATATAAGCATAACCAATGGATACAGACACCAGGGGTGAGGGGCATGAGTGGGGGGGGGGGTAGGGGGGCAACGGGGGGATAAGGGCACATTTATAATATCTTAATCAATAAAGGAAAAAAAATTTTTTTTAAATACCAAGGTGACCCAGCCATTGTGACTCAGTGGTTGAGGGTCAACCTATGAACCAGAAGGTCACGGTTTGATTCCCGGTCAGGGCATATGCCCAGGTTGTGGGCTCGATCCCCAGTATGGAGCATGCAGGAGGCAGCCAATCAATGATTCTCTCATCATTAATGTCTCTCTTTCCCTCTCCCTTCCTCTCTGAAATCAATAAAAATATTTTTTTAAAAAAAAGCTAAAATAAAAATACCAAGGTAACAATGAGTTTATTATAGTGCTATTCATATATGTTTATATTCATAAACATATTCATATAACTAAAACTAGTAAGCATTATTCCTCCCTATAACTGAGTAATATCTGGAACACAAAGCAACTACTTATTCAATAGCACTCACTTCTCAAAATATGAAGCTACCAGAGATACAGAAGCATCGAACAGACAGTCAAACCTCAGAGGGAAGGCAGGGGAGGTTGGGGGCAGGGAGTGATCAACCAAAGCACTTGTATGCATGCATATAAGCATAACCAATGGACACAGACAGTAGGGGGATGAGGGCATGTGCTATGGGGCAGGAGCGGCCGTGGAGAGGTCAGTAGGGGAAAAAGGAGACATATGTAATACTTTCAACAATAAAGAATTTAAATTTTTTAAAAAAAGAAACTAATTATAATCCACTGTTAAATTGCTAAAATTATATCTGAGGCCTAAAAATAACTTCAAAATGTTCTGTATCCTTTCCAAAAAGGTATGCCTTTATAAATTTTATATATTGTTAATTGTCCATTGGTTTGTTGAGCTGGCATCTGTATATAATTCATCCATAAACAAAGCATAATTGCTTCACTTAAAGAGAACTGCTACACATATTTTAAGTTTTCTAGTGATGATAAGCAATCTTACTATAAATATTAATGCCAGTGTAACTAATAAGTTTTGTAAAAAAGAATCTGAGTTCTACCATCTCTATATACCAAAATAATCAGGGCTAATAACCTGAAAAAGAAAAAGCTCTTTTCTAAAAACAAGTTATAACTTCTTTTGGTTATATATTTCATTTGATTACAGAAAAGACAAATTAACATAATCACTGAAAATAATATGTGCCAGCAAATTAAAGCAAAAATTTTAGATAACTGAAACTTATAATAAAAGTGATATTATCAAAGTGACTTGAAAATGAAACCCACTTGCACCATATTAAATTTTCACTCAATTAAAATTTGCATCTTTACACATTTTTAAAAGCATACAATCATTTTTAATTATTATTTCAGGAAGTCAGAAAATAATTTCCACTATAAGGCATCTAAAGGACACATTAAAAAACTAAGCATCCCGGTCAGGGCACATACAAAAATCAACCAATAAATGTATAAATACATGGAACAACAAATCGAAGTTTCTTTCTCTCTCTTCCCCTTCCTCTCTCTCTCTAAAATCAATAAATAAAAATTAAAACAACAAAAAACTAGGCATAACCATCCAAATAGCCACACATAATTGTGATTAAATTTAGAAAATAATTACACTATTCTTCCACCAACAAAATAAATAGACTACTGCTTCAAAGATTTACTTTGTATTGATTTAATTTTATTTTTTAGGACATAAATTCCTTCAGGGAAGTAATAATCTCTGTAAGTCAAGCATACTGTAGAATAATTTATTTTCTTAAGAATATTCTTATTTACTTCAGAGAGGAAGGGAGAGAGAGATAGAAACATCAATGATGAGAGAGAATCATTGATCAGCTGCCTCCTGCATGCCCATGCTGGGGATCAAGCCTGCAACCCGGGTATGTGCCCTGACCACGAATCGAATCATGACCTCCTGGTTCAGAGGTTGACGCTCAACCACTGAGCCACACCTGCCAGCCTAGAATTAATAATTTAAAAAAATAAATATGAAAACATTTGTTTAGTAGTCTTTTTTAAAGCATATGAAAATCACCTTATTCAATGTCATTTTTTGATAAGGCTACATCTAAAAGCATAAAAATTAAGACTTAAAATTATTAAAGTATAAAATGTATAGTTTAGTTAATTCTACAGTTAGGTGTTTTACTACAAATAGGTTTTCCACTTAAAAGCACCTTGTTTGGTTCTTGGCACTGGATTCCACTCAGGTACATTTTTCACTATAGCTTCAACAGCTTGTCCTGCTGCTATCCGAGTATCCCAATTTGTACTCCTTAAGTATGTTAGCACCTTAAAAAATGATAAAACAAAAACAGTTATATACCAGAAAATGTTGTTTTTTCAAGGTAGCCAGAAAAGAGAAATACAAATTTACATGTTATTAATGTATTTTAATTTAGCAGCCATCAAATTTATATACAACATCTTGAAATTATTAAAATCTTTTGTAAGATTATATCATTCACATGAATCACTACACCTTAAAAAGAATTTTTAATAAATGAAGACTTAAGTACATTTGAAAAATAACATAGCTTTTAACCTGCTAAAAAGCAAAGTGTATATTAAGTCTTATTTAATGCAAAAAGTTATAAAAATCTAGCAGAAAGAATGAGGTCAGTAAGATTGCAAGAGATAAAATCAGTATGTAAAAATCAATGGAAAGTGTTCCTATAAACTTTCAATAAACAACCTGAAAATAAAATTAAGAAAATAATTCCATTTAAATAACATCAGAAATTATAAAATACTTAAGAATAAATTTAAGAAAAGAAGTACAATACTTGAATACTGAAAATCACAAAAATTCAAAATATTTTTGATAGAAATTAAATAAGATCTAAATAAACAGAAAAATACCTCATGATCATGGATTGAAAGAATCAATATTGTTAAGATAGTTAATACTCCCTAAATTGATCTAGATTCAACAAAATTCTTCAAAATCTCAGTTGACTTTTTACAGAAATGAACAAGTTGGTCCTAAAATTTAAATGGAAATGCAAGGAACTCAGAATAACCAAACAATTTTGAAAAGAATAAAATTGATAGATTCACATTTCTTGATTTCAAAACTTTCTATAAAGCAACAATTACCAAGACAGTGTGATACTGGTGAAAGAACAGTTAACTAGATTAATGGAATAGAATTAAGAGTCCAGGCCCTGGCCCAGAAGCTCAGTTGGTTAGAGCAGTGGTCGCCAACCTTTCAGACCTCACAGACCACCAGTGGTCCGCGGACCACCGGTTGGTGACTGCTAGGTTAGAGCATTGTCCCTGATATGCCAAGGTTGCAGGTTTGATCTCCAGTTAGGGCACATACAAGAAGCAACCAATGAATGCATAAATAAGTGGAAGAACAAACTGATGTTTCTCTTTCCCTTCCTCTCTCTAAAATCAAATAAAAGTAATAATAATAATTAAGAGCCCAGAAACAATACTATGTGTCTATGATCAACTGATTTTCAACAAGAGTGCCAAGACAATTCAATGGATAAAGAGTTTTTATTAACAAATGGTGCTGGGGCAACAAAATAATGATTTTGAACCCTACCTCACACCATACACAAAAATTAACTCAAATGGGCCATAAATCTAAAAGTAAGAGCTAAAAACTATTAAATTCTTAAAACATAGGGGTAAATCTTTGTGACACTGGGTTAGGCAAGGGTTACTTAGATATGACCCCAAAAGCACAAGTGTTGTTGTTTTTTGCACGTGATGTTTAAAAAAAAAAAATGGACTTCATCAAAAGTAATAACTTTCGTGCTTCAAGGACACCATCAAGTAAGTGAAAAAATATCCAACAGACTGGAAGAACATATCAAATACCTGATAAGGGGCTTGTATACAAAGTATATAAAAAAATCTTAACAACTCAATAATAAAATAACAAATATCTCACTTTAAAAACAGGCAAAGGATCTGACTGTTCTCCATAAAAGATAAACAAATAGCCAATAAACACATGAAAAGATGTTCAACATCACTAGTCATCAGAAAACCCATTAAAAGTACAATGAGATATTACTTTACACTCACTAGTATGTATATAATCAAAGTCAGTTAATAAGTTCTGGCAAGGATGTTGAGAAATCAGATCTCTCATACACTGTTGTTGGGAATGTAAAACGGTGCAGCCAGTTTGGAAAACAGTCTGGCAGTTCCTCAGGATCCAGCAATTGTACTCCAGGCATATATCCAAGGGAAAGGAAAACATGCAACCACACAAAAACTTGCACATGGCTTTTCATAGCAGCATTTTCATCATAGGCCGAAAAGTAGAAACAACCCAAATGTCCATCAACTGATGAATAGATAATAAGGTATATCCATATGGTATATCCATATCTATACAATGGAATATTATTCAGCAATAAAAAGGAAGGAGGTAATGAGACATGCTACAATATGAAAGAACCATGAAAATATAAAATATTATTTTAAGTACAAGAAACCACTCACAAAATGTCACACAACTATATAAAATGTTCAGAATATGCAAATCTGTAGACAGAAACTAAATCAGTGGTTGCCTAGGACTGAGAATGAGAGAGGGAGTGATGAAGAAAGACTGCTAATGGGAATGAGGCTTCTTTTGGGGGAGATAAAAATGTTTTAAAATTAGATTTCGGTGATGGTTGCACATATCTGTGAATATAATTTTAAACATCATTGAACTGCATACTCTACATGGATGAACTGTATTATATGTAAATTCTATTTCAATAAAGCTGTTTTAAAAACAAAACTGAAAGGCAACAAGAAAACACTGAAGGGAGAGATGAGAGAGTAGGAGGTAAGAAGGTGCTAAAAACAAACTTTGCCTCTTTTGGAATTATTTGATGGCAGCCAGTATGCTGGGGTCTCAGTTATGAAGACCAGAACTCACTTGGAAGGCTGGAAACTTTTTCTCAATTCAGCATAGATTAGTCTTGTTCTTTGTTTCCAGTTTCAGCTCATTCAGTCCTCTCTTCCCTTGGGATGAGAGGAAGTGGGTATGCTTCCCTATCCCTCCACCTTACACATGAGTGTAATATTGCCTAATATGCATCCTTCTCCATTGTGAGAACATGGGACCTGTAGATGTCAAATCACTGTCTCTCCATCTACATCTTGGTTAGAAATGGTAGTATCTAAGCAGGGAATACACTGGAAAGAGAGTCACTGAGTCACTGTTAACCCTTATGGTAGGAACCACATAGTACAGATTTATATATATCAACAAGGGGCTTATAACTCCTACTGATAAGAATCAGGGAGGAACAAATGAAAATGAAAAAAGGGATAAGATCAGTGGGAAGAGAGGCATCATGGGGTTTCGAATGTCTGGGCTTATCATATTGCCCCTCCCTCAACCTATTCCCTATTCTTCCTCCCCCCAAAGCACTCTTGTTTTTACTCTGCATGCCAGAGAATTAAACATATGGAATTTGCTGCTTACTATCATACAGACATACTTCCACAAGCCCAGAGTTCAGTGAAAGTACAGTCATTGCTTGAGGAAAGAACTTAGGCTAGCATTATGAAAACAGTGATCCAACAAAGCAGAAAGCCTCCACTTACTAAGAATATAATCACAGCTAGGTTCTCATATATTTTAATCATGCCCATGAGTACTTGTCCATTTTAAGACTGCCAACTGTGATATAATTATTAGCCATTAAAAACAAGTTAGACCACCAACAAACTAGATTAACAACTTAGTTCATTACCAAATTGGGTCAGATTCAAATTTGTGCCACAGGTAAAAAATTTTATGTTGTCACATCCCTTAAACAATTAAACTTGATGCAAAAACAAAACAAAAATACTTTAAATCTTGCAACAAACAAAATACATTATAAATAGCAAAAATCTAAAAATATTTGAAAAATGTTAAGATATTTAATGGAATTTGAAGACCACAAGCTGTCACTAAAATAAAATAAGACAATTTCTGTCTTTACTTTTGTTATCTATGGACAAATTTTCACAATTGTATTATAATTTTTAAAAAAAAAAGCATTCTTACTTTAGATAAGAGATTATGTAGTTCATGGGGATGAAGCTTTACCACTTCTCCAAGTTGCTGTGCAGCAGCTTTTCTTGTAACTGGAGTAGTGCCAGTATCCAGTAAGATAAAAAGACGGTCAAGCCTAAAATGCCAAAAATACAATGGTTATTCTGAAATGTGTTTTCTCATATGTATGAGTTAATAAATGTACTGAGCATCTGTGAACAAAGACCTATGCTAAAGCTGCAGGGGACTCTCTACTCTCAAGCAACTTGCTATGGCAAGGCAAATATACAAATAAGTAGAATATAGAATACAGTAAGATACATGTCAGAAAAAACATACAAAGTATTTTAAAGAGTAGGACAGAGAAAACAAATACTATTTCCCCAACTGTGTAATACTGAAAAGGCTTTGTAAAAGAAATGGTGTATGAGAAAGACCATAATGGTAGAAAATAAGATTTCAATACTGGTGGGGATGAGGTGGTAAAAGGGAAGGGGGAGAGACACCTGGAAGAAATAATACCACCAAGGCAATAAGAAAAGGAAGACTACTTAGAGAAGTGACTAGTAGCTTAACTGTAAGATAACAGTGGGAGACAGAAGTAGTTATAGAGCTCTAATGTGGAGATCTTTGAATGTGTAGTTCAACCATGAAGGTCTTGAATTAAGAAAGTGATGAGACTGGAGCTATGTTTTAGAAAGATTACTCTGGCAACAGTTTGAAGCATAAAATAAAATGGAAGGAACCTTTTAGATAACTTAAGGCTAAAAGTGCAAACCTGAACTATAATCATGGCAAGACTAAAAAGAGGTTGAGAGAAATGCTGAAGTAAATCACACATGGTATAGTAATTAAGTGAAATAAATGTTAAGGAAATAAAAAGATTCTGAGACTCTGAATCTTAGAAAATGAAGATGTTGTTACAAGAAATGGGAAGAACTGGTGAGGAAATGTTACAAGATAAGTTTACCTTGGCCGGATGGCTCAATTGTTGGAGCATCATCCTATACACCCCCCCAAAAAAGGTGATGGGTTCAATTCCCTGTCAGGCCATATGCCTAGGTTGTGGGTGCATAGGAGGCAACCTATTGATGTTTCTCCCTTCCCTGCGCCCCCTCCCCCTTCCACCTTCTTCTCTCTTTAAAAATCAAACAAACATATCCTCAGAATGGATCCAGAGACATGGAAGCATGGAACAAAGTGTGGAATCTCAGAGGGAAGGTGGGGGAGGGGAGGTGGGGGGAGGTAATCAAACAAAGACCTTGTATGCATATATGCATAACCCATGAACACAGACAGTGAAGTGGTGAGGGGGGGGGGTGTCAATGGGGGAAAAAGGGGGACATATGTAATACTTTCAACAATAAAGATTTCTTTTAAAGTTAAATATATTAGATATAAAAAATAATAATAAACTGTAGAGAGGCTCATATTTTACTTCTGGGATTATTTTTCTTTTATATAGAGCTAAAAAGTTAAAAAACAAAGTTCTGAAAATCTTTTATAAGGATAAACCTCTGAGGGGGGAATGAAATGGGCAGGGTTTTTCTTTTTCTTTCTTTTCTGCTAGTTTTTCAAGCTAGCTAGTCACTAATAAGTACAAAATCATTATAACTGGTAAGAAATATATAACTAAAATAGGTCTTTTTCAGTCAAGAGGTTTAAGGGTACTTTGAAAACTTTTCAACTGCTTCAGAACAACACTAAGGGGCAAGGTTAAAATTTTATAGTTAAGGATGTGTAAGAAGGACAAACATTTGAGGCAATTTAAGCCGTAACATAAAGAAAAAAGAGTAATACATCACAGTTTTGTTCCTATATAGTGAATGGCACACTGAATGATGATAAAGAAATTTTTATAGGACATGCAAAAATTAACTTACTTTATACAGACATGTCCCATCTTATTCATTCAATGCTATCTAAATATTTGTCTTTACCCATTTATTTATCAGTTTTGCTACAGGATTTGGTGAAGTGACTCAGGGAGATAGTGGGACAAAGGGACAAAAGAAAAGGAAAAAAATTTTTTCTGACAACTGGTATTCTTAAAAAGTTCTAAGACTAAGTTGGACCCCAGACTCCGTCCCCAGAAAGTGATTTCCCACATACATTCCATACATAACTCTCAGAATCCCCTTTATTTTCATCTTTAAAAGTGGTTACAATGTTAAAGTTTATAACAACCCTCTCTGAACCAACAAATAATCTGTACATTGCCATGACAATATAATTTTTGAATGTCTATGCTCATTGAAAAGAAAATCTAAACATCTACAAACTACTTCCTGTAAGTATCAAGACAAATATTCATTTATTGTTTTTGTTTTTAAATATATTTTTTATTTCAGAGAGGAAGGGAGAAGGGGAGAGATAGAAACATCAATGAAGAGAATCATTGCCCAGGCCGGTTTGGCTCAGTGGATAGAGCATCGGCCTGCGGACTCAAGGGTCCCGGGTTCGATTCCGGTCAGGGGCATGTACCTTGGTTGCCGGCACATCCCCAGTGGGGAGTGTGCAGGAGGCGGCTGATCGGTGTTTCTCTCTCATTGATGTTTCTAACTCTCTATCCCTCTCCCTTCCTCTCTGTAAAAAATTAATAAAATATATTTTTTTAAAAAAAAGAGAGAATCATTGATTGGTTGCCTCCTGCACGCCCCCTACTGGGGATCGAGCCTGCAACCGGGGCATGTGCCCTTGACCAGAATCGAACCCGGGACCCTCCAGTCCGCAGGCCAACACTCTATTCCACTAAGCCAAACCGGCTAGGGCAAGACAAATATTCATTTAAGTCTTCTATATTCTATGGCAGGCAAAATTATCAAAAATTAAATGTTTTACTATAAAAAATGTATTAGTTTTAGATCAAATTTATGCTACAATGGACGTATAATTGTACTAGAAGGCCCAGTGCAGATTCATGCACCGGTGGGGTCCCTTGGCCTGGCCTGCTCCCTCTCACAATCCAGGACACCTCAGGGGATGTGGGACTGCCAGTTTTGGCCCGATCCCCACAGGCCAGGCAGAGGGTCCCCACCGGTGCATGCCTCTAGTATGCATATAAGATCTTTGGTTAATCTCCTCCCGCCCTCCCCCCTGAGATTCATCAATCTGTTCCATGTTTCCATGCCCCTGCATTGAGCATCTGCCCCCCGGTGGCTGTGCACATCATAGCTACTGGTCGAATGGTCGCCTAGGCTTTTATATATAGAGATTGCTGCATGTACTCATGTATTCTTTATAACAATACTAGAGGCCCAGTGCACGAATTCATGCACCAGTGGGGTCCCTCAGCCTGGCCTGCAGGATCAGGCCGAAACGGCTCTCTGACATCCCGAGGGGTCCTGGATTGCGAGAGGGCACAGGCCAGGCCAAGGGACCCCACCAGTGCACGATCGCGGCCGGGGAGGGACGCAGGAGGTTGGCCAGCCCATGAGGGACCACGGGAGGGCTCCAGGACATGTCCGGCCCATCTCGCTCAGTCCCGATTGGCTGGACCCTACCAGCAAGCTAACCTACCAGTCAGAGCATCTGCCCCCTGGTGGTCAATGCACATCATAGCAACTGGTCGACCGGTCAACTGTCTGCCCCCTGGTGGTTAGTGCACATCATAGCGAGAGGATGAGCAGCCTCAGCATATCATTAGCATATTACACTTTGACTGGTTGAATGGATGACCGGACACTTAGCATAGTAGGCTTTTATTATATAGGATGTTTCTTCAATATAGGTATAGTTCACAAAGATTCAGCACTTTCCTATAGGAAACAGTGATAAAATGAAAAACAAGACTGGAAATTAGAGAAGCTTTAAAGGTCCTACTTCTGTCACTTATTAGAGGACTTAGGGAAGCTCACTTTGCTTAACCTCTTATTTTGGAGGTAAAACTAGATATTTTGGCTGTATTTTACAGCATCACATCATTGCAACATTTTTGTATTTTTTCTTTTTTTTTTTTTAAATATATTTTATTGATTTTTCACAGAGAGGAAGGAAGAGGGATAGAGAGTTAGAAACATCGATGAGAGAGAAACATCGATTAGCTGCCTTCTGCACACCCCCAACTGGGGATTTGCCTGCAACCAAGGTACATGCCCTTGACCGGAATCGAACCTGGGGCCTTTCAGTCCGCAGGCCGACGCTCTATCCACTGAGCCAAACTAGTTAGGGCTTTGTATTTTTTCTTATATAATGTTTTTCATATCTTTGACACCTGATGTCAAATTCCTTAGACATCTGCAAAGCCTTAGACATCTGCAAAGATTTTAACGACTTCATAATTCCTTTTCCATATGGAGTTTCAGCAAAGCTGACCACAAAATGAACACTCTAAGTGGCAATACTAACCTGTTTATAAATCCATGTGTAAAAAGTTGAAAGAAAATTCAGTTTTCAAAATTTTCCCCAATCATTTCCACATTCTTCAAACCCCAATTACCATTCCCTATTCCTTAAAAAGGAGCAGACACCCTGCCAGTGATGCTCAGTGGTTGAAGATCAACCTATGAACCAGGAGATCATGCCTGGGTTATGGGCTCGATCCCCTATAGGGGGCTTGCAGAAGGCAGCCAATCAATGATTCTCTCTCATCACTGATGTTTCTATCTCTCTCCCCCTCTTCCTTCCTCTCTGAAATCAATTTTTTTTTTTTTTTAAAAGAGCTACTTCACTGCATAGACAGATCTCCAGGATATGGAACACAAATGATCTCAAGTTCTCTCTTAACTACCTCTAAAGATTGGTCTTTATACTTATCCTCTCTATTAGTATCTTGAACCAGTGCTTAAAAACACCTCTTTTATTTCCTCCTCATACAATTTAATTTTTATCAGTCACGTTTCTAATCCTTCTCTACTACTGAAATAGCATACCTGAAAGTCACCAATGAACTTGTAAGATCCAAATCCAATTTTTTTTAAATCCAATTTTCTTGACTCTTCTATGACATCTGACATCAGCAAATACTCCTTAAAATACTTTCTTTTCTAAATTTTCATATTTTATTACCCTGTTCTTCTTTGAACTCAATTCTTTCCTTGGTTTCCCTATTCTTAACACATTTAATATGAACATTCTCCCAGATTCCATCCTTGGCTGCTCATCTCTCACCAGTTTCTCCCTTAGGAAACTATATTATTTGTTAAAACTATAATAGTACAAATAGTCCCTAACTCTGGCCCATCTGGAAGCTCTAGTGCCACACTTTCAACTGCCTGGTAAGCATCATCTCATACTGATGTGATATTATTTGCCAGATTTACTTCCTTAAGCACCCTTTGGTCAAATGACTACCTCATTCTAAACTTTTTAATGGCTCGCCCTTGCCTATCAGATAGCAATCAAAAACAAAAAAGTCTCTCCCAAACATGAACCTTTTTGGTGTTTATAACTTTGTCTATACTGTTTCTTCCACTTAGAATGCCTTTTCTGGGTTCAATTCTTCAGCTAGCTCCCATCCATCAAGATTTAAAGTTGTGCCCTAGTTGGTTTGGCTCAGTGGATAGAGCATCGGCCTGCAGACTGAAGGGTCCCAGGTTCGATTCCAGTCAAGGGCACATGACCAGGTTGCGGGCTCGATCCTCAGTAGGGGATGTGCAGAAGGCAGCCGCCAATCAATGATTCTCTCTCATCATTGATGTTTCTCTCTCTCTCTCTCTCTCTCCCTCTCCCCCCTTCCTCTCTGAAATCACTAAAAAATATATTTTTTAAAAAAAGATTTAAAGTTGTTTACCCTTTGAAACCATTTCAAACTACTAAACCATAGAGATTATTTCCTCTTCCGAAATCCACATGAATTCTCATCTTAAATGGCCATTTTGGTATTTATTATGCTTTGCTTTGTGGCATCTCTTACATTGAGTTGTCACATGATGTCTTTATGCTCATTAGGCTTCACCTCCTTTGATGATTCTTTTTGCCCCGCTCCCCCACAATACTTTGCACAGTGTCTCTGCACAGTATTTAAATGTAGTTGAGTAGTTGGTGCTTACTGTGATTAAAATTATAAAGAAAGTTCAAATTTCTTGGGAACAAATTTAGGCACCATTTTTAAGCAAAAAAAAAGTGTGCTATATTAAATTTTTTTTTGCTTCCTTTGAGAAACAACCTTAATTTACAACAGACGTATTACATAAAAACAAATTATTAAAATAACAGAACTGATGGTAAGATAATATTTCAATTAATGAAGAGATTAGCATAACAGTACTTCAGCATTCTGAACATCAAGGCACTTATGTCTGCTCCAAACAGCAAGCTGAAAGAGACCATGCAGTAGGCACTGTATTCCTTTAATAATTTCCACCCTTCCTAAACTTTCCTTTAGTCCCCTGCTACCTAGCTTCATCAGAACCACAAGCTGCCCAAAGACCAACTCCTAACTTAATGCTGATCTGTCTCAGCCACACAGTTACTCCTGCCTCTCTTTTCTGCAAAGCCTTTTATCCCAATGCCATGTCATGTCACCTGTGCTCCTCCAATAGCCAACTGCCCTAAGAGTAGCAGATTAGCTCACTCATCCAGTTCTAGGTCCGTTTATTCTCACATCTTCTACCTGGTGGTAAATAAACATGTCTCCCTGAACAGAGGAATGGAGACACAAGATGCTTCCTTGGTCCTCTTGACTCACAGTCTCTTTTGGAGTTCTCCATTCCTCTCTCCAGGACAGCAGATTAGACACCACATAAAAGGCAGAACAAAGAGATGCAGACCAGGATCTGACAAGAGGGCAGTCTGATCTGTTACCCCACGGTAGACAGCTATAAGGCAAGCAGGGTAAGCATCAGGGCCAGGCCACAATGGAAAAGGCTGGTATAGTGAACTGATGGGAGAGGGGCAAAGGCTTGAGACAGGGTCAGTATTATGTTGGAGGGCACACAGGGCCCTGGTGAGGTAGAGGTCCTGAATGAAGCTAGGTGGTCAGAAGAAAAAGGAAGTTAAAAGAAGGGCTGATTGAGGAACACAGTACTTACCACAATACTTCTTTCAGCTAAACCTTCTCTTGCAGAAAAGCTAGTAGAAAAAAATGCCATTCTTCATTCTCTGAAGATAGACAGATGGAGAAGAAAGAGGTAACAGATGTCAACTGTATAAAAGGTACCAAAGAAGATAGAAGAATAATTTAAATAAAACCTAAGGTAATTATATTTGACAATATCCACTACTTAGGAATCTACTGATGATAAGAAATCTGGCCCGTTTTCAATTTGGGTTTTAATTCAGAGAGATAACTACTCAAGACAGGATTCATGTTTTGTTTACCTACTTGTGATTTCAGGCAACTGTTCTAAAGACTACCTAGGAAAAGGAAAGAGTACAAGAAGTTTATAGAATTTATACTGGCAGCTGCAATCTAATCCCTCTTCTTTTCAGCTCTCTGCATTATGATACCTCATAAAGACATAAAAAGAAACTGAAAGAAGTCATACAGGGTGGGCTAAAGTAGGCTTACAGTTGCAATACAAATAAATATTAATTAATAAATAATAATACAAGAATAAACTGTGTTTTGCATACTCACAACTATAAACCACTTTTGTCCACTCCTAGATATTATTACTATGCCCTAGATTACTATTCCATCATTAATAAACAGGTATATGTTGCATTTCCACTCTTAAGCCAGTTGAAGATGAAAGAAAAAAGGTATAAAATATAACTTCCTTAATCTACTTCCAATCTCAATATTCTCAGAATAAACTTAATCTCTGAAAAATTGTGGAAGGTCAACCGACAGAATACCTCACAAGAATGGCTTTGTAACCTTAACTAAGAGAATGATCAGTCAATTCTGTCCATTTTGTTAGGTATTTATTACAATTAGCAAAAAATTACATTAAAATTTAAAACAGAAATTATTTAAATTTTCACTTTTCTTTATTATATAGGGAATAAGGTAAGAAAATAAATATCTAACATGAACACTGTCCTAAGTCCCACATATTATCATTAAGAAAGTTACAGTCAAAAGAAAAAAATTTCCAAAAAATTCTCTAGCCTGGTGTTTTAAAGCATAAATCTTCTAATTCAAACTATGGGTAATTTGAAACTATGTTAATGTTATGCTCTTTAAACAAGGATGTAGATTAATTTAAGATACCACGTAGAACACAAGGGTGAATATGAAGATGTGAAACCACACCAAAGCCAGGGGCACAGCCAGGTGCATGCTAGATAAATTGTATTTCCCCCACAACCACACTAGAACATAAACTCCCTGGGAATGGGGACTCCATTTCTGTTCTTTGTTGTATCTCCAGTACCTAGAATATAGAAAGCATTCTGCAAATACTTGTTAAATGAATGCTTAGGTATATATACATACACCGGTGTGACTCAGATGGTGTCATCCTGGGCACCAAGAGGCCTCTGGTTGAATCTGGGTCAGAGCATGTGCATAAGTTTCAGACTCAATCCAGGGTAGGGGGTGTGCAGGAGGTAGTCGATTGATTTTTTGCCCTCGTATCAATGTTTCTCAATCTCCTCTCCCTTCCTCTCTCTCTAAAAATCAATAGCGATATATATATTTTTAAATACAACAAAGTTATGTTTTCTCCTTCAGGACATTTTTTCCTAATCTCTATCCCTACCTAATAGCCTATTGCCTTTTGTATGATTTTATTTTATTTATTCATTTATTTTTTTTTTTTAATATAGTCTATTGATCTTCCACAGAGAGGAAGGGAGAGGGACAGAGAGCCGGAAACATCGATGAGAGAGAAACATCGATCAGCTGCCTCCTGCATATCTCCCACTGGGGATGTGCCCGCAACCAAGGTACATGCCCTTGACCGGAATCGAACCCGGGACCCTTCAGTCCGCAGGCCGACGCTCCATCCACCGAGCCAAACCGGTCAGGGCTTATTTTTGTTTTTTTAATAAACTTTTTAAAAATATTTTTACTGATTTCAGAGAGAAAGGTAAAAGAATGATAGAAACATCAATAATGATTATACATTTTCTCCATGTATATCCAAATCTCTGGATGCTCAAGTCCCTTATATAAAAGAGGCCCAGTGCACGAAATTCGTGCACAGGTAGGGTCCCTAGGCCTGGCCAGCAACCAGGGCCAGTTGGGGCCTTCCGGCTGCCAGCTGGGGCCTTCCTTCCCCGGCTGCCTTCCTTCATTCCACGCCACCCCCTGGTGGTCAGCACATGTTATAGCGAGCGATTGAACTCCCGGTCTCCTGGTCGAACTCCCAAGGGGACACTTTGCATATTAGCCTTTTATATATATAGAAGATAAAAGATGGCATAGTATTTGCATATAACCTACATATATCATCCCATATATAGCAGGTCCTCAAATAACATCATTTTGTTTAAGGTTGTTTTATTATAATGTTGATGAGATGATGAGATGCCACAGGAAATTAACTCTTGTTTATACCAGTTAGCATATGGTAAAATGGTTTCATTATAAGTTGTTTCCCTTAAAGTCTTAGGATCCATCAACAATGTTAAGTGAGGACTTACTGTAGTTTAAATCATTTCTAGATTACGTATAATACCAAATACAATGCAAATGCTATGTAAATAGTTGTTACACTGTATTGTTTAGGGCAGGGGTGGAGCCATATAAAGCCCACAAAATCATTTGGTCTGCCCCTGCCAAGGCAACCACAGGCGACACTAGAAATTCAATAAATCCAGGCGCTTTTTTCATAGCAACATAAATTTATATTCAATAAATTATATTAAGCAAATGATATAAATATCCAAATGGCCCATGGCAGAAAAAAGGTTCCTCACCTCTGGTTTAGGGGATGACAAGAGTCTGTACATGTTCAGTACAGATGCAACCATTGTAGGCCTAACTACATAGTACACATCAACAACAATGTAACTTCTTTCCCCCAAATATTTTTAATCCAGATCCATGATTGCTTGAATCCACAGATATAGAACCTGCAGATATGAAGCACCCACTGTATGTAATTCATAATAGTCCCTTCTGTCAATCCTATAATGAATTAAAATTTGTAGTAAAAGAGGAATAGGCTTAGCAAATACAAGAAACATATGCTGTCCTATAGATAATTAAGATCATTTTAGCATTTCCCCTGTCACTAGGAAGGATCCACTGGAACTTCCCCCACATCAAGAAACTTCCTTTTACTTGGCAGAACAGATCTGTTGAAACAATGTTTCTCCGAAGTATCAGCAGTGCAGAGAGAATTAACAAAACTAAGCAAAGTTTTGTTCATATGTAGCAATTTGTTTCTTTCATAACAGGATATGTTCCGATTTTTTCCTGAATCCTTTCTGAACACTGCATCATTTTCAAATGCAAAGGTATATGTCACAGATGTAAGATGTAGCTTCTAATGTAGTCAAATCATAATTACTGTCTAGACATTTTAGACATGAACCTCATTTTGTTTAGCTTATAACACTGAGGAAAAATTCTCTATATTTAAAAATTTTCTCTATATGATCAAGGAAAAACTGTTCATATTAACTAGTCAATGTAAAACAACAGTCAGCTGATTCAATTGTGGCAAAACAGGCAAAGGCATCAAAAACAATCTTTAAAAAACAAATCTCTGCCCTGACCAGTTTGGCTTAGTGGATAGAGCGTCGGCCTGCGGACTGAAGGGTCCCAGGTTCGATTCCGGTCAAGGGCATGTACCTTGGTTGCGGGCATATCCCCAGTAGGGGGTGTGCAGGAGGCAGCTGATCAATGTTTCTAACTCTCTATCCCTCTCTCTTCCTCTCTGTAAAAAATCAATAAAATATATTTTTAAAAATCTGTATTAAGCCATCGAGCCCAACAGTTACAGATTCACCATCTTCTGTAATGAGCATAATACTCCTTAACAATTCTTCTAAAACTACCCCAACTAGGTAGTGACAGGTGATACTAGAGCAACGGTTCTCAACCTGTGGGTCACGACCCCTTTGGCGGTTGAACAACCCTTTCACAGGGGTCGCCTAAGACCATCCTGCATATCAGATATTTACATTACGATTCATAACAGTAGCAACATTACAGTTATGAAATAGCAACGAAAATAATTTTATGATTGGGTCACAACATGAGGAACTGCATTTAAAGGGCCAGAAGGTTGAGAATCACTGTACTAGAGAAAGGATCACAAAATAAAACAGCAGAATTCAAAGATTTAACAATTGTAATATAAATTGTCTGAAAGCAACACGAAAAGCAGTAATATATACTAATTTGTCTTTTTGCTGAGGCTGGTTTTGTAGGAGCAAGTCAAGTAGCTAGTGAGTGAGCTTAGCTTATTTTCCAGCATTCACATGTAAAGGGTAACTTTGTTCTCTACTCCTACATTTATATACTCCTTAACAATTATTTATTAAGGGTCAAAAGGAATTATTTTTCAGTAATATTTCACTGCATTTTATGGAGAACTTCAAATGCTACCATCGTGTATGTGCTGCTGAAGGGAGAACAAAATGCTATAATTGTACTTGCAGTTTTGGGTCCCAAAGTTTGTGGTGGGTGTTGTTTTTGTGAAATTTAACTCACCCATGTGCATTTCGTCACAGTCTTACAATTCAAAGTATAATAAATCTATAGGCCTTTATAAAACTATAACCAGGGTCTAAAAAATTTGATCATTCAAAATGCAGTAATAGCCAATTTGCATTCTAAAATGCCACATTATCACAGAATTGTACCAATTATAAACTTTTAAAAATAACTCTAGCCCAGCTAGTGTGGCTCAGGAGTTGAGCATCAAACCAGGAACCAAAAGGTTTCCAGTTCGATTTCCAGTCAGGGCACATGCCCGGGTTACGACTCAATCCCCAGTGGGGGGGCCATGCAAGAGGCAGCCGATTGATGATGTTCCTCTCTCATCAATATTTCTATCTCTCTATCTGTCTCCCTTCCTCCCTCTCTCTTTCTCTCTCTCTCTCTCTCTCTAAAATTCAATTTAAAAATATATAAAAAAATAATTCTAATAATATTTATTATGTTAAGTTATAAGCCTAGCCAATATTCCTGAAGAAAAAAATAGTGTAGCTAAACTCAGAAGCACTCACTGGAAAACACTGGAAATATTTTACTATATATAAATTACAGTAAATCATGACAAGTATTAAAACAAGAAACAAAAATCACTCATTTAAAAAAAATGTACTGAGCACCTAGTAGGAGCCAGGACCTCCTGCAAGGGATAGAAAGATCAAACATATTCCCTTGTCTCACAAAGTATCCTATATAATAAAAGGCTAATATGCAAATCGACCAAACTGCGGAATGATTGGTTGCTATGATGGGCACTGACCACCGGGGGGCAGTTGCTCAACGCAGGAGCTGCCGAGCTGCAGTGACTTGGCAGTGGCGGTTCTTGGGTGACGCACCCTGAAACCAGAGAGGAGGGAGCCCGATTCCTCACAGGGCCATGCAATTCCACCTTGGGCCGTGAGTTATGTTGTTGCCGGGGCACTGTCGGCCCCGAATCTGGTTTACTGCAGATTGCATTCCACACCCTGTACAACAGCAACTTTGCAGAGTGCCCTCTCGCACTCCAGGACCTCTAGGGGGATGTCGGAGAGCCGGTTTAGGCTCGATCCCCACAGGCCAGGCCCAGGGACCCTACCTGCTGGAGGGACTATGGGAGGTTGGCTCCAAAGCGTGTCTGGCCCTGCCCTGTAAGCCACCTTCTAATTAATTTCCTTTCAATGTGCACGAATCCGTGCACTGGGTCACTAGTGATAAATATTATGATTGACAGAAGAACACATTGGTGCAAAAAGCTCAGATGAAGTAAAGGCCAGAGAAGCTTCCTGAACAAACTGACATATTGCCTTAGACCCAGAATATAAGGTTGGAATTAGTCAGACTTAGGGGTGGGACACAAGAAAGAAATGTTCTAGAAATAAAGATTAGGAGGTGAGAACACAAATTTGGAAAGGGGAGAAAGGAAGTGAGAGAGACACAGAACTTGACACAAGATGAAGCTAAAAACGTGAAGCAGTAATCAGATCACAAAAGACCTGGAAAGATATGTTTGTTGAGAAATTTGGACTTTATCCCATGTCATTAGAAAACTATTGGGGTTTAAGCAGAAAAATGACAATATTAAAATGTGTATATTAGCAAATGACATGGCTGAAGTAAAGAATATGTTAGAAAGAGCTGCCATGGGAGGCAAGAAAATCAACTGGTTGCTGTTCCAAGTGTCTTGGATTAGAGATGACGGTGATATGAAGCAGAATTGTGGTAACTGGTATGGAAAGAAAAACTGACCAGAAAAAGATTAGAAAGGTAGAACTGATGACATTGGGTTTGGTAACCTGCTAGATAGGGGGAAAAGAGAGAGGGAGAAGTCAAATATTATCCCAAATTTCTGAATCTGGCAACTGAGGGAATGAGGATGGTACCAACTTACTGCTTACCTTTCTGCTGGAAATATTTACAGGTCCTAAAAGCATTATTACAGTTTCTTTTCAGTTATGTGCATTGATATAAACAGAGCAAAAAACATTTCTGATTTAATTCTGGCAAATAGGCTTTTTATCTCTTGAACTATCTCCCACCTACTCTGTATGAAATAAGATTAAAATGAGTCCGTAAAGTAAAATAAAAAAATAAAATGAGTCCGTATTTCACATGCATACAGTAACAGGAGAAAAAAGATAATTAGTTAATAGAGAAACTTTGCTTAGTGCATGGAGAAGGCCAGCTTGAAATTAAAGTTTGCAATTTAGAGTGAATCTGCAGATGAAAAAGGCAAGAACTGACAGTATCCCCAAAACACAAGAGTCTCAAAAGTGTTTTCTTTTAACCTATTATATTACAAAAATAAGCACAGGAGTAGCTCTTTCATAAAACCATGACAGGCTTTTTAAAAAGTAGAATTTAATAGAATTTTGACAAGATGAATAAGAAAGAATCTCACTACCCGCTGAAATCCAACGTCAGGAACAAAAGGCAGTATCTCTCGAAACCCACTCATTCCTTCAGAAATGTAGGTGCCCTAACCTTCTGGTCAAGCAGATTAGTCTCTTTTTTAATCACTTTCATTTTGACTCTATAAAACCATATCCAATACTGTGAAAATACACTTAGCTCTAAGAAAGGAACTTCAAGAACAACTCATTCCCTTACATACTGTTATCACCTGGTAGACAAATATCATACTAAGCTTATGTATCAATGTATTTATAATGCACATATGTATTTATATGGAAGGTAACACATTAAAAAGGCGAGAACTTGCACAGTCTTGTAACGTTCTGCATTTGCAAAAATCGAAAGTACCACTTGTGTTCTCTCAAGGCAGTTTTATGTATCACAAAATAAGAATTTCCTCACACTGAATGGGTTCAGTTAATCGATGAAATAGAAAGTAGATGCCCCATAACTCCAGGTACCTAGCAACCCCCTTCACCCAACTCCCCTCGGGCTTCTCCCACACACGATTTCATCAGTTACCTGGGGAGTCTGTGAGGGATGGGTGATCCTTTCTCTTGGAAAACAGATACAGCTGGAGCACGGTGAGTGTTCAAGGACCATGTTCAATTAATTATGAAAAAGAATAATGAAAACTATTCGTTTTCTCAACTATCATTTTTCCTTCCGTCTATGTCAGTGGTTCTCAACCTTCCTAATGCCGCGACCCTTTAATGCAGTTCCTCATGTTGTGGTGACCCCCAATTTCATTGTTACAAATTGAACATAATTAAAGCATAGTGATTAATCACAAAAACAGTATGTAATTATATATGTGTTTTCCGATGGTCTTAGGTGACCCCTGTGAAAGGGTCGTTCGACCCCCAAAGGGGTCGCCACCCACAGGTTGAGAACCGCTGCTCTATGTGGTAGAAGGACCCAATTCTCATGAAAACGGGCTTCATGAACTCTAAGAAACTGGCTAACTCCTAGCTGTCGTCCCAGGGGCTGTCCCCTACTCACATGTACACAGACCCACTACAATCAAACATCCGACGGAAAGTTTCCCCACCATCCTACCGTGCTGCAGGAAAGGCATGCAAATATGATGGTTTTCCTACCGTTCCCCCTAGGCCCGTGGTCGGCAAACTGCGGCTCGCGAGCCACATGTGGCTCTTTGGCCTCTTGAGTGTGGCTCTTCCTAAGCCTTAGGAGTACCTAATTAAGTTAATAACAGTGTACCTACCAATATAGTTTAAGTTCAAAAAATTTGGCTCTCAAAAGAAATTTCAATCGTTGTACTGTTGGTATTTGGCTCTGTTGACTAATGAGTTGGCCGACCACTGCCCTAGGCGGTCCTGTTGACAGGCAACACACATTTTTAAATAATTTCACATCTGTGATATGCCTTTCGCGCTTTAGCTAAGGAAAACGGTACTAATACGATCATTTGCCCAAGATTACCACGCTGACGACTGAATGTGTACTGCTACACAGAAGGTAAATTCTACTGTAATGTTAAAAAAAAAAAAAGTCCTCAGGAAAAAAAACTTATCTCTAAAGCCGTAACTATAAAATGTTCACGTAATTAGCAGCTCGCTTAGATCCTGGTACCCTAATTGCCCCATCCCGGAGCGTTCCTACCAAGTTTTCCCGTGAAATGGAGGTTAGGGAGCAGCCTTAAGACACGGAGATAAAAGGCTCTCCTCGAACTGAAAGAGGGAAGAGAAACCAGACATGAGAAACGCGGCGAGGAAAGAGAAAAGCTAGCTCTATCGTGGCAATAAGTCAATTACATACACACACACACACACACACACACACACACACACACATGTTCTGAACCATTCACGAGGAGGAACCTGCGCCCAAAGCCCCGCAGACTGAGGGGCGAATCCGTGGTCCGTGGAAGAAGGCGCCCGAGCCCAGTGACAACGGGAACCGCTCCCTTCTCGG
>NW_005871114.1:5328506-5336618 GCF_000147115.1 Myotis lucifugus
GACCGCGGAGCAGAGGGGAGCGGCTGGCCCGGCCCGGGGCGTCCGGGCGCGAGCTCTCGGGCATCTGCCCCGGCCTACCGACGCTCGTCCCCGCAGCGGCCCGGGAGCAGGGTCTGACACAGCGGAGGCGGCAGTCCTCCGACCCGCACGACTTCAAACCCGGTGCCCCCAGCCCCGCTCTCTGCTGACGCAGGCGTCCGCACGCCGGACTGAGCGTCAGCGCGCCGGAAGTGACGTCAGCTCCCCGCGAGGGGCTCCGCTCCGGGTTGAAGACGAGGAGTGTCAGCAGCTGGGGCCTGGCAGCGAGCGTTTAAAAAAGGGCGGAGGCACTCTCTTCGTGCTCACCTGGGGAGGGTCGTTTAATTTTAAAACGAGGCGGGGCGAAGGAATGTGGGGCCTCTCATTTATTTTTCAGAGAAGGAAAAAAAGGCGATTTAACCGTAGTTCCGGAAGTTCAAAAACTTAGTTTCTATTTCCTTACTGCCCCATCCTCATCCCACCGAACTGCTTGTAGCGAAAGCGATCGCGCAGGACCTCAGGGCTCTAGTCCAGGTGGGGAAGCCAGTGGGAGGGGAAAAATGAAGACAGATCTGCGGTGGCACTTAAGACACGGTGCACATGTTTGCCCTATTTGCCAGAAGTTCTGCATAGGTATTCGAGGGAAGGTCTTTTAAAAAGGCAACTATTTTGCCAAGTTTGACTTCCCAATTGTTTCATGGTGATGGTGCCATCATTTTCTCAACCAGATGTGAAAACTCCCAGACTTTTTTTTTTGGGGGGGGGGGGGGGAAGGGTCAGGTTTATCTGGTTATTCAGTCGCTTAATTCATTAGGTTTTTAAATGTTATCCAGTCACCTGGTGCAGGCCCTTATCACCATAAACTTGATTTTTATGAAAATAGTCAACGTAATATTTCTCCATCTTCAGCCGAGCTCATCTTCCAGGCCACTAAGATTAATCTTCCAAAAAAACACTGTTTTTATTGTGTCACTCCTCTGCTTGTAAAACTTGTACATTGGCTTCTCATTACCCAAAGAGGCTATGTCTCAAGCCCTGAGTCTGTTTTTCAACTATAAAATGAGGCTAATGAGAAGTACTATAGAAGGCATGGAAGTAAAATGAGGTCATGTATCTGGAAGAGCTTACAAGAGCTTCGTAAACAATAAAGTAGTATATACATAAATGTAAGGGGACAGAAACTAGCTTAAGTACCTGCTATATGGTAGGCACGTGGTACGCATTCTCTCATATAATTCGCAGGCTTGCCCTGTAAAGTAAGTTTTAATCTTCACTTTATGGGCGAGGAAACTAAGCCCAGAATGTTTTAAGTAATTTACTCAAGATCCAAGCTAGTAATATTTACTGTTCATTCATCAAGTATTTATTTGGCACCTATTCTGTGTCAGACACTCTGCTAGGCACTTCTATACTATTAAATCTGATTAAGCTGATGTTCAAATATCTTCATATTTCACAGTCTCCTCCCACCTGCATTTGCAAATTTATCTCCTGCGACAAACTAGCAGGATATTTACTGCTAGTTTGTATATAACCAGCAGATGCTATTTACTGGTTGTACTATGTACATTCATTTATTCAACCAAAATTAAGTACATACCCCCTTGCTAAACTCTGTACTGGAAATTGTGACTTCAAAAGAAACCAGAACAGACAAGGTGCCCACTCTGGTTGAAGTTATATTCTAGGAAAAAGAGAAAACAGATAAATAAGAAAACACCATGTTTACATGTTATGTAAAACAGAATGATGATCTAGAGAGGGTGGTTAGAGACTCTAAACTGGGTAACTAGGAATAATTGAGGAGTCACTTGAGGTGAGGCCCAAATGACAAAAGGGAGCCGGCTGTGTGAGAACCTGGGGAGCCTTCCAGGTGGAGGATACACTAAGTGCAAAAGCCTAAGAGAAGTCTGCTGTGTTGGGAGATGAGCTGGGAGAGGTAGAAAAGGGCCAGTGTAAGGAATTGGGATTCCACTCTAAATGCAGTAAAAAGTTATAAGAGGGTTTTAAGCATGTGAGTAAAATGATCTGGTATACAGTTTAAAAATCTTACTCTAATATCCAAGAGGTAATTAGATATGTAGTTATAAAGGACATTTAGAAGAGAGGAAAGGGCTAATATGATAGGTTTGTAAGGGATAGCGTGATAACCAAATGTATTGATGTCAGACTAAATTGTTTTTAAGTCATTCCTCACCACACTTACCAGCTGTGTGCCCAGGAGAGTTATATAACCTTTCTAAGCTTCAGTTTCTTCATCTGAGAAATAAAAATAATAGTACCTCAGAGGGTTGTGATCAAGATTAACTGAGATAATGAACATAATGTTTATTGTAATAAAAACTAAAGATATTATTCGTTACATTGGTTATTCTTTGTGTTAACTATGCGACCTTGAACAAGTGACTGAACTATGTCTCAATTTTCTCAGCTGTGAAATGGGGATAATAATAGCACTGGTCCACCACCCTTACCTGAAACCCCTGCCAGATGGTTTCTTAAATTTAGAATTCTTTCAGTTTTGAGAAGTTATCCAATATACATGCCTTTTTATGTCACACCCCAACAGCTGCTAGGGCAGCACCTTATAATCAAATACATTTCTAGTTCTGCAGCAAAATGTATTAATAGGCATACTAAGAGGAATAAATAAAAGACTGTAAATAGCTACATGCCAGTTCAGATGAGGTTTTGCTTCCAAATGAATTTTTTTAAATTATGGTTTTCAGACCTTTTTCAATTTCAGAATTGTAAATAATGAACCATGTACCGTACTTTTAAGGTACATGTAAAGTTGTAAGGATTAAATGAGTGTATACATGAAACACCTACAAATACTAAATGCTAAATAAGTAGCTATTATTATTTTTATTATTATTAATCCTCATCCAAGGATATTTCCAGTGATTTTTAGAGAGAATGGAAGGGAGGAATGGAGGGAGAGAAACATCGATGTGAGAGAGACACATCTATTGGTTGCCTACTGCATACACCCCAACAGAGGCCAAGGATTGAACCTGCAACCCAGCTATATGCCCTTAACGGGGAATCGAACCCAAGACCCTTTGGTGCACAGGCTGATACTAACCACTTAGCAGCCAAGTGTATAGAGTCAGGTCACACACAGATAACTAAACCAACCATTGGCAATGGGGATGGAATTTTCCTTAGACCAACCATGAGACAGATTCAGCTCCCCTTGAGATAAGCTCTACTGTGAGAGTTGGAAAGAAGGTTGCTCCACCTCCAGGCATCATACATCCAGGGAAAAGAAGGAAAAGGAAGGAGTAAGAGGCAGTGCTTGTCTCAAGAAAGCCAAAATCTTCCCAGGCTTAATATCTCATTGGCCAGAACAGTGTCATGTGGCCACTATAACTGCAGGGAATTCTGGGAAGATAGTGAAATGATACATCCACTAACTTTAGCCTTTTCTCATATGCTCAAAAGACCTTTGATATAAATATAAAAGTATAAATTATCCAATTAAATCATTTAGATGTTTACATCAAAGTTATTACATCTACAGATATATTGTTGTCTCATGCTAACCACAAAATAAATTTTAGATGGATTAACTGAAATTTTAAAAATATAAAAAGTATGTATGTTAAATTTTATATATAAAATCCCAAATGAGATTTTATATGGATACAAACTCTGCCTTCCCGTACTCAACTGAGAGCAGGGTGATAGTGAAAGGAGGGGAAAGGAGAACCAGCCTAATATCCTAACCCCAGGCCCACACCCAGGCCTATGGTTGAAATAAACATATGCACATTCAGGCTGAGGATCTTGAAATTGAGTTTTTAAAAGTCTACTCAGGCCTACACACTTCTTGAAAAGTTTTTGGGTATCCCCAGGGGTACATATACTCCAGTGTAAAGACCACTGCTCTAGGGGAAACTCTGTACACAAGATCTCTACACGAGTGTTCACTGCGGCACTGTTTATCAGCTAGCAAACCTAGAAATGGCCTAAATGTCCATCTTGAGAATGATGGAGAAACTAAATGTAATATAGCATATGATGGGATACCAACAGCAGTAGTTAAACTAAATTAACTAGATCTATATATGCCAATATGGATGAACCTCAAAACTGTAAGTTGAGTAAATAAAATAAGCAAGATACAGAACAATATGTACAATATCATACAATTTCTATAAGTTCAAAAAAACTATATTTACAAAGCAATACTATTTGTATTTTTAAATTACGAATTATATTCAACATACAGAAAAATATAGAGAATAAGATCTATGCATATACTTACCCACCAGATTTAATAAATGCTAATATTTTACCATATACAGATACATTTACAAGAAATTGAATGTGTAATCAGGGTCTTATATTTCTCTCTAATCCCTTTTTCCTCCTTACCTTCCCAGAAATAATTTATTAAGAAGTTTGTGCCCTGGCCAGTTTGGCTCAGTGGATGGAGTGTTGGCCTGTGGACTGAAAGGTCACAGGTTTGATTCTGGTCAAGGGCACATGCCTGGGTTGTGGGCTTGATCCCCAGTAGGAACCGTGCAGGAGGCAGCCAGTTGATAATCCTCTCTCATCTGATGTTTCTGTCTCTCTCTCCCTCTCCCTTCCTCTCTGAAATCAATAAAAATATTTTTTAAAAAGAAGTTTGTGTGTAAATTACCTGTCCATGTTACCATTTTGCTACATATATGTGTATCTATATCCAGAATATATAAAGAACTCGTACAACTCAACAACAACAAAACAACCTAATTTTAAATGGGCAAAGGACTTGAATAGACATTTCTACAAGGAAGATATACAGATGGCCAATAAACACATGTAAAGATGTTCAACAACACTAATTAGAGCACTGCAAATCAAAACTACAATGATGCCACTTGACACCCCTTAGGATCTACAATAATAAGAGTGTAATATGCTAATTAGACTGGACAGCCGAACGACCTTCCAGACGAAGCCAGGGCTGCGAGGGCCGAGTCCCTTGCACGAATCTCGTGCATTGGGCCTCTAGTGGTTATTATAAAAACAAAAATAAGCAATTAATCAAACAAACAGTAAATAGCAAGTATTGATAAAGATGTGGCAAAAATTGGTATCCTTGTGCACTGTTGGTGGGAATGTAAAAAGGTGCAGCCACTCTGGGAAAGCCAGTATGTAGGTTCCTCAAAAAGTCAGAAACAAAAGTACCACATGATCCAGTAATTCCACTTCTGGGTATCAGTATATACCCCAAAACAATTGAAAGCAATAACTCAAAGATATCTATATACCCATGTTCATAGTACCATTACTCACAATAGCCAAAATGGGGAAGCAACCCAGGAACCCATTGACAAGTGAATGGATAAGCAAGATGTGTATATACATACAATGGAATATTATTGTTTTAAAAAGGAAGGAAATTCCAACACATGCTACACCATGGATGAGCCTTAAAGGCATTATGTTAAGTGAAATAAACCAGTCACAAAAGGACAAATTCTGTATGATTCCACTTATGTGAGCTACCTAGAGTAGTCAAATTCATAGAGACAGAAGTAGAATGGTGATTGCCAGGAGGTGGAGGAAGGGAGGAATGCATCATTGTTTAATGAGTATAATTTCCGTTTTGGAAGATGAAAAACATTCTGGAGATGAATGATGGTGATGGTTGCACAACAGTGTGCATGTACTTCATGCCACTGAACAGTACACCTAAAAAATAGTTAAAATGGTTAATTTTGTGTGATGTATATTTTACAGAATTTATAAAAAGTAACTTCAGATAAGAAGTTCCCCCCTTCTGACATGGCACAGCACATCGCTGTATCCTTACTTGGGAACGATGTCTCTGACAGAAAGCATGGTCTCTGGAATGTGAATTATGACTCTTCACATAATAAACTTTTTCATTGTAATTAGAGCAGAATGTCACAAGATGTCACTCTTTAGCTGAGAAACTATTCCAATTGGTTCAGTAGCTGATAACAGTAATGCCAGAGCAACTAACAGAAGCCTGTAACTACTCCTCAGTACTTGACTCATACCAACATGATTTTCTGGGAAAGGTTTTCATCTCCCCGGTGTTATTATGAAGCTATTCTTGTTTATGAAACTTATGTGAATATTTTTAACTTCATTGGTACTAACTGCTTTTCATAATAAATCAAATTGGTGTAATTAAGACACAACTAACTTTGATATTGATTGTAGTAATACAAAGCTGAAATGTAAAAATTATTGGTCATTGAAAGTCAGGTGGTTTTTGGCTTTAACACTCAATTATGTGTGAGCTTGGGTAAGTCATTTCATCTCTCTGGTATCACCAGAGTGGTAAAAAACACACACACAGCTCTAACCGGTTTGGCTCAGTGGATAGAGCGTCGGCCTGGGGACTGAAGGGTCCCAGGTTCGACTCCGGTCAGGGGCATGTACCTTGGTTGCGGGCACATCCCAGGAGGGGGCGTGCAGGAGGCAGTTGATCGATGTTTCTCTTTCATCGATGTTTCTAACTTTCTATCCCTCTGCCTTCCTCTCTGTAAAAAATCAATAAAATATATTAAACACACACACACACACACACACACACACACACACACAAAACCAAAACACAACAACTTCCTTTTTTAGGTCAATATACACTATTGTATATTTAATATATGCTAATACATATTTAAGTACATCCTTCTAATTTAAAATATTTTGCTTTTTATAGTAGTACTCAAATTATAACTGTTCAAATACACCACCAATAGGAGTTCAGTAATAGAAAATACTGTCTGCAAGATGGATTTCTTGAGATCGTGGGGAAGTATTTAGAAAAATACATGTGTAAAACAATTATAGTAAAAAGTATAAACTCTTGAAATTTAAAAAATCACATTTATTACTGAAATCATTTTTTAAATAATGGAATATCCTGATGTATATTTTAGCTTTTTTAAATATAAAAATTTCAAGATTCAAGAATATTTCAATTCTTAAAGATTATAGCAGTTGAATTAGTAATATTACCTTGCAACTATAATCCAAATAAATTATTATTTTTTAATCTTCTATTTTGGTAAGAAGTTTATAACTGATTTATAGTACCTAAAAATAATCTAAAGCTTAAATGTCCACCCCTGGGTGAACTGCTGGACTCTGTGGTACATTAATAAACTAGAATATATTTTATTAGTAGTAACTATTAGTATTAAATTATTGTGATAAGAAATACTATTGGAAATGATGAGTGAAAACATAGAAGTCAGAATGATATAAAAAAAGAGTGTAAGTATGTAAGTAGTGCCTAGTTTCAAATATTGCTTTGTTTAATTTTATTGTTTAACTGTTAAAACTTAGGTCTTTCTATTTAACTTTTCTGTTCAGATGATTAAATATGTTAAAGGAAAGAAAAGAATTACTTCTTAAAATTCACATGATTATTTTAAACACTGGAAGCTAAATATACGATTTATATTCTTGGTACAGTGCCACTTCTACGCGTGTGTGTGTGTGTGTGTGTGTGTGTGTGTGTGTGTCTGTGTGTTGGGCTGGTGGTGGGAAGTCTCCCAGTGTAAAAGGAGTCTGGGAGGGGCATAGTGGGAGAGACCCCTTCTGTCCCATTAATGACACGTTCGTTCACTGGGAGTTGGCTGAAACAGACCTCTCTTCTACAGTCATTCCCTTAACCCTAATAAGGCTCCGCTACCGCAGCTAGAACTCGGTAAGCTCCTGGGGAATAACCTGACATGCTTTGGGGGGATGGCTTATTGGATGTGGAGGAGGGAGGCTGTGGAGGTGGTAGTTATCAGGCATTGCTTTGCTTCCGTGTTTGCACGGGGTTTGAATTTTTATTTAAAAATGATTATTTAGACAGTAGACTATTTTTTCCCAGAACTTTTCAGGGGGGCTGCTGCTGTGGCCCACTGGCAACAAGCGCCCAGAAAGCCTGGGGAGAGGGATTTCGCAGGTGTCGGCGCTGGGGCCAAGGACTGCGCGGGGGTTCAGCCTCTGCCTCTGTCCCCAGGTCGCAGGGATGCTGCTGTCCTGGCCCTGCCACCACTGAAGCACCCAGGGGGCCCGGAAGAGCCGACCTGACTTTTTTTGTCCTTTGAGGCTGCGAGCATCACTCTTGCT
>NW_005871114.1:5336724-5385928 GCF_000147115.1 Myotis lucifugus
GCCGCCGGTGCGCCTACCGCGGGGACCCCGGGCGCTGCGCCGTCTACGCCGCCCGCGGCGCGCGCTACTGGAAGCAAGTGCTGGGCGGGCTGCGCAGGAAGCGGCGGCCCTGCCAGGACCCCGCGCCGCTCCGAGCCCGCCTGTGCGCCGGCAGGAAGGGCCAGGGCGCCGAGCTGCGCCTGGTGACCCACGCGCCCCTACCCGCCCGCCCCACTGCGGCCGGCTTCCCCCCGGATCCCAAACCCCGCGGCATGTAACGGGGGGAGGGTTTAGGGAGCCCGCGTTTGGGCCCGCCACCGCCGTTCCGCCTTCCCTGAGCGCGCGCCCCGAAGGGAAAGTCCTCGGAGAAGAAGACGAAAGGGGGCAAGAGGAAGGCGGCCTCGGACCCGGACGAGGAGCGACCCCTGGGGACAGGGCCGGATCCCGACGGGCTGGACGGGAACGCGAAGTTCGCGGAGACCTACTGTGCCGAGAAGTGGCACTCCCTCTGCAACTTCTTGGTTAGCTTTTGGAACGGCTGAGGGTGCCGGCCTGGGAAGAGATATGGGGGGTTGGGGGTCGGGGGAGAAGGCGCTCAGCTGGAGAAGGAGGCGAAGGGCACCTTAGGTCCGGAGGTACGGGATAGAGAGTGGGGAGGAGTCCAGGTTCTAGAATGGAGGTGGGGGTGGGGGCTTGGGCTGAGAGTGTAATGTAAGGGGATATGGACAGTCTCTGAGACAGGAGAGAAGTTTAAACAATTTGAAGAGTCTCCACCCTGATTAAGACCAGAAGAAATAGTGGAAACAGAAGTAGGCATACCTTAAATGTGTAAAAACTGTAGACTTGGGGGAGAGAGATGGGTACGGAGAGACTGAAAAAAATAGTAAGGGGGGAAAGTGACTAAAGTGATGTGACTCTCACCTGGGAAGCTGATACAATGTGTACTGTTTAGCGCACATATTAAAATGTAATCACGAATAACTGATAGCTTGAGCCAAGTGGACCTGTCTAATGTCTTCTCACCTAATCAGCCGACAGGGTTTCCAACTTTTTTCTCTTTCTGAATTAATATTAACTTGGACACTGCTTAGTAATATAGATGACGTCTACAGGGATAGAAGCCATTCATTGGCCAAAATGGACTCGAATGGATGATTTTAGAAGTGCTACTTTTAAACAGTGATGCCTCATGTTCTGAAACTTTCCCATTAACCTTCTAAATGCAGAAGTGAATTGTAGAAATTGAGGGCTCCAGTAGGTTTTAAAAAATATTTTTTTATAGTTGACCATATTTTTAGAAACCAGCTAAAATGTAAGTATGTATCTCAGAGTCTTTTGGATCATTATGGAAGCTGTATTTCTGTTTCATGTAATTAATTGTTAACATATTTCATCTTAAATAAGATGTAATGAGAGACTTTGCACATGTTAGGTGCCCAATAAAAACTGTGTGGATAGATTTAAAGAACTGACAGGGCAATGGAAACTTTGACTGCATTTGATCTAGTTCTGAGTTTATCTTGAAGTATGCTGCTAAACTTATCTTGAATTGTTGGGAAGGACAAGAAAGAAGTCTATAAGTCAAGAGTCACAAACTGTCCATTTGGTCTGCATGTGGTTGGTTCACTTTCATTTTTCCTCTCTTTTTTCCTCCCTCCCACATTGAATATGTTGCCAGCACTTAAAAATTAGGTAATTTCATTAAAAATCCAGATTTCTGAATTGTCTTGAAAAATCAGATCTAGCAACATTGGACCTACCTTCCTGCATGGCAACAATTGGCTGACACCTACCGTTGGCTGCCCCTTTAGAATAGGCATGTTTTCTGGAGTTCTCCACTGCTCCTACGCATCTTATCAATCGACTTCATTCGTGTTACAGGCCTAAGCCATTAGACATTTAAGCCACTGCCCAATATAAGGTTTTACCAACCTTCTGTATTTCTTACTTCCTCCCCTTTAAAATCATGGTCAATACAACAATCTTACAGATACCGAACATCTCTTGAACTTTTTCGTCTCTGTCTGGCCTCTAGGAAATGTAAACAAACGATCTTTTACTGATTCTGTACATTCTTGTATTCATACAATTGGCAAAAATACTCAGATTGCACACAGTTTCAGGGCCAGGTTTATGAGATCACATTTGAGTAACATTGACCACTAGATAAAATTCATCTGGGCCAAGGAAAGGAAGCTCAGAGTGGCTGCAGACTACTCCCTAGAAATACGGACCAATGTATACTTTCTTCAAAAAGATTGGCAAAGTTGGGGTGGCATCAGAAAAGGGTATTTGAAATAAAACAGCACTGGCTGGAACCATTGTTTTACCTCTCCATACAAGACAACTGCCAATTCCTTCCTGTGTGTCCTTTGGCCAGCTGATGAACTTACCTCTATGAAAGAGAGAAAGGCCAAACTCTGTAGGCCAAGTACACTGTGTTGGTTGCTACTTCTCTGCTGCTTTACTGTTTAAGCAGAGCTATACTAGACTCTGTCTCAGGAACAGGATACAGACTAAGAGGGGCCAATTGCTTGCAGTGGAAGAGAAATGGACAGATTCTACCATCAGCATCCCGGGTGACTTTGGTTAAGTCCCAATATCTCTGAAATGTACATTGAGGGGAGTTGGGCTTGGTTAAATCTGAGGTCCCTAAGGCCCACTACTAGCATTCTGGAAACCTATATATAGTTTTTCATAGAGAAGATAATGTGTGAAAATCAACAAGTGCTGCATGTAGTACTACATGTTATAACCCCAGAAAGATCATGGAGTTAGAAAAGACCTAGAGAAAGACAACCAAAATGACCAAAGAAATTGAGAAGGCTTCTATATCTGGAGCATCTAGAAAGACTTGGAAGGTTAAGCTGGAAGGTGAAATGTGCAGGTGGGAAAAGACAGGATCAAAATCTCTAAAATAATGAGGCGGATGTACATGGGAAACCGGATAACCGGACCTTCTCTCAGCTTCCATGATAACCGGACCTTCCCCCCTCAGGTGCCATTAGGAGTGAAGGGAAAGTTGCCAGACACACCCTGGTTAACGTCAGAGCTGGCACCAGCGTGGGCATCAGAAGTAGCAAGGCATCTGTAGCTCAGTATACAGAAGACAGAGAATTTGTTAAAAGCATCAGACCATCTTGTTCTGGTTGTACTTCCCAAGTTATTTAGCACAGAGCTAAGAGGGAATAGTGGAATTTTTCTTAACTCATTTTGACTAGGCAAAATTTTTCAAACCTTCAAAGTCTCTGTCCTTTTCAGTTTGTCCTTCACACCACCAACATATTAATCTTCTAAAACAAAGCTTTCATTCAGTGACTCAGTTTATGATTTTAAATAAAGGCAGGATCATTGCCGGTGCTTTGGGAAGCTCTATTGAAGCCTGAGGCAAAAGGAAAACCAGTAATAGTGATCCCATCTTTATTTTAAAAATGCAGTACTTTGTTCCTCGTAGATTGTTTTTGCATTAATTTTTAAAATATTGCATTAAGATATTTATTTTGATGACTGAGTTTGTTGGGACAGCCTTATATTTTGCACCCTAGGCAAGAGCCTCACCCCTCTCACTTGCCTCCTTCAAGTACTGGCCCGAGGAAGCCATTCTGTGATGTGGGTGAGCACTGGTTTTGAGTCAGACATGGCTGGTTTGAATATTAGATCCACCTCCCACTGACTCTGTGTTATTTTGAGAAGGTTGTTTAGCCTCTCCATGTTTCTCTCTCCTCTTGTTCAATAACAATAATGGCTAACTTCCAGAGTTACCACGGAGAATAAATTCTGTGATACATTGGATACTACTCAGCACCACACAATACTTGACATATAATAGGCACCCCATAAATATTACCTCTCCTTCCCTTGAAGAAGAACAAAGTTTAAAGTCAATTAATTTAATTAAACAATAAACAAATAATGTTAGATGCTGTTCCAAATGCCCTGGACTTGGTGCTAAGGAAAGGGGCAGGGCACGGGGATACCCTGATGTAGTTCCAGCCTTCAACAAGCTGGAATTTAGGATTACACCACGAAACCATTAGAAAACAAAACCTAACAACAAACAATAAAAATTGGGTTTCTACATGTAAAAGATTAGGAACATGGAAGCTGAGAGAAGGTCTGGTTATCTGGGAAGCCTGTCTAGGAGATGTCAGCTTGAGGTAAGGAATGTCGGAACTCAAGAAACAGGTGTGGGGGAGGAAAGACACAATTTAAACCTGAAATTCCTGGGCCACGCCCTCACTGCTTCTCAGTCTAAGTCTTGGCACTCATAAACATATCTGTGCTCCAGTATGGCCCAGGAAGAACATGTTCGTGGTGTGAACACGGCAGATTCTGAAGGTGCTGCTGCTGGACACTGTCAGCTAATTACACCGCTCATGACGGGCTCTCACGGAAAGGGAGATTGGAGCACTGCACTCCGTTTAATAAAAGGCTAATGTTTCAGTTTGGTCGAAGCGTGAGCTAGGTCTTTTTTCTTCTACCGTCACCAAAATATACTACAGCTAAAAGCTACTAAGAGTTTCGGTGAAGGAGACCAACATGCATGGGTTCAAATCTCGGTATTACTACTAACAAGCTGCATCACCTTGGACACTTTACTTCGTGTCTGTCTCTGAGCTTCAGTCTTCTTCTATGTAAAATAGGGAAAAAAATAACAGTAATTCCCCCATGAGGCTGTTGGGAGGATTAAATGAGATGCTCATGAAAAACACAGTGCCTGGCACCTTGCAAGCCTGCAATAAATATATCCTTCGTGCTCCCATTTCCTTTAGTAGACCAACGCGGGCATCCAGAGGGACTTTCAGTCTTAAAGGGCACTTACACAAAATGGCAGTCAGCAACTCTGCATCTCAGCTGGGAACAGCATCAAAAGAAAGAAGCAGGAAATGTTTAGTTGTTGAAGAGGGAATTATCCGAAGATGGGAACAATATGCAGTGCTTGCCCCCCTACTGTGGAAGCACGGGGGTATGTGAGATCTTCAATGAGGAGGATTTGAAAGGAGAAGAGAATGTTTCTGGTCTTGAAGGCTTGGGGACTACAGCTGACCTCCCAGCTCTATGGCTTTCTTACAACTTCAAAGAACAACTCTCCTTGCTTCCTGCCCAGGCTCACGGCTGCAGAGCTTTGATGAATTTACCCCTAGTTTGTCCCTCCTGTGTGACCTCTGGCTCACCACATTCAAACTCTTTCCCGTTTCAATTTCTAAAAGCAGGCATGAAAGCAGACCAAAGCCCTCCTCTCCTTTTCAAAACACGATGTTGGCTTCAGCCATGTTAAAATTATTGAGTGGTCATCATGTCAGACAAGCGGGAAGAAAAGATGTTGGAAGATGCTATTAATAATAAGGTAAAAAAAAATAAGGTAAGATGCCTAAGAATAAACTCAATAAGAAATACGCAAGAGCTATATGAAGAATACAGAAATACTTCGAAGGGCAGAAAAGAAAGCCACAAAAAATGAAATTATAGATGAATGTATTATTATTACATAAGAAGCATTAGATTATTTTTTCAATCTATAAATAATGTATACATTTAAACATGATTTAAACAAAGCCACTAGCAGGATTTTGGGGGCTATGTGAACGAGGCAAACTGTTTCTGAAGTTCTAAAGGGAAACCAAAATGAATTTGGGGGCTGGAGGAATGCAGGGTTGGATGTTTCAGAGACGGGGGGGAAAAGGAAGCTTTCATTGAGGGTACAACTTGAAATGGCTAAATACAGAATTTCCCTAAGGACTGTTGGCGGCACAGTGCAAGGCGATGTAAATGACGTGAGCGGACTGTTTCTAGGTAACCACAGGAACTCTCCATGAGAGGCTAGAAGCTTCCGACCAGCACTTCAGTTAACAGTTGCCTCCTTTGAGCTGGGTGGTCATGTGATAGTGGTGGGGCTGGAGACCCTAACCCTTTGATCCAGATGTTCTTTTGTTTCCATGCACAATGACCACAATGAGAAGGATTCTTCTCCAAAAGGGATAGGGCCCTTTTGCATTGATTTTAAGAGGTGGGGAGAGAGATGAAGGGAAGACAGCCAGTGTGGGACCTCCAGGAGGGTGAGATGTCACAGTTTATGTTTAGTCATATATAAGTATTCGTTGGCAGTGCCCTGGGATGAAATACTTACCAGCACTTAGAGGCAGCAATTTACATTTCTCTCTTCTTATCCCTTCCAACTAATGCCCAAGGCTCAGGAATGCTTTTAATTACATTTAAAAAAAAAGGCAAAGCAAAGCTAAATAAAACACAATACAACAGAACACACACACACACACACACAGGATTGGAACATTTGGAAAACGTACCAACAGTAGCATGCCTACAGCAAAAAAGATGTTTAGGACAGCATATCCTAATGCCTTAGCTCATACCAGCAGTCTCAACCATGTGGGTATGCAACCATTTTCTTAGGTGGGTGCGGATGTTCCTGCAAAGCCCTGTTAAAATCCATAACATAAACCCTCAGGAAAATCTGGAGGGTGAAACCACTTTGTGTAACTGTGAATGGCTGGCACCTACAGTGTTATAAAAACTTTCAGTGAGTCACCCAGAATGAAGGAGGACCTCAGTGTAGGATGGCAGCATGTGTGCCAAAAAGTAGGCTGCCGGAGGAAGGCTGGGGCAGACAGAAGGCTGGAGAGCTCTTATTTGCAAGCAGGATAATTAGCCTCCTGGGACCAGCTGTAGGGTGTTAAGAGAGGAGGGGCCAGCAGGGTTATTTGGCTGCAGCCTCAAGTTCCTAGCAGCCCTAAAAGGTGACCACTGCTTAGTGATAGATTTGTTCAAAATAGCAGAGGAGGCCTTCTCTTTTATAGAGTAAGAGAGAGGGAGATAGAAACATCAACGATGAGAGAGAATCATTGATTGGCTGCCTCCTGCACACCCCACACTGGAGATCCAGCCAGTAACCCAAGCATGTGCCCTGTCTGGGAATTGAACCGTGACCTCCTGGTTCATAGGTTGACACTCAACCACTGAGTTGCACCACCCAGACTGAAAAGCATCTTCTTATATGTCCTCTTATCTACCTCATGAGATGGCATTTTATGAGTGAAGAAACAGGTTCAGGGACATTCAGTGAATTCTCCAAGGAGAGAGTAGAGCTGGAACGTGAACTGAGTTATTTTTGTTATTGCACAACTGTCCCATCACCAGGCCATTGACCTTGAACACCTTCCACCAATACCTTCATCCTTCATCCTCTATGAACCCTTGTTTCTGCTGAGTCACAGTGTCTTTCTGCCAGGTCTACATCCATACCCTTATGGAAGCATCAGACTTTTGCACTTAATCAGGGGAACCACTTTCAGTGATTTTGTTAGAGGGGCTTAGTCCGCCATCCTGGCCAGCAGACTCCCCCTGGCTAACATAAAGATGTGTCTGATGAATCACCTCCTTATTGGTAAAATGATGATGTTGGCCTATATGGCCCGATCCAAAGTCAGTTCATTATGAGAAAAATAAGGGCAAGATAGTGAATTTTGACAGATCTGAACTTTTTAGATTAAGGATTATTCTTTATTCTGAAGTGATGTCCCTTCTAATCTTTTTATAGGAGTGGAGGGAGATAGATTTAAAATATCCTTTCTTTTATAAAATGATGATGCTAGTATTATAGATGGTGATTTTAAAAATTGAATGTTCTCACTTGGCAAATGTCATTCCTCCAAATGTGTAGGAAGTTTTAATGGTTTTGGAATTCCAGATGTTGGGAAACCACTGGTTTAGGGGATGACCTAACCTTCTCTGACCTCCAGGGGTGTCACCAGTGATGTTCTATGGCCTCAGTGAGCCAACGGCTAGCTGATATAAGGTCTCCAAATGTCATTTAGTTAAAATCTTAGCCTTGTGCTCAATACACAGCCCTGGCACATGAGTGTCACCGATTTCTACCGAATGACTTGTGAATATAGTGACAGTAAAATAATATGATGGATAAAACACCTTCCAATTATACAGGCTCTTTATGTGTTGAATAAAAAGATGTGTTAATGTCTCAAAGGTAGTATACAGTGTTAAGAACATGAACTCTGGAGTCAGATAACCAAGGATCAAGTCCCAGCTCCACGTCTTACAATGCCACATGCACCAGACAAACTACTTATTCTAAGTCTCACTATTCTCATCTTTAAAATGGGGTAATAGTGCCCTGCCCAGGTAGCTCAGTTGGTTATAGCATCGTCCCATTATGCCCAGGTTTCGGGTTCAATCTTCAGGCAGGGCACATATAGGATCAACCAATGAATACATAAATAGATGGAACAGCAACTCAATGTTTCTCTCTCCCTCCTTTTCCCTCTCAAATCAATAAATAAAAAATAAAATAAATTAAAATGGAGGTAATATTAATGGTGCCAATTCTATGAGATTGTTCTGAGCAATGTGTGTGTGTGTGTGTGTGTGTGTGTGTGTGTTTGTGATATAGCAAGCACTCAATACACACTGATTATAGATAAGCCAGGAGAGAGAGGCAATAGGACTATAGGAAAAGAATGCTGAGGTCCACATATGTAATAAGAACAGTGACAGGACTTGGGGAAAGTTTTAAAAATATTTTTAAAGGTGCCCTAGCCGGTGTGGCTCAGTGGATAGAGCGTCAGCCTGCGGACTGAAGGGTCCCAGGTTCGATTCCGGTCAAGGGCATATACCTTGGTTGCGGGCACGTCCCCAGGAGGGCGTGTGCAAGAGGCAGCTGATGAATGTTTCTCTCTCATCAATGTTTCTAACTCTCTATCCCTCTCCCTTCCTCTCTGTAAAAAATCAATAAAATATATTAAAAAAACAAAAAAAAAACAAAACAAAAAAAATATTTTTAAAGGTTACCTATGAAGAGAAAAAATAATGGTTTAATTTGGGTTTGATCAGAGTTATTGTAAAACAGCACACAAATCATGGATCCAAAGGGTGAGCTAAGAGAAGATGGAGACTAAGAGCCCTCTGGGACATGGCCCTGAAAGTGAGGGCCTAGGAAAAGGAGCTTTGTTGCATCGGGTTTAGGTCAGACTCCAAGGGAGGAAAACACGTTGGTTGGTCTGCACATGAAAACCAAGATGTGTACTGGAAGCTTAGCAACAAAGTATTTCTGTCAAAAATC
This sequence comes from Myotis lucifugus, assembly GCF_000147115.1. Classification (NCBI taxonomy): domain Eukaryota; kingdom Metazoa; phylum Chordata; class Mammalia; order Chiroptera; family Vespertilionidae; genus Myotis; species Myotis lucifugus. The sequence goes on from NW_005871114.1 coordinate 5,345,798, forward strand.
TCGTTTTAAAAATGTGCTAACCTTAAGGAAAAGAAAGATCTAGAATAACCACAGTACCCAAATTTAAATTCCAGAAATGTGCTATGCAGGCTAAAAATAATAAAAACCTTTTAAGAAAATTACCATAAAAATAAATAACATAACTAGATGCAATGCAATCCATCTTTATTCTGGATTTTAAAAATCTTGGTTCAAAGGCATTTTTGGAACAACAGAGAAAATGTAAACATGGCCTATATTTTAAGTGATTATTACTTAATTAGGGTTCATTTTCTTCGGTGTGATAAATTATATCAGAGTAGAATGTCATGCGATCTCCAATATACCTTCAAATAATTTAGGAGAAAAATATATCTCTATACAGATAGCTGATTAAGTAACATAACAAGATGTTAACAAGTAATAAAGCTAGAAGGATAGAGAAATGTTTATTTGCATTATTGCATCACATTTTCAACGATTCCGCACGTTTGAGTATTTTCGAAATAAAAGTTTTAAGAGAAACTAACTGGAAATTGATCATTCGTCTACTTACGAATATAACAAAGTTACAGAGAAGGCGAGAAAAGAGAGACAAGGCCTGACTGTTCCCACATTGCAAAGTGCGGAGGCGGCGGCTGCAGTTTGAAGAGCTTGCCTGGTGCTGGCTTCCCTCTTCTGGACGCTGTGTCGTGACTGCCAGCAAGGGAAGCCACCTACGTGAGGTTGGCTTCCTGGGGCCACACGATTACCTCTTAAACTATTTTATAAATTATTTGAATTGTAGCGTGAACATGTGGGTTCTGGGGAAAGGAATTATGGTGATTAAGCGGTGGGGAAAAAAGGGCAACACCTAAGGGACCACGGGTACATGTAGAGGACAATGAATTGGGCGGTGCTGCCACAGCGGTTGGTGCTTCGTGCGCCGGGTGATGCCCCGGGTGCCAGGTGATGCTCGCGGCGGGCGGGCGCGCACAGGGTTAACCTTGGGCCAAGGGCTCCGCGCATCCTCTGCCCGCCCACATTTCGCCACTGAATGGAGGCGGTGGCCTGATGCCGGTGGGGTGATGTCGCCCCTCCGCGTCCGACCTTCCCACTGGCCGGCCCGCGCCCCTCCGGGACCCCCCACCCCGCGCTCCGCAGTCACGTTATCTTCTCCACCATTCTTGCGGCCAGAAGAGGTTACAAAGCGGGACGTGAGTAAGTCTGCGGGCGTCGCAGAAACCAGAATGCGGAGCCCAGAACGTGGAGACAATTATGGTTCTGAAAGCCGCCCTCCTTCGCCCCCCCGCGGGTCGCCCAACTTGTAATATGACCCCTTCCGCAATGTTACAAGGGGGTCTGTGTTTGCAGATCTGTTTCTTTGTCTGAATTTGGAAAATAAAGCGTCTTACAACTTCAGAAATATGTGTGTGTATGTGAGTGTGCACGCGCCCTTTCATTGAATCCATATGAAAATTACCAAATGGGGACACATTTACTAATTTGCCTTTGTCTAATTTTATAAAATGTGTATATTATAAACTCTTAAATAATAGCAAAACCAGGGTGTAAGTCTACAAAACCTAAGTGTAAATACACATTTTCATAAGTAACACTCCTGAGCTAAGTCAAATCATTTAACCTTGTGACAAACCACATTTTTGAATCTTTTATTTGAGAACTTCAGCTGGCAATAGTTCCTAAAATATTTTATAAGATATATGGAACATAAAATAGTGCACATGCTTCATTTTTATTACATGATCAAATGACTATGAAGAAATGTGATCAAGTGGGCAAAACATAACGACAATATCATCAGAGAAAGTAAATTGGCACGTACAGAATGAGTAAAGTAAAATGTCCAAATAGAAAATGAATCCACACTCTTTCAACTAGTCCCTAGCCCATGAGAATTTGGGCTCTGGTAATTCAAAAGTAGGTGGGACGGGCACTGGTCCTGCCCTCAAAAATCTCCCGGGAGCCCTGGATGGATAGCTCAGTTGGTTAGAGCATCCTCCCAGGTTTCAGGTTGGATCCCTGGTCAGGGCACATTCAAAAAGCAAATAATGAATGCATAAATAAGTGGCACAACAAATCAATGTTTCTCTCTCTCTCAAATCAATACAAATAAAAGAAATAATCTCCCAGGATTCCTGAAAAGGGGCGCCAAGTGTAGGGGCCAGTATTATGAAAGAGTAAGTACCAGGTACTGCAGGAGCCTAGGAGGGCCCCCCCACAGGGTCAACTTCACAGAGGTGTGTGGAGGTGATGGGAGAGCGAGCGGGACTGAGGGAAGGCTTCTTGAAGGAAGAAATACGAAGCTAATTTGGGTCTAAAAGTTACCATGGCTGGTCCTCAGGTAGAGAGAAGGTAAATTGCAGCATTTTAACAACTGGGGGGAAGGGGGGGAGGGATTTTCTCTTCTCTCAATTCACCTGCTTCATCTTCATCTTGTGCTTTAGTTGTCGCAGCAGAGGCAAAGGTTAAAGGATTATTGTTTCTATCTTCAAATGGTTTCCCTCTCTTTATTAAAAAGCACAAGACCTGGCAAAATTATGAGTACATCCATCATGAAAGGTCAAGAACAGACCAAGGAAAGAGAGGCCACTGGAAAGAATATTCCTTCATGTTAGTGGAAGCAAGCTGTGCGAGCTGGAAGTTAAGGTTCTCTCTGCCCTGGTCATGAAATGGCCTCTTGCGATTTATCTCTTGTTCTAAATAGTAGTTGCAGGCCTACAGGCACTTTACAAAAGAGAAGGAAAACTTCTCTTAATCCAGCTGAAGCAGCCTGCATTTTCATTAGATCAGAGACCACAGAGCGTGAACTCCTTCTTTGGGAGGAAGAGGGTGCTATTTTCTGACATTCTAAGAGACCCACCAAAGCCCTAACTAAACAGCACATACAAGAAGTTGGTTGGAGAGCCCCAGGGAGTGAACCCCGCACTGGCTCTATCTTATTAACCTCTAGAAACCTTTGCATCTCTGTAGGAAAGCAGGAAGGCAGAAGCCAGGCATTTATTCCATTTCATTGGTCCTCCCCTGAAGCACTGGGTGTGTGCAACTGTGACCACATGGGATTAAAAAAGGGCAATCTTTTGTGACCTAGATTCAAGCCACAAAGGCGCTCCAAATTCGGGGACCTCTGAGGGGACAGGGCCAGGACGGGGTCTGGAGGGAGAACACTCTTTTCATTAGTCCCATACCCAATGCAATAAGGAGTCTGAGCCTCTGAAACCAACCAATCAGCACAAAGCCCTGAAAAGTGAAAGCTGACCTACTAGTAAAATGAAGTCAGTCACAGGCAAAGCCCGTTGACAGGGAAGGAGAATGTTTAGTAAGAAAATAAATGTGGATTTTGAAGCAGACTCCCCCAAAGTAGCTGGGAGCTGTTGTCGAGCCCTGAAAATAAATCAGGCTTTTCCAAATACCCTTTCTTCTTGGGCACAATGAGGTAACGCCTCCTCACATTTACATGCAGCTTATAATTTGCCAAGTATTTTCACAGACATTACCTCAGCCGAGCCTCATGGTTGGCAGGGCATGCATAATCTTTTCCCTCATTTAATACTGTGAGAAACTGAGGCTCAGAGGGAAAGAGCTGCCCCTTATGCCCACATCTGACTGTAAAGCACTTTCTACTCACTGGTATTTTTTCAGATCTGGGTTGAGCATAAGCTCTACTGGAGCCACCCAGAGTGCTGGTGGAAAACACAGATTTCTGGACCCCACTCTGATCTTGCCAGAGTGACCCTTTGGGGCAGCACTTGGGAGACTATTTTTAACCTGCAGATTGCCCAGGTGGTTCTGATAAGTATCATGTTTAGTAACTATCATGCAATGCACCTAGACAAGATTCAGGAGTGTTTCATTTTGATTCATGGTTCTTGTGAGCTCTTGGATCTAACTTTTTAAAATATGTTTTTATTGATTTCAGAGAGAAAGGGAGAGGGAGGTAGAAACATCAATGATGAGAGAGAACCATTGATTGGCTGCTTCCCCAACCCCCACTGGGGATCCAGCCCACAACCTGGGCATGTGCCCTGACTGGGAATCGAACTGTGACCTCCTGGTTCATAGGTAGACGCTCAACCACTGAGCCACAATGGCCGGGCGGATCTAACATTTTCTTGGTGTTGTACCAGTTAGACCTGTGTGCTGCTGGAAAGATCAGACATCTACCTACTACCTTTTTCCCCTAACACCCTTCCCATAGTTCTGCAGGGATGTTCTGAGGACACTTGCTCCTGACCCCCGGACAACCGAAGTTGAGATACTTTATTCTATGTGATGGAATGCAACGCAGTCATTAAAAACAACCTTTTCAAAAAGAGAATATTTAGTGAATGGGAAAATGCTATGGATACATTACACTGAGTGGCCCGATTATTATAACCACCTGACGTTTGTAGGCAAATTAGCCGTACACTGCATCGTATGGGATATGGAAGCCAAAGGCCTGTTCAAACATCTTTGCTGTCTGCAGTTACCAAGATAAAACGTCTCCAATTTGCATAGGAACACAAGGATTGGACAGTCGAGCATTGGAAAAAAGTCATGTGGTCCAATGCATCATGCAGGAGATAAATCACGTTTCCAGTTGCATCATGCAGATGGCAGAGAGAATTTGGCGGAAACAGCATAAAAGCATGCACCCCACATGCATGAGTACAACCCTTCAAGCTGGTGAGGCCAGTGTTATGATTTGGGGCATGTTTTCCTGGCATGATTTGGGCTCTTTAATTCGTGTGGAACGTCTGAATAGCACAACATACCTAAGTATTGTTGCTGATCAAGTTCAACCTATCATTTTGATGGCGTATGCCAATGGAGAGGGCTTCTTCCAACAAGACAATGCGCCATGCCACGGTGCTCGTATTGTGCAGGAGTGGTTTCAAGAACATGAGGGAGACTTTACCTTGCTTAGGTGGCCCCCACAATCACCATATCTCAATCCAATTGAGCATTTGTGGGACGAAGTTAAAAGAGCCACAGCCATCAAATCTCATAGAACTGGACAGTGCTATTCATCAGGCAAGGTGTCAGATTCCTTGCATCACCTTTCAACATCTCGGGGAGTCAATGCCGTAGTATTGAAGGCAAAAGGTGGCCCAACGAAGTCCTGATGGAGTGGTCATAATAATTTGGCCACTCAATGTATAAGAAAAGATTCAGGTTGAACAATATGATCTGGATTTGTTAAAAACAAATTATGTCTGTATGCATAGAAAACAGATTGTAAATAATTGCACCAAAATGTTGATGGTGGGTTATTTCTATAATGGGTGATTTTTACTTTGCTGTTATTTTATAGCCTTTTCCAAATTTTCTACAATAAAATGGGCTTTACTGTTACCATCAGTAATTCATGTTATTACTTAAATGGATGTTTTAAGGCTCACCCCCAGCACCTGTCACAGCACTTGGAGGAATTAATCCCATCCCAGAGAAGATGGGGATCGTGGACAGGTATCCAGCCCTGAAAGTAAGTGCTGTTACCACTTCAGTTCAGTCCTTTTGATTGAAAGGTGCTACTAAATGCCAAATTACATCATCTGGAATCATGGTGACTCTCTGTGTTGTCAGCTGGGAGAAGGGTGTGTGGTGTCACCTCTTACTTGCCCCCTCCAAGCCCCACCAGGAAGGGCTGGGAGGACATGAAGATTTTGTGTTACATCAGGATGGTATGCAAATGCCAATCCTCTAATCCTATCAGGAATGCTTAGCGTGTTAATTTGACCACCTTTCACAGCTCATAAATCTACTTGGGGGCAAAGCTGAGCTGCCAGACACCATCAAGCAAAACTCTTTCTGAGGCTGGCAGTTTGAGTAAAGCAGCAGGGATCATGCATCAGTAAAGTCCAATAAAGAGCTTTGTATGTGGGGGACAGGAAAGCAGCTTCTCACATTTGGACACAATAGAACAAAACAGTGGGAAACGTGAATGTCTGATTATCTGGACTGGTGGTCTCCCCTATGCCCCGCCTGCTCACTGAGCCATGGATTCTCATTCATTCACAATTCTTTGCATGAAGATGGATCTATCTGGTTCCCCAACAACTGCCCACATAGACTGTCAGACTAGTTTATTTAATCGTCTGTAAATACAAATGGACTATATTCGCTTCCACTGGAATCTGCTAGCCTGTTTTTATTAAAATCTTTTAAACTTCAGCCAGGTCATTTTCTTTATTCATTCTGTGGTCAGAACAGAAACATTCTACTCTTTCTGGGACAGAACACTCCCAGGAAGAGTTCCCACTATTCCCTCTTGAGGAATATGTATGGTTGAAATTGCCAATAGAAATCAGTTTCAACCTCTGGATGATAGCCTCACCCAGAATCCATCTGTTCCTCCATTGTTCAGTTTTAAATTCAGCTGTTTAGAGATTCTAAGTAAAAACATTCTTTCCAGCATGTTTCAAGAGGGAAGGCACTGAGGTAGGCAGTTTGATTTTCAACTTCCTTCTCAGTTCAAGCCCCTTCTAAGGAAAGTTGGAGCAGTTTTCTGCCTTTAGGAGCATAAAGCTCCTCTGACCAAATCCGCAGGCTGATGGAGGTGGGGCGGAGTGCTGGCTCCAGGAGAGAAAGACAGTTGATCTGAGACTTAAGTACCAGAAGCCAGAGATCTACCCATCCTGGATCTGTTATGGTACAGGCAACAAATGGCATTCCCCCAGAGCCTGGAGGAAGGACTCCTGTCCCCTTAGGACTGATGAACTGCTCCCAAGAGCACAGCAGACTTTGGAGGGTTGAGGAACATGGGGAAAGGGAATCCTAGAGACTTATCAGCCTTGGCTTTGGGCAAGTTTAACTCTTGAGCTCTAGTTCCCTTATCTGAAAGAGGATCCACGTGGAATTATGTGGCTCATGGTGCAGGAATTTAATACATGGTAACTATGATTGATAGTTATTGCTGGGGGTTAATAAAACCCTTCATATCTTCTCTTTATACATGGATATATTTCAGTCTGTTTACCAATCTCTTTGTTCACCATGCTTATTGTATCCCACTCCATCCTGGATTTGTCTTTTCTGAAGAACAATCCTGAGTTCTTTCAGCAAAATCTGAAAATGTGTTTTTTGTCCTCTTTTTTGGACATAAATTTGAAATACCAATTTATCTATGTTAGAAAATATAAGGCTGCCGAAACCGGTTTGGCTCAGTGGATAGAGCGTCGGCCTGTGGACTGAAAGGTCCCAGGTTCGATTCCGGTCAAGGGCATGTACCTTGGTTGCGGGCACATCCCCAGTAGGAGATGTGCGGGAGGCAGCTGATTGGTGTTTCTCTCTCATTGATGTTTCTGACTCTCTATTTCTCTCCCTTTCTCTCTGTAAAAAATCAATATATTTTAAAAAAGAAAAGAAAATATAAGGCTAACATCCTTTACTTTTTTCTTTCTCAGCACTTAGAAGGTATTTATTTTTATTTTTAAATATACTTTATTGCCCTAACTGGTTTGGCTCAGTGGATAGAGCGTCGGCCTGCGGACTGAAAGGTCCCAGGTTCGATTCTGGTCAAGGGCATGTACCTTGTTGCGGGCACATCCCCAGTAGGAAGTGTGCAGGAGGCAGCTGATCGATGTTCTCTCTCATCGATGTTTCTAACTATTCCTCTCCTTCCTCTCGTAAAAAATCAATAAAATATATATTTTTAAAAAAAATACTTTATTGATTTTTTACAGAGAGGAAGGGAGGATAGAGAGTTAGAAACATCGATCAGCTGCCTCCTGCACACCCCCTACTGGGGATGTGCCCACAACCAGTGATGGCGAACCTTTTGAGCCCGGCGTGTCAGCATTTTGAAAAACCCTAACTTAACTCTGGTGCCGTGTCACATATAGAAATTTGTTAATAATTGCAACCATAGTAAAACAAAGATTTTTATTTTTGATATTTATTTTATATATGTAAATGCCATTTAACAAAGAAGAATCAACCAAAAAAAATAAGTTCGCATGTCACCTCTGACACGCGTGTCATAGGTTCGCCATCACTGCCTGCAACCAAGGTACATGCCCTTGACCGGAATCAAACCTGGGACCCTTGAGTCCACAGGCTGAAGCTCTATCCACTGAGCCAAACTGGTTAGGGCCTTAGAAGGTATTTAATGTCTTCCAGCTTTACTGCTGCCAGGGAAAGGGTGCTGTCAGTGTATTATTCCTTTGTTGTTAATGTCTTTCCTCTTTGGTTGCTTTTATTTTAAAAAAATATTTTTATTGATCTCAGGGAGGAAGGAAGAGGGAAAGAGAGAAACATCAATGATGAGAATCACTGATTGGCTGCTTCCTACACACCCCCACTGGGGATCAAGCCCGCAAGCTGGGCATGTGCCCTTGTTTGGAATCGAACCTGGGACCCTTCAGTCCACAGGCCAATGCTCTATCCACTGAGCCAAACCAGCCAGGGCTCTTTTTGGTTGCTTTGAGATTTTTCTTGTCTTTTGCAATTCTACTACATGTCTAGAAGCAGACTTGTTTTTATTCACCCTACTAGATATTTGTTATGCCTCGTTGAGGATTCACATTATGAGAAAAATCTTCAAATCTCTCAGATCATGTTTTTTTAAAATGTATTTTTATTGACTTCAGAGAGGAAGGAGAGAAAGATCAGTGATGAGAATAATTGGCTGCCTCCTGAACACCCCACATTGGGCACTGAGCCTGCAACCCTGGCATGCACTGACTAGTAATCAAACCATGATCTCCTGGTTCATAGGTCGACACTCAACCACTGAGCCATTCTGGCCAAGAACTATTCTGTTCTTTACATTGCACTTTCTCATTCTGTTCTCCAAGTCTCTTATGCCTTTTCTAGTTCCAATATCTTCCTGTTACAATCTGGGTCCTCTGGTTTATCTCCTAGTTCACCAATTCTTCAGATATGCCCAATCTGTGGTTTAATCGGCTCACTGAGTTCTTAATTTCATTAATTATATATTTTTCAGTCCTCAAAAGTTTTTTCAGTGTCATCTTTTCTAATGGTTTTTAAGCTTTTCCCCTCCCATTTTAAACATTCTTATCCCAGTTATTCTGTGTGTGTGTGTGTGCGCGCGCGCGCTAATCTTCCAAGATTGTGTCTGAAGACTTATGTTCAAAACAGATAGTTTTGGATTTTTAAAAAATGTTTTCGTTGAATTTAGAGAGGGAGAGGGAGAGATAGAAACACCCTGCACGTCCCCTATTGGGGATCAGGTCCGCAACCCAGGCATGTGCCCTGACTGGGAATTGAACAGACGGCCTCTTATGGGTCGACACTCAACCATTGAGACACACTGGCTGGGCTGTTTTGGATTTTTGAATGAGTCCATTTGAGTGGAGCTTGTTTTTTTCTTCACTGTAGGAATGCTACAGCTTGGGTTATGGGTATATTTTCCTTATCCAACCAGGCTGCCATGTCTCATCTGATGCTTTTATGAGTAATTTTCAAAGTGGGATCCTCAGGCACCTAGAGATTTATATACTTTACATTTTGAGCTTCTTAAGATTCCATTTATTAAAAACATATTTTTAAAAATAGGGCTTTTTTAAAAAACTGTTTTTATTGGTTTCAGAGAGGAAGGGAGAGGGAGAGATATAAAACATCAATAATGAGAGAGAGTAACTGATCGGCTGCCTCCTGCATGCCCCCTACTGGGGATCGAGCATGCAACCCGGGCATGTACCCTTGACCGGATCGAACCTAGAACCCTTCAGTCGGTAGGCCAACGTTCTATCCACTGAGCCAACCAGCCAGGGCAGGGCTGACATTTTTTATTAATTTTTAGAGAGAGGGAGAGAGAGGGAGCCAGAGGGGTGGGGGGGAGAGAGGGAGGGAGAGAGGGAGAGAGAGAGAGAGAAAGAGAGAGAGAGAGCGCGCGCGCGAGAGCGCGAGAGCGCATGAGAGAAAGAAACATTGATTTGTTGTTCTACTTATTTATGCATTCATTGGTTGCTTCTTATATGTGCCCTAACCAGGGACTGAATCTGCAACCTTGGTGTATCAGGACAACGCTCTAACCAACTGAGCTGACTGGCCAGGAAAAGATTTCACTTAGATGAAGTATCAGTGGCTAATCTTGCTGCTTTAAAAATTCTATGTTCTATGTCTCCATGACAAGTGAGAAAACCCAACCATTAGGCTTAGGGAACTTTATTTGCATGTTTTCTTTCTCCATCTCCCTGCAAATAAGTGGATCACATCATACATGGGAATGCATGCTTAGGAACTAGCCAGCAAACACTTTAATACTGTCCTAACTGAAGCAGGAAGATCAAACTGCTGAAATATATTTAAAGCCGTGATTTATGGGTTGTGCCATTATTCTCTTACTATGAAAGCAGAGAATTGAGCACACACACCTGGACATTCAGCGTACTGGAGTCTATAATACATTTATTATGCTTTCTTTCAAGAGTAATAAATACCACTAACTTTAAGATTTGAAAACTTATAAAGAATTTTTTATATAATATAGAGAACAAAAATATACTCCTCTTTATAAGAAGAAAGATTTCCCAGGAATGATCTTTAAGGTTTGCCAAAAGTAGTGTTGGGTAGACTAATTGCCTAAAAGCATATTACAGCTACTTTCAATCTTAAAATAGCTGAGAAGATATGGTCACAACCTTCAATATTTCAATCTTTAAACTGCATTCTTTATCACTATTAGACTCAGAAATACAATGTTTTCCTGCAATTGTGGTTTATTGTAATCTTAATCCATTTTCTCAAATTCCATTCAACACACTTATACTACTCCAGTAATTACCATGCTACCTGAAAAAACAAGTGAACAGTTTATTAAGAATTAAATGAGGGTATGGAATGTGATACAGTACAAGTAAGACACTCTAGATGAATATAACAGTACTACTCACACAAAAAGTTAAATCTCACTTCAAAAAAATTCACAAAACAAAGAAAAAGCAATTCCATCATTATAAAGTAAGGTATTTCATGCAAAAACTCCAAAAAAAAAAAAAAATTCCCCAAATCCCTCCAACCCCCTCTTCAAGCTCCCAACAAACAAAAAGCTATCTGAAAATATCACCATGCTAACATATTAACCACAATATAATCATTTATAGAAAAACTTGAACACACTAATTAAGCAATGGATTAGATGAAACAACACAGGCTGCAATATTGTAAACTCATAGACCACGATAATTTTACATGATAAGCAATTCCAGATTCACTCATAGGGTGAGGATTATGGGCTAAATGATGAGAGATAAGGTATGTAAATATAAACTCCATCAATTCATCTCATTATCTTAATTATAAAACATGGAAGCTTCCAGAATCTGAAAAATTATATAAAATTTGGCATACTTCATTTGAGTTCCAAGAAATGACTTTAGGATTATGTTTGCAATTATTAGAAAGCTGTATTAAAGGTCAGGATTGACCTCAAATAATAATCACAACTTACATGGCATTTTATGGGATAGCATTCTCTCTACAGCTGCCAAACAACTTACATCACAGAAACTCCAGATATGCATTTACTCTGATTAACTCTTAATCAAGGCAAAAAACCCACCATGATTTTCTAGCAGTTTATGTACAAGTTACTGTAAAGGACCAATTAGTTAGAGACTGAATGAAATGTAAAACAAAGGTAAATTTGTATAGAGTGAATGGGAACATCCTCATTTACAAAGACTTAAGTGGGTAAAACTCTTGCCTTGACTTATGAGGACGCTAGAGTCAACAAAGACTGCCAAGCCGTAACTTGTGTCTCTGTACCAAGATGCCTTAGCATTTTTCATGGAAAAGATAGTTAATATTAGAAACTAGGAATGGTATTTTATGGGATAGCGTATCTCCAACTGGATGTAATGTCATGATGAGGTGGCCCAGAGCAGAAGCACCCTTCTCACTGCACCTGCCCATTCAGGAGGCGAGGAGAGAACTGGGACACCTACACTTCATGTTCTGGGTGGAGCTTACCTATCGTGTATAGACTGGCTGTAAGTATAAGGTAAGGCCAAGGAAAAAGAACAGGAAAAAAATAGGACAAAAAACCACCTACTCCCATTTGCAATTTTTTTCTGCTTACATTTACAGTGATTAGAACATATTGGAAAATTATTCAAGATTATCCTTCCCACCTCTGAAATTTAACTTCCTATTTATATTCCATGAAAAGAACAACATAATTGTTCAGTGGCAGGACATAACCTTTCTAAAAAAATAAAAGCACTTGCTCTAATTTTCACAGAACGATATGAAAACTTTTTCCAACGTGAAACCTAGAGTTTGATGCCAGTAAAGAAGCATCTTTAATATTCAGGACTACCATAGTTAGAGCTCTTTGGAATGTATCTTATACATATAAAGGTAGCACAAATTAAATCCCCAGAGAGTTCATGAAATAGGCTCTTAAATGGGAAAGATTTCTAATGAGAGATAAATGCTTCCATCAGCAAATTAAATGTGATAAATAAATCTTTCCCAACTGACAAAGTCTCTGCTGACAACTCAACACAGCCTCTGAAATCAAATGTAAAGATCAATCATGATGATGCAGGATGAAGTGCAGATGAGCGGTACACATGAAAAAAATCTGTAACCACTGCAATTCTGAAACGGTAGATTTATATTACAAAGCAATGTAAATAAATATCGGGCTAGTACAAAAGCTCTTATTTACAGTTTTACAAATGAAACTGTATTCAGTGTAAATGCTGTGTTTTAAAGAACACAGTACTGGATTAGTAAAATGAGTTCTGTTGAGGGATTACAGTTTCTGTTAGAATCAATGCATAACGTATAAAAGATTCAAGTTAACTGTTTATAATTTAGTACAGACAAACCCAGTTTTAACCTGGAATGGCATCTGTTAAAGTGCTGAAAAACAGGAAATATTTAGAAAACACTGTACATTATTAAAGCTTTATCAAGTCAGAATGTTAAAACTTCTTTCACATTTTTTATCCTTTTGCCACAGGCTTGTCGAACAATGATTTTTCTCAGCAAAGGAGTAAAAATTAAGAGGCCACCAGCTGTTTTGATGATTTTAGGTTCAGTGGAATTAGTTTCCTAAAATAATTATCCATCAACCATACCTTCAGGCCTCACAATCTGGTAAGTAATTAAATATTCAGGATAAGCCTAAAAGAGAAAGATTAATTCAAATATTGGTAAACAAAAATATTTTTTTAGAAGAGACTTACTCTAAGCATTCCTAAGCTTCAGGGAAGAAGTTCTAAAACTTAGTGCTGTGGATCAGATTCGTGTGAGAGCATTTTCTCAAAACACCTCTACCTTGATTCCTGTCCCTTAGATTCTTCAGATCTGGAAGGAGGACTAAGTATGTGTTTGTCTGTTTTTAATGACCTAGATTCATGGTCGGCAAACTGCGGCTCGCGAGCCACATGCGGCTCTTTGGCCCCTTGAATGTGGCTCTTCCTAAGCCTTAGGAGTACCCTAATTAAGTTAGTAACAGTGTACCTACCTATGTAGTTTAAGTTTAAAAAAATTGGCTCTCAAAAGAAATTTCAATCGTTGTACTGTTATTTGGCTCTGCTGACTAATGAGTTTGCCGACCACTGACCTAGATGGTTCTAATACATATCTCCAACTCAGAACACAATCTAGAGATGCTTTGACCAGATGTGTCACTAAGAGCAAGAGGGAATTACACATTTCTTTGCTATAGGCAGGTTAACTATTAAATATTGAATTCTACTTAACTGTATTTTAGAAAAGCTGGAAAAAAAATTCCAGTATAACTGGCAAAATCTGAATAAGGTATTTTCCTGATTTTGATAATTTTAAGAGAATCTCCTTGTTTTTAGGAAATACACTTATAGTACAGATTTAAGGGTAAAAAAACATGCCTATGTTCCTAAGGGTAAAGGAACTGTCCTCTCAAGTAGGTCAGAAAAAAAAAAAAGCATAAACACCTACTCAGGAGGGCGAGACTGATAAAGGAGAGAGAATGTTAAAATGTTAACATCTGGGCCCTGGCCGGTGTGGCTCAGATGGTTGGGCGTCGTCCCGGAGGTTGCCGGTTTGATTCCCAATCAGGGCACATGCCCAGGTTGTGGGCTCAATCCCTGGTGGAGGGTGTGCTGGAGGCAGCTGATGATGTGTCGCTCTCATATAGATATTTCTCCCGCTCCCTTCCCCTCTCTCTAAAAATCAATTCAAAAAATCTTAAAATAATGAACATTTGAAAAATCTGGGTAAAGGGAATTCTTTACTATTTCTCTAACTTTTCTGTAAGTCTGAAATTATTCCCCCCCCAAAAAAAATTAAAAAGAAACCCATTTCTCAAGACAATATACCTTGTTAATTTAAGAGATTAGTAAGAAGAGATTAAAGTATGGCTCTAAAGTATTTTTGAAGATAACAAATAAAAATGAGTTACCTGTTCTCCTCTGTAAATAACATATTCAGCTAATGCTAGGCCATTTACACTGGGTCGACCAGTGACTGAGTGATGTCCTGGAGGAGAATGTGCCATTTTCATTGCACTGAACTGCAGGAACGATTTCCCCAAGGTTACCCGGCAAAAGAGCAGCTGCCTATAGCATGAAAAGGAAAAGATCTTACTGAATACAAAGTAGCATATGACAATTTTATTTGTGTACACTTCTAAGCTTTTTAATACATTTATACATAAACATTTATGATTGTTTTTATCATTTCACTCTAAATGAACTTTATAAGAATGTCTTCTACTATTCTCATTAATGAAAGAATTTTTCACTTTAATTATAAAACCTGAAAATGTAATAACCGTATAGGTATCCAGACTCAGCCATCCTGCTTCAGCAAAAGCACAAATCATAACCCAAGTGGGAAGGAGGAGCTTTAAGGGACTTCCATGAAGTGGTTTGCAAAGAACGTTTTTCCAGTTAAGTCCAGTGGATTCTACCTTCAAAATATATTTACAATCTATTCTCTTCTCTTAAATGTTCACCTGGACTATAACAATGGCCTCTGATTTAGTCTTCCTGTTTCTACTCTAATTAATGTCTAAACTATTTTCCATTCAAGCAACCAGTGATTTAGGAAAAAACAACAAACAAAAACCAAAAAACATAAATCAGATCACATCACTTTTCTGCTTAAACCCTTTTAGAGGCTGCTCACTGTACTTAGAAGAAATCCCCAAATTCCTTACAATGGTACCAAATTCTCTAATCTTAATGTGTTCTTCATGCCCCAGATACATTTTCTTCTTTCACATAGTCAAACTTTCTTCCCCCACGGCCATGATACATAATACGCTGTTTCCTCTACCAGCCATTCTAACACTCTTCAAATGGCTAACATTCATTTTGCAGGTTTCAGGTGAAATGTTACTTCCTCAACTAGGTCTTCTCTACCAGAAGTTTAAGTAGGTTACCCTCCCACTCCCCTCTGGCATATGATTGGCCTTCTTTAATTCCAAAGAACTATCTTCGGTTCCTGATTTTGGTGGACCAGTTGATGATTCTATTCTCCAAAGAGTTACAATCTATACTTGTTATTTAGCCTCCAGATAATAAAAGTAAAAATAGCAATGTTCAATTTATAAAATATCAAGAAATTATAAGTCTTCTAACCAGTCCAATTTATGATCTAAAATAGAAATGGGTGGGAAGTCATATCCAGAAGGGCTGACTTCAGACACCTACACAAAGTCTAAATTCAGGGGGGAAACAACAAGAACTAAACAAAAACAGACCTCTCTCTAGGACTATAGTTCTTCACCTTGGCAACCTCTCAAAATCAGCTGGGAAGCCTTTAAAAATCCCAATGCCCAGATCATACCCCAGTCCAATTAAATGACTCTCTGAAGGTGGGACACAGACATTCATTTTTAAAGCTTCCTGGGTGATTCCAATGTGCTGCTAAGACCGAGAACTACTGCTCTAGGTTGTTGTTTTTTCTTCTAGATCTGTAATCAGAAGCATCAGGAAACTTGGTAGAATTCAAGTTCTAGGACCCCACCCCAGAACTATTAAATCAGCAACTCAAAAGATAGGGCCTGTGAATCGGCATTTTCATTAACCTTCTAGGTAATTCTGAAACTTGCTAATGTTTGATAACTACTGCTCTAGATCTTTATAAGCAGTGCCCTAACTGTAGAATATATCTCAATGTTTGATCTTATTTGATTTTTCAAATGGCAAAAGATAATTTATTTATCAGGAGTTTATCAATTAGAGCCAAGTTATTTGAATGCTTTTAACAACCGAGTTAGACCAGGATAACTACTTTGTACTCCCCCCCCTTTTTTCTTATTTACACTTCATGAATTTGCATGCCACCCTTGCACAGGGGCCATGCTAGTCTTCTCTAAATCCAATTTCAGTATGTGTGCTGCTGAAGCGAGCACACAAGTAGTTATTTGATAATAATGTGCTTTCTACAGGATTGATGTGCTTTATTATAACTTTTCAAGTAGTAATATTATAAATTGAAGATTATGAGCATATCATAATGGAAGAGAGACTTCTTCATGCATTGCCATGAAATAATTAGGTTTGGCAAGTAGTACCATTTTAGCATGTGAATACTAGAATTTTTAGAGTTCACAGCCTCACAATAAAATCTTTCATGCCCAATGATATGTTCTTCTCCATATTCTTTAAAACACCAAATGTAATTTAATGATTAAATGAGTTAAACAGATCAAGTGCTCAGAACTGTGCTTGGCCCATAAAGTTCACCTAGCCTTGCACCCCAAAATTTTCAATATGGAACCAGTTCTTATCTGATTCTTATAAAAATAAATGAGAACAAGTGATCTCTTACCTGTGGCAAATGTAACAAGATCTGTCTTTGTGAACTGGACACCCAGTACCTCCTCCAATTCCATACACATACTGATTGCTTTTGGAAGAGTTTTCAGCAAAATAAATCCCAGCTCCGAACATGCCACCTATATAGGCATGCCTTTCATCGAAGCCTTTATGGATAATTGCATTCACAAAGGGAGACCCTAAAACACACATAGATGAATAACAATTTTGTCTTAAAAGAAAAAGAACAAAAACTAAAGCTTCTTAGAAGTTAAACTCTTAAATATACATACATCACTACAATAAAGCAAAATCATAAAACAAGGACAAGTTAACTGTCAGCTGATTCACTACTTTAGAATAATTGTTTTAGAGGAATTACACAAGTCAACCAATGTTCTAATAGGGTGGTAGTAGTTGAGCTGGTAAAATAAAGACACATACATATTCAACTAGAATAACAAACAGATCACTTGAAATACAAATGCTAATCAAATTCCAAACCCTAAATCTATAAAATCAGAACCAATCCTCCTATATAATAAAAGGCTAATATGCAAATTGTCCCCTTGACCAGGAGTTCTACCAGAAGTTAGACCAGGGGGCGGGGTCGACCCACCAACTGCCCACGGCCCCTCCCCCACCTGGCCCCGATCAGGGCAGGCTGGCTGGACCCCACCCGTGCACAAATTCGTGCACCAGGCCTCTAGTAATCTTATAATTCACCTCATATAGCAAGGATGAGTTCATTAGGTCTCAGAATGACACCCATGTCTATGTACATTTTTTAGATATCAAAAGTAACCAAAGTGATCTTTTCAATGTTCATTCTCTTCTTTATACTTTGTTTTTCCTATCTTTCCAGTGCTCTGCCTTTCATCACCTGCTTTAACAGATTCTATCTGCAAAAGAGGTGTGCCTTCATTCCCTGCACAGTGACTTCTTTCTCCTTCTTCCTTGCACGTGTGCAAAGACAGGGATCTTAGCCAAAGGGGAGGAACTGAGCACGGGAACCGGGCCAGGGAGTGGGGTCAGGATGGGAGCTGGGAAAAGCCAATATAAAATAGCTAACTGATTCATCAACATCAGTGTCCCTGTTCATTAAGAAACAGGAAAATAAAATGAATTCCACTTTACAGAAATACTGAAGAACAGAATCACTTATTTGAAATAGGAATAACAAACCATTTAAGTCAATACATAAATATTTTTGTAAGTCAATGCTAGAATAGGATGCATACATTCTTTTGAGGTAATTTTCAGTTCTTACTTTAATTTTAATTCAATCAACTAGTTAAAAATAAAACAATTTCTCAGAGTGTCATAATAAGCAAAATATTATACAAAGAAAAAAAGGCCCTAGCCGGTTTGGCTCAGTGTATAGAGCATCGGCCTGCAGACTCAAGGGTCCTGGGTTTGATTCCAGTCAAAGACACATGCCCAGGTTGGGAGCTCGGTCCCCAATAGAGGGCATGCAGGAGGCAGCCAATCAATGATTCCCTCTCATCATTGATGTTTCTATATCTCTCTTCCTCTCCCTTCCTCTCTGAAATCAATAAAAATATATTTTAAAAAAAGAAACTAGGACTTTAAAAAAAAAGGAGGAAAATATGAATAGTGAACATTCCCATTTCTGTATTTTTTCCATTATGGCAATCTTATTTATAGAAGCTATCCATTGGGAAATATACAAATTCAAGAGGTTGAAAATATGAATATAGCCCAGCCAGCGTGACTCAGTGGTTGAGTGTTAACCTATGAACTAGGAGGTCCTGGTTTGATTCCCAGTCAAGCTCAATCCCCAGTGGGGGCTGTGCAGGAGGCAGGTAATCAATAATTCTCTCTCATCATTGATGTTTCTATCTCTCTTCCCTCCTCTCTGGTATCAATAAAAAACAAACACAAAACAACGAAAAAAAAAAACCCGAATATATAAATATAAAATTTACAGAAATAATTTTAAAAAATGACAAAAGGGCCCTAACCGGTTTGGCTCAGTGGATAGAGCATCAACCTGCGGACTGAAGGGTCCCAGGTTCGATACCGGTCAAGGGCATGTGCCTTGGTTGTGGGCACATCCCCAGTAGGGGGTGTGCAGGAGGCAGCTGATCGATGTTTCTCTCTCATTGATGTTTCTAACTCTCTATCCCTCTCCCTCCCTCTCTGTAAAAAAATCAATAAAATATATAAAAAAAATAAAATAAAATAAAAAAATGACAAAAGGACTATATAGATTCATTATTATTTCATACTTGACAAAAAGCTATTCTAATGTGGAGAATGGTGGTAAGGTAGGAGGAGAGCAATCTTACCATGAAATAGCATTCTTTCATTTGCATGGTTGTGGTTTTCTTCGGAAACTTCTTTTCTCCTGTGAGTATACCTTTCCCATAGTTTCTTGTTACAAACTTTCTGAATCTATAAAAAAGGAACCAGAAAAATAACACCTTTAGCTCATAATAATTACTTACCTTCTTGCTTATCTTAACCAGAAATGGGCGAGCCACATAGCTGGAAAAGGCAAAACTTTTCTTTAAAATGTAAACTATGTTATTTTAATCAACTAAAGATGGAAATATAGCTACATTTTGGAAACTGAAAACTTCAAAGGGAAAAAAGCTATACAGGCCATATGTAAAGGTCAATAATACCATTAATTGATTAAAATACTTCCATTCTCATTAATTTACAATTATTACTAAATATTTCCAACTCAGATATGTTTTCTGTATTTAAGTATTAAAAAGAGAATATGTTTTTCCCTTGTTTTATCTGGTTCAAAGTACTATCTTTATCTGTTTTTAATTAAAATATTTGAAATAGCCCACACCAATAAACATTCTTAAAATATACATACACATATCCCCTATTACTCCCTCTATCTTTCCCTATCCCTCCAATTCCTAAAATTTTTGTCTGGAGAAGAGTTCAAAATGGATGCTAGTCTCATCTAGAGTATTTACAACGTCAAATTTCATAATCCTCGAGCTGTTTCTTAGCTGTGTTTAAAGGTGCTATAGCCCCCTGCTGGTCCTAGAGCACACCTGGGAGCTGGTTTTAATTCTGACTCAAAATAAGCCAATATACTGCCACAGACAAAATTGAGGAATACAACAGGCACAAGGGGATCTCATTTAGGTAAAAAAAAGTAACAAAATTAAAAGTCTTACCATTGAAAAAAAATTTTTCATTAAATATTGCATTAAAATATATTATAGAGGAAAAAACAGCTTTCTCAAATTCAACTACTGGCATACCTCAGAGATATGGTGGATTCAATTCCAGACCATCACAATAAAGCAAGTATCACAAAAAAGAGAGTTGTTATATTTTTGTTGGTGGAGGGTCTGGCCTTCAACTTGCAAAATCTGTGAAGCTCAATAAAGTGAAGTGCCAATAAAGCGAGGTGTGCCCGTATTTTGGAAATCAAACATATGTTCTCTCTCCTGCCCTCACCCTTAACAACTGCTTGTTACTGTTTGCAGACAAAGTAGACTTGACTGAAAATTTGCTTGTAATAGGCATAATTATTTGTTTTATTTAAAATTATTATATATGTCCATGAGTGGAAATATCAAGATGTCATTCTTATGTCATCTTATATAATAAAAGCCTAATATGCTAAGTGTCCAACCGTCTGTTTGACTGTTCGACCAGTCACTATGTTGTGCACTAACCACCAGGGGGCAGACGTTCTGACCAGTAGGTTAGCTTGCTGCTGGGGTCCGGCCGATCAGGACGGACAAGCCCTGGAGCCCTCCTGCAGTCTCTCCGACTGGCCTGCACCCTCTCGCAATCCGGGACCCCTTGGGGGATGTCAGAGAGCTGGTTTCAGCCTGATCCCTGCAGGCCAGGCTGAGGGACCCCACTAGTGCACAAATCCATGCACCGGGCCTCTAGTACTATGATAAAAACTAACAAAAAACATTAGTCCCAACCCTGGCCAGGCCTGGGTTTGATTCCAGGCAAGGGCATGTGCCATGCCTTGGTTGCAGGCAACCAATCGATGTGCCTCTCTCACATTGATGTTTCTGGTTCTCTCTGTCTCTCCCCCCCTCTTCCACTCTCTCTAAAAATTCATGGGGAAAAAATATCCTCAGGTGAGGATAAAAAAAAAAAAAAAAGAAAAGAAAAAAAAAGAAAAGGAACACACTGAAGTATGATCCTTTACCTGAATAATGCGTTTGTTTTAAATCATCTAATTTCTAATAGTATGAGCATAGCAACCTCAATGTATAGTTTTAGTATTCACTAACTCTAAAATATGGCATCTAATATTATACTCATAATAGTATATTTGTGAAACAGTAGTATATACAACTGAAAGATGATGCTCACTCTTGAGTTTAAAATCTAGATATTTGCCACATTTTAATTCTAGCCATCTTATATTTATAATGATTAGGAATACTAGTATATCAATGTAAAAAAGAATATACCAATGTAATTATTACAAAATCATTATGCATCTCAAGTAGAATGTACACTTTTTGCTTGCTATAGTTAAAGAAAAACAGCAAAGTTGGAAAAGGTCCTGAGAAGAGTCACTGGTATCAACAAGGAGACAGAACTCTCATTAGAATGACTAAAAAACATTTTTGAAAGACTATTTTTGGAAAAGATGAAGGTATTGAGGGAATACTATTAAAATTATGAAAAAGTGATAGGTATGTTGACTCACAGAAACCTGGAGTAGTCAGTTAGGACAAATAAAAAAAAGCATGATATAACTATAAAGATGAAGTCCTTTTAGGAGCCACAAAAAAATCCAACTTTGTTACCACAGAGCACCTTAATAATTTATATAAAGTCCTAACTCTACAGGACTTATCATTACCCCAAGGTAAAGCATAACTGCTAAACTTGAATATTTCAACAAGCACTGAATTACTGATCATAAAAACAGTATACAGGGTTTTCAGAATCTTAAGCTTTCCAAGGGTATATTCTTTCCCAAAATATCCCCTGTGCCATGTCACAGACTTATAGGGCTGGATAGATCATTATGTTCTTATGAAAGTTAATTATGGTTTTAGGCTTTGAAAACTATGGTCTCAGCAAACTATTTTTACTAACTTATTACCTTGAGAATATTGTATCTGTTGAAGATTCCACCTGCATGACCTCCATCTCTGTGCTCTCGGACTGTACTTTGCATCTGATGGAAAAACATTTCAAATATTTAGCTATTATGTTTTTTCTGATTTGGAAAACATGGTTCTTGACTTATATGATTCTATTTTTGAATATAAAATGGATTTTTAGTATTTTTTGTGGTTTAAGAAATATGAGTTCTATAAGTTCACAAGTACTATTTTCTAGTGATAGCTGTTAGCTAGTACAAACAATCTGAAAACATATTTATAGGTGAAAACTATATAATTCAAACTAAAGGAAGAAAAAACAGCTAGAAGCACAGGGAGCTACACATACAAAGCTAACTAACCACTTGACATACCAAAATACAAAGATTTATTTGTTTCCATTTGTTTTGCCCTAATAAAGCACAATTTGAAAGAGTTGGAGTTTCTTGGGTTTTAGAACTAAGTCTCACTCAATTTTGTATCTTTGTAGTCAACTCACACATATAAAGGGTACAAGTTCTTCAAAGTGTAAAGCACTATTAAAAGGTGTTAGTGGATCCATGAATTTTGTAGAAAGAAAGCTGGAAGAAAAATTTTCTGGGTGTGTCCTCCACTGTTCTGGGTCCTGAGATACTGGGCTTTGCAATTGCCTTCACGAAGGGAGGTGACATTAGCATCTTCTTTCAAATGACAGCAACCTCTTCTCGAATGGAATTCTGTGTTAGCATTAACTATAGTGCTGAACTGGAATTAAATTACTGGAATTAAGGTTTACTGAGGGAGTCTATCTTAAATGCAGATTTTGAAAGTTTTCCAGGTAGGAGTTAGGGATAATTAAAATACTCTACGACATTTTCAAGTATATCTGGAAATCTCCAGGAAACTTAGTTATTGAACCAACATTTAAGATATATGAACATACCTCTTCCTCCACAGACTGAAACTCTTTATCATCGGGAGACAGATCGATAAGAATTGTTCCACTTCCAGAAGTGTTCAGAGTTAAGTATGGATTAAGACCTATTGAATGAAATTTGAAGGCAAAAATTCATTTGTTAAAAAAACACACAAAAACAACCAACCAACCAAACAAAAAACATCAACCAAAAATAACCTGATTTATCCGATGCTTACTACCAATTTTAAAAGATGTTTTAGATTTCACCGTTTTCCCCACTAATGTCCTTTTTTGTATTCTAGTATCCAAAACAGAACATCACACTGCATTTAAACTACTAATTTGACCTGGCAAGTCATAAGGGTTTTGTGGGAATAGTTCAGAAAATCTTTCTATTCTTTATCTCCTAGTCTTAATGAGTATGTCTTCTTCAAATTATCTCCTTTATTAAATGTGCAACCCTTCCAGCATTTAATCCCTTTATTTTTTGAAACTATGAGGAAGAATTATGACAGAAACTTGCATAACCTCAAGTAATTTTAAGTCATCCTAGAATAAGAACTCCATAAAGTTTACTAACTACTGACACTTATTCTTACCCATATTACCAGTAGATTCTTTAATTCAATGCAATGAACTTGTCTTATTTCCTGAATATCAATGGTCAAGATAACCACATATATTTTTCTAACTTTATTCTCATAAAACTTTTTAAATGGAATCTTAAACAGAATTTTCCCATTTCTTTGGTATATTTATAACAATTCTCCTTTAATATCTACAACATGATCTCCAAAGTTCTGCTGTTTTTCCAGGTATGGATCGTCCTTTACTGCTGGGTCAATGCATGGTGGGCGGTTTGCCTCTGGAGGTTAAGAGCACTATTTGAATTTAGAGTTCTGGTCTGAATAACTGGGTTACCACCAACATGCTGCACGCTTATGAAGATTTATAGGCATGGCTGAATTACAAGGTTTCTAAGAAGTACAGAGACTATGCAGAGGTGAATAGGTTACAGCAGAAACACTTAATGAAGACTGACATATGCTTGAATAAGGCATCTTTGGACCTCCCTGAAGAAAGACGTTTATCAGTGTTGAAATATCAGGACAGGGAATCTATTAATTTGCTGCACTAAATAATAGCTAATAAGGCTTTTACGTCAGGACCAGAGGTGGCATGGAGGTACATACAGTGGGGCCTTGACTTACGAGTGTCCCGACTAACGAGTTTTTTGAGATACGAGCCGTCTCTCGGCCGATTTTTTGTTTTGAGTTGCGAGCTAAAATTCAGGTTACGAGCCAGCTTCAGATACCCCACTGCTAGTTGGCGCAGCGAACGTCACAGTGAACGCCACAACATCAGCCCAGCATCACGTGTCTCACTCGTTCACTTTTTGATTTGACATACGAGTAATTTGAGTTACGAGCTCTGTCACGGAATGAATTAAACTCGTAAGTCAAAGCCCCACTGTATACTTGCCACTTGGAGGCAGTATCTGTTTCCATCATGGTTTCCTGAGCCTTTCAACAGTCTTAATAACTGTGTGCCACATACTATGATGTACTTAATGTACAAACACTGCCTGCTTTCCTTTTTAACCCACCTCTTTCCATCACACTTGCTACCTTACCAGATGGTTTTATTGTAATAGAGTCAGGATGGCAGTCCACAACTGAGGGTTCTAGTTTCTCTTCATTTTTGATACTATTTATATTTATACTAACATTCCAGGGAGCCATGGGTTTTCCCTCCTCTTTATCTTATAAAATTTTTGTCATCTATACTGTAAATATTCAAGACCATCTCTAAACATTTTGCCCTACACCCTACCAGATAAGTAGGATGCATTTACCTTTAACCGATCCTATTCCAGACTTCTAGTATACAGCATTCCTTAGCTTGCGTTACCTAATTTTTAGAGGCACTCCTTTACCTTCTTCAAGAGCTAGATCCTCTTCTGGCAGGTATACATTCTTTCCGGAAAATTTTCATTTTTGCTAACGGAGGATTATCTTCAACCCTAGTTGTACAGCCAGGACTTCAATTTCAGGATGCTTCTGACCCCAGGGTAAATAATTTCCTCAATTTAACAATGAACTTAAAATGTGATTTCTGAAACTTAAATTAATTCACCTTTTTATACTCAGGACCTGGTACATGGGAAGGGTTAACATCTGTTGACCGAATGCAATTTGCATATTCCTTAAGCATTAACATCCAGGAGAAATAAAAATATTCAACTTTGTTTTGTTAAATTTCCTCAGTTGCAACATTGTTTCCCTGTATTTTCACTGGAAGTGTTTAGAATTTAGCTATTTACTACAAAAGAGAAATTTACAAACTCTTTTATGGGCAGTCCTGAACACCTAATCATTGCCTATTACTATAAGATACGAGATACCCAAGTTTCAGATCTTTCAGAATCAAAACTTTGGAGCTAGGATAACTTCAGAAATAACTAAATAGAAATAACAGCGCTAAAGCAATCCCTAAATTTCTGAATGGCCCAGAAGTTTTCTTAGGTTCACACAGTAAATAGCAGCAGCTCAGGAAGCTTAGTAGTAGCAGAGTTAAGACTTGATTCCAGGTTTCCCGGAGCTCTTCCTATTAAATGGACTCTTAAGATTTTTAAATTATCAATTAGTAAGTTGAGGACTGCCTTTATGGAAGCTGTTAAACTGACAATAGCAATGATTTAAAATGAAATACCTTGTTGTCCAGAGATAAGTCTCTCAACTCCTTTAATTAATTTGTGTCTATGTCCATAAGCATTGATTCCAATCTCTTTCAGCTCCTTGTGCCCCATCTCAACCAATACATCCAAAGTGATCTTACAAAAGAGAATGAATTGTTTAGAAGACTTACTCATTTGGTGAACATTCATATATTGGTGATCTCACAATGTACTAGATTCATACATTTACTTCAAATTAATTTTTGAACAGCTTAGGAATGAAAATAAATCAGCTGTTAAACAAAATAAAAAGCTGCAGCTAATTTTAGTTAACTAGCTAATTTAATTATTTAAAGTTGAGTCATGAACTACCAAAAATATCACTATCATTTAGCATAAGAACCTAAGAACAAAGCAGCAAAACAAAAAATGTATTTTCAAATTCATATTTAGGTACACTATTATATCTTTCCACCATCCCTCATGTATACAAAGCTTTTAATTGTTCCTCCAGGCTCCAGATAGTGCTTCTGCATCACTGTTCAAACTAATCCTTTATCTCAATTATCTTATTCCCACTTTGTGAAACTAAAGACGCTTTAAAAAATCCTCTTCTATTTATACTATGTTTTCTCTGGAATCCAGCTCACAGTAATCTTTTCTTTCTTTGCATTTCTAAAATAAATGCCCAAAACTTAACTCTTCATATGTTCTTGTTATAGCTCTATAACTAGATCAGAAGTTCCTTAGGGTATGAATAAAAAAAATCTGTAATTATATTCTGACAGAGTACTGTAAATTGGGACTATTCTAGAAAAGACCGGATATATATATGGCATATCTATAGGGTATCTAAAAAAAAAAAGTATACACACAGTTTGAATAATTATAAAGGCAGTGTTTATTGAAATGCATTTCACTTTTTAAATTGAGCTATCAGCTGTTAAAGTGTGTACACACTTTTTTGGGACACCCTGTATATAGAGGCTAGTGAAGTGTCAGGCTTACAGTGGGTAGTTACTGATAAAACAGAACTAAACAAACAGGGCTCAAGGGTAACTTATTTTTGGTAGAATAAGCTAAACTTTGCATTCAAAAAAGTTATTTTACTATTACTACACGAGAGTTAATTTTATGTGCTAATAAACTGAACAGAAATTCCAAGATCAAGCCAAATTAGAAGAGTGATTTCCAGTTTCTTAAAAAAAAAAAATATATCCTCCCTACACTCCAAACAAGTGGAGCATTTCAAGTATGCCCTACTTTTTCCTTGAGGTTCCATAAAACACCAAAACAAGCAAAAACAGTTAACCAACTCACCTGTTCTCGCTCAAATATATCCATTAGGTGTTCAAGCCCAAGAATTCTTACAAATTGAGTTATGCTAAAATCTACCCCTGGAACTGAAAAATAAAAAATCCAAAACAAAAAAAAATTCACACATCAGAATAATAGATATCAACATTATGACAAAATTTTTGTAATATTACTATATACATAAAGAAAGTAAAAATAAAGCAAAATGTGAATAGCCCACTAGGGATAAGAAACAATTAACCAACAGGACACTCTCAGGTTAAAACAAATCTTTTAATTAAAATAATTTTATTTTTAACTATCTTTAAAATAACTTTCCATAGAGCTGAAACTACTGCTATATGTAAATTTTATCTCCATTAAAGAAGCTTCCCTGTCTTTGAGCATGTAAGCTACTTCACAAAAAAATTTTCACAATGTCACATAGGTTGAGATAAATTTTGACAGGTAAAAGGTTAAAGAGAACAGCTTTTAGAGACTGCAGATATGTGTGTGTGTCTTTTTATCTTTTTAAAATTGGGTATTTTGACATGGAATAAAAAGTATTCCATAAATTTGTATACAAGAGGTAAATTAAGGCACAGCTACTCTACCAAAAGGACTTCTAAACTTTTTAGAAAGAATATTTACATCTAAAGAGTAGGTTAACAGAGAGTGAACCAAGATGGCGGCATAGGTAAACACCGGAGACTGCTGCCGCAAACAACCACTTCAAAAATACAACTAAAAGACGGAACAGACATCACCCAGAACCACAGGAAAGCTGGCTGAGGAGAGACTCTTCAACTAGAAGGAAAGAGAACAGCAAACTGAGGCTCAGAGGCGGCGCAGTGTGGAAAATACAAAGGTACCGAGGTGCGCGCGCAAAGCGGGCTGGTGGCTGAGGGCGCGGTTGTCGTTTTCGGTTGGGAGGGAGTCTCAGACTCTGGGCTCCAGATCCGGGCGAGTCTCTAGGGACTCAGACTCAGACGGGAAAAGCGGGATTGTCCGGCATCAGTTGGAATCTGAGGGCAGCTTTCTCTCCGAGGTTTGCAGCCGCTGCCAGGGTTCTGAGAAGCAGAGCCTCTGGGAAGGGACTGAGAGCAGCCATAACTGCTCCCTCCACCCGCCCTGTTGATCCCGCCCTGCCCAAGCCCTGCGCAGAGCCATTTGCTGGATCGCCTCAGGCAAAGGCACCTCCCCAGAGGACAGAAGTTTTCCACACAGCTGATTCTCACAGCCAGTCAGCCTGGTGGTCAAATCCCTCAGTATTAACTAAAAAAATCAAGGCTTAACTAGAACAAGACTGCGCACAAAGACCACAAGGGGGTGCACCAAGAAAGCATAAAAAATGCGGAGACAAAAAAACATGACAGAAATGGAGGATATGGAGCTAAAAAACGCAATTTTGAGGGCTTGCAATAAACTTGTGGAGAGCCTCACAAAAACTAATGAGACCCTCGATGCTACGATAAAGAAACTAGAAATTAAGCATACACGGACTGAAATAAAGAATATTATACCCAATAGCAGATCAGAGGAGCGCAAGAATCAAGCCAAAGATTTGAAATTCGAAGAAGCAAAAAACACCCAACCGGAAAAGCAAAATGAAAAAAGAATCCGAAAATATGAAGATAGTGTAAGGAGCCTCTGGGACAGCTTCAAGCGCACTAATGTCAGAATTATTGGGGTGCCAGAAGATGAGAGACAGCAAGATATTGAAAACCTATTTGAAGAAATAATGGCAGAAAACTTCCCCCACCTGGTGAAAGAAATGGACTTACAGGTCCAAGAAGCGCAGAGAACCCCAAACAAAAGGAATCCAAAGAGGACCACACCAAGACACATCATCATTAAAATGCCAAGAGCAAAAGACAAAGAGAGAATCTTAAAAGCAGCAAGAGAAAGAGACTCAATTACCTACAAGGGAATACCCATATGACTGTCAGCTGATTTCTCAACAGAAACTTTGCAGGCCAGAAGGGAATGGCAAGAAATATTCAAAGTGCTGAATACCAAGAACCTACAACCAAGAGTACTTTATCCAGCAAAGCTATCATTCAGAATTGAAGGTCAGATAAAGAGCTTCACAGATAAGGAAAAGCTAAAGGAGCTCATCACCACTAAACCAGTATTATACGAAATGCTGAAAGGTATCCTTTAAGAAGAGGAAGAAGAAAAAAGTAAAGATACAAATTGTGAACAACAAACATGCATCTATCAACAAGTGAATCTAAGAATCAAGTGAATAAATAATCTGATGTACAGAATGAACTGGTGATTATAATGAATCAGGGACATAGAAAGGGAATGGACAGACTATTCTTGGGGGGGGGAAAGGGGAATGGGAGATGCGGGAAGAGACTGGACAAAAATCGTGCACCTATGGATGAGGACAGTGGGTGAGGAGTGAGGGCGGAGGGTGGGGCGGGAACTGGGAGGAGGGGAGTTATGGGGGGGAAAAAAAAAGAGGAACAAATGTAATCTGAACAATAAAGATTTAATTAAAAAAAAAATAAAGAGTAGGTTAACAGCATCAAGTCTCAACTTGAAAGGAGAAAATGTCATTAGGAATTATAATAATGTAAGAAAAGTAACAAAATGCTAAAACTTTCCGACTATGTTAACCTGATACTAACAGTTATATCTAAAGTTAAAAAAAAAAGACTTTTTAGCATTCCAAATATCAAATATGTGCCTACAATGTGAGTTAGAAAGTATTTTCATAAAATCTCACCCTCTTTTTTCTCCAAACTGGAAGCACCCTCTGTTC
This sequence comes from Myotis lucifugus, assembly GCF_000147115.1. Lineage (NCBI taxonomy): Eukaryota > Metazoa > Chordata > Mammalia > Chiroptera > Vespertilionidae > Myotis > Myotis lucifugus. The sequence goes on from NW_005871114.1 coordinate 5,375,214, forward strand.
CACTTGAACTAACCACTGAAGACAGTTCAGAAAAGCTCCCGGATAAGTTATCGAGACTGCTGGCTGCAGAAAGACTTGATGGGCTGGATGGACCCGAAGACAGAGCATCTGCAGAGACTCCAGGGCTTCTCATGCCATTGAGCACTTGAGGTTTATAACATGAAGGCAGCGCAGAAGGGGGCATGGCTGCTGTCAGGAGAGCACTGACATCATCTGCCTAGGTTACAAGCCAGAGAGATGAAATCTGTTAAAATTCTACTACACCCAGTAGAATGCATTTTCAAATGACAAAACCCCTACATATTTGCTCTAGAACTGCTTTTCAATATAAAAATGATTATTTTAAAAAGTGAAGCAAATAAGTGATATTCAGCTATACTATTATTCAATATAAAACATAATTCTTCCAAGACACAGAATCAAAACTGTCAAATGTGGCAGAGCATTAAAAAAATCATAATTTTGATACTACAATGAAAAATATCAATTTAAAAAGGTAAGAGCTTTTAACACTTGCAATTACTGTGAGAGAAGTAATTTAACCTACATTAAACTTTAGCAAACATCATTATCGTTTGTTTACTGGAAAATATTCAATGATATTTGTTCCTCAATATTGAATGTTTTTTGGGGGTTAACAAAGATAATTATTTTAATAAAATTCGCTAGAATTGAAAAATATCCCCAAATTTACTGATAGGTTAATTTAATTAGTGACATTACCATTCTTTCATAATGCTCAATTAAGACACTAAGTAATTAACATTCAGCAAGAAGCAAATCAGTACTTGTTTTCATGGTTAGTGATTTATACTGACTACCCGATCCTTATCCTTTTGTTCCCCCCCCCCCCGAGTCTGAGGACTCTCATGGGACTCATGGTTTGTATATAACATTTAAAAATAATATTAGCACCATTTATTTTTGGGTGCTTTTTATGTACCTGGTACATGCCAAGGACTTTAAGTACATTAAATCTCATATTAACCAAATATATTTTATCCCCATTTATAGATGAGGTAACTGAGGCTTAGAGGTTAGGCAACTTGCAAGATTGTACAACTAACTAGAAGTGGTAGAGGTGGAATTCTAAGGCAGTCTGTTCAACTCTAAAGCCCACACATGTTCTCTAGAGCACTTTGTTTCATTGTCAATTATATTTGGTGGACTGATAAACGAGTGGATTGAACAAGAAAAGTTGACTTTTAAGGAAGTTTGGAATGGGAAAGACATTTCCCTGAAAAGAAAGTTGCAAATATGGTTGGGCTGTCAACCTGAGAAAAATCTATTTAACCTCCAATGTATTTCAACTAAATTAGCTTTTCAATATAACTTGTAACAATGGAATCTCTCTCAGTGAAAGCAGTCTGCAGAAGAGACTTCCCTTCCTACCTCAATAATTTCTTCTCCTTTCCCTCACTGCTCTGGTCAATATCCCCAGTGGTGGAGGCAAGACAGGTACCTGTGTTACAGTGGTCAAAGCAGAGGTAGAGGCTAGTATGGAGACTCCTACAGGAGTTCCCTCAGGAGAGGAAGAAAAGACTTCCACAGAAAAATGGAGAAACAAGCTTGTTTCGTGAACAGCTCTACTGGGGAAGAAATATGAACTTTGGGATGAGGTTGTGTGGGAGGGAATCTAGAAGCAGGTTTTGTGGCTGCACCTGAGGGCAATGCTCCCAGCTAGGGAAATTCCTCAAGGCTCATGTCCTGTATTATCCTGCACCTGTATGCACTGCCAGTATTCAATGGGAGCTTGTGCCTATTTTGGTTCCCAACTAATATAAGTAGTTATACTTTATACTTCTTTTTTCCATTTCCCAAAGTACTTAAAACACAATAACTAATAATTCTATTATTTAGTTATTATATTTTAATACCAAAAATGTTCTACAATTAAATTGGGCTAAAAAACAGATTTTACACATTCACCATGAAGACATTTTATATATACCAAGTGAATTTTGAAAAGCGAGAAAAGCACTGAGATTTTTCAAAGAGCCCATCACTTACTGAAACTAAATCTAAAGGTGTTTGTCCTTCCTGATTTTTAAGAGTAGGATCAGCTCCATGGGCCAACAATAAAGCACAAAGCTGTGTTCGTCCCTTTTGGGCTGCTTCATGCAAAGGTGTGAAAGCCCATTTATCCGTGGCATTGACACATGCATTATACTTTATTAGTAAAGCTGCTACATCTACGTGCTGTAAAAGAAAATATTCCTGTTACAGTCTGAAATTTTATTACACTTTAGTTCCTAAAAAGTAACTAGCCCTATATACCTATTTTTCCATGTATTCATACTTAACCTGGAAATGAAAAACTGTTTCTTCCCAACATCACAATGTATAGGTAGTTAATTAAAAATTACAGTAGATATTTAAATTACTTGAGAAATTATCTAGAAAACATGAAGAATTTGACAAAGAAGTGAACTAACTAATATGACTTTAATAATTTCTCAATTATTCAGATGTTATAACTGCTGAACAATGATTTATAAATAAGCAGCCTTCCTCAATTATTCAAATTATACTACTGGAGATTGTCAATACTGGTGGCAACATTTAGGGTTATAAAAAGTCAGGAATAATGCATCTGAACTACAGATTCCTATGAATCCCAATGAGTTTCCTAGGCACCAACAAATAAATCAACAGCTTAGTGAAAGTAAAAGATTGGTGGTAAGATAGTAAAATGAATGACAAATGTGCTGCACATCTCACAGCAGGCTTACAATAGATTCAGAATTGAAACTTGGAAGTTATTTAACCTCTTTAGCCCTCATATTTACTTCTCTATAAAATGAGAAAGTCAAGCTAAATTCCCATTAAACTGTAATACTGATTTTCACTTTGAAAATCTCAAAGGATTTTAAAGGTAACATGGAAGAACTTACCCCATAAGATGCTGCATTATGTAAAGGAATAAGTCCTCCTTTGTCTTGGGCATTCACATCAGCTCCATGTTGCAACAAATACTCTGCAACTTCTAAATTATTATAGCCAGCTGATTTAGAAAAGAAGTAAAATTACTTTTAATTGTTAGTATAAAAAGTTACATACAATTATAGAAATATGAAACTCCCCTTTGGAGTCTATTAAAAAATTTATCTTTGAAATAAAATCTGCCCACTGGCCTCAAGTTGGAAGCTCTCAGGGATGATATTCATTTTAGGAAATCTGACTGATATGACTGTATCTTTTAAAACCTTCTTCCCAAAGTCCCTGCCTTCATGTTGTTATATACAACTTCCAGAATTCAGATACATGGTCTCCAAGGCTGCGAGTTAGAGGCATTCAATCATATAAAAGCTAAGTTAGGACCTCAATGCAGAGCAGGAGACAGCACCCAGCATGGGTCTTAGGGCACCGATTTCCCAGAAGGCCACAGGAACATGCTTTTATCTCTACAAGTCTGGCAGCAGAACCTATGTGTTGCTAAACCCATGAAGTGAAACAATATTTTATAAATATGCCATAATCTGTCATCTTTGAAACTGTCAGCTATCTTAATACATACTCTTACGGTATAGTCCGACACATACTCACAGGCTGAAAGCAAATCTGGAAGTTAACTTTGCCAAAATAAAACCAGATATGACTTGAAACTTTAAAATAGTTGAAAATATTTTATCTACATTTAATTTTTATTGTAGTTTTTATCCTTTTGCTGAAGGATCTAAGGCAAAACAATTTTAGTAAAATCAAGCAAAGAAAGACAAACCTACAAAACTATTATAAGCTAAGTGTTGCACTGAATGTACAAGCCCTTCTAGGTCTCAAGGTATAACACTGCCCAGGTGGGCAAAAATATTCTGTGCATACAACGTATTTGCCACTTACAAAAACAACGTAATTAAATAGTGATGTTAATGTTCTAGATAAGCTTCCATAAAAATTTAAAAAGCTAATATAAATAAATATGCACAGCACAATTCAAATCAGAGGTTGGGTCACTCTTGTCTTATATGAACTAGAAACTCCTGATTGCCAGTAGAAGCAGAAAAGCTTTTTATCACCATGTGGCTTATCACTTCCAAAATTCTCGAAAAGACACAGATAGAGTAATACTTTTCCTCGGAGAGTGGGGTCCCAACTTACATGGGGCGAGAAGTTAAAAATCACATCTAATCAAAATTATCCCTTAAACACTAGGAACACACTCATACTGAGACTGAAATGAATAGATTTTTACTTTTTTCTTTTTTTAATACATGTTTTAGAGAAAGTTGTGTGAGTAATATAGGCGTAGGACACAAATCCACTGAAGTATTAGCTGTGGCTCAGTGATTTTAAAGGCCCATTCTCTAGCACCTTCAATGTAGCTGAAAAAGCTGTACTGAAACCACAATGCTGTATACCTGCACTAAAAACAAGGTGCACGGTGCCAATTTTGAGTGAAAATTTAGAACATATTATGTATTCAAGTGTGTCCTCCAAAATTCCTATATTGAAGCTCTAAGCACCAGTATACCTTAGAATGTGACCATCCTAGCAGACTGGTTTCTTATAAAAGGAGAGTGGGACCGATAGAGTGAGAGAGACGGGGATGTGTTCACAACAAAGAAAGGCTATGTGAGGACACAGCAAGAAGGTGGCCCTCTGCTAGGCAAGGAGAGGGGCCTCAGGAGAATCCAATCCTTAAAATCTTGATCTCCAGAACTGTGAGGAAATAAATTTCTGTTGTTTAAGCCACCAATCTGTAGTATTTTATAATTAATATAAGAAATAACTTTGGTGAGAGGTTTATGTAACTTCTGAAAGTCTTTTAAGATTTATTTTTCTGCTTGTGCTTAACAGCTATCATCAGAAGAATGAAAAGCTTTAGCTTCTCATGAGGAAAGCTGGGTCAAGCAGGCATATTTTTCAAGTTTCTGTACCTAAAACTCACTCACCAAAGATGATTCAAATATGGTGACCTGAAATAAAGGTTCCAAAGCACACATGGTGACTGGCAGAGCCTCTTTCAACTACTACTACTAGATTGACCATGACGTATAGTTGCCCTATACCAGTGATGGCAAACCTTTTGAGCTCGGCGTGTCAGCATTTTGAAAAACCCTAACTTAACTCTGGTGCCGTGTCACATATAGAAATTTTTTTATATTTGCAACCATAGTAAAACAAAGACTTATATTTTTGATATTTATCTATTTAAATGCCATTTAACAAAGAAAAATCAACCAAAAAAATGAGTTTGCGTGTCACCTCTGACACGCGTGTCATAGGTTCACCATCACTGCCCTATACAAATACACTAGAGCCGTGGTCGGCAAACTGCGGCTAGCGAGCCACATGCGGCTCTTTGGCCCCTTGAGTGTGGCTCTTCCTAAGCCTTAGGAGTACCCTAATTAAGTTAATAACAATGTACCTACCTATATAGTTTAAGTTTAAAAATTTGGCTGTCAAAAGAAATTTCAATCGTTGTACTGTTGACTAACAAGTTTGCTGACCACTGCACTAGAGTGTAACAGTGATATTAGGAGATTCTGATTTAAACCCTTTACATTTATTTGTAGAAGATATTTTACTCAGATAAAATGAGTCTTAGGTTTCACCAGCCTAAATCTGTGAAACTCCATTCCCTTACCTGCTAAATGTAAAGGTGTTGAATGTCGGCCTTGGGTATCACGGCAATTGACATTATCAGGAGAAGACAACTTCTTCACTCTGGCTAAACAGCCCTTCTTGGCAGCATCTAACAAAGCTGAGTCTCCCCTCAGTAGATCTTGGATATCAGTGTCTCCATCTTTAACAAGATCCAAAGGAGTATTGCCATCCCTGTTCTTCTTTGTAGGATCTGCACCATGCTGGGTATGTGAAAAAAGAACAAAGAGGAACTGACTTAGGTTTGTCCTTGGTCAATAAGAAAACAGTCAATGTAACTATACTAAAGAAAACTATTGCCTACTGAGACTCTACCTTAAAGGTTAACATGATTGTTATCAATGTTTAATTTAATATACAGAAAATTATAATAAAAAGAATATAGAGGAAGTTAAAATATACTGGGGTTTTATAATGCAACACTAGTCAAAATTTTAAACTACTTTAAAATAAATTAATTTTCAAATATACCATTTTTAGTTTCCACAAACATTGAAATAAATTTAACTTTACTCTTGTTTTTACTGTAAAATATGTACACTGGTACCTGTATTGAATCAGCACTATCAATTTGATTAGATTCAAATAAATCTGGCTTAGAAACAAGGAAGCATGGAACAGAGTGCAGACTCTCAGAGGGAAGGTGCGGGGGGGGGGGGGGGGGGAGAGGGAAGGTGGGAAGCAGAAAAGGTGGGGGGAGGGAGGTAACCAACAAAAGACCTTGTATGCATATATGCATGGCCCATGGACACAGACAATGGGGTGGTGAGGGCCAGGGGGGTAGGGGCGGGCTGGAAGGGGTCAATGGGGGGAAAAAGAGGACATATGTAATACTTTCAACAATAAAGAATTAAGTAAATAAATAAATCTGGCTTATTAATTATATAATGCATCAACTATTTTGAAGTACTAAGAAAAAAACATAATCAGAAAACTATTAATATAACAATAGTTGACTTTATACAATAATAAATCTACTCAACACTAGGAAGACAAAAAATCCAATTAAAAAATGGGCAAAAGACCTGAATAGATACTTATCCAAAAAGGACATACAGATGGCCAATAGACATATGAAAAAATGCTCAACATCACATTCATCAGAGAGATGCAAATTAAAACTACAATGAGGTATCACCTCACACCTGTTAGAATGGCTACTATCGATAAATCAACAAAGAACAAGTGCTGGTGAGGAAGGTTGTAGAGAAAAAGGAACCCTAATGCAATGTTGATGCAGCCACTGTGGAAAACAGTATGGAGTTTCCTCAAAAAATTAAAAATGGAACTGCCTTTTGACTCAGTGATCCCACTCCTAGGAATATATCCCAACACTCCCAAAACACCAATCAGAAAGAATATATGGCCGAGGCCGGTTTGGCTCAGTGGATAGAGCGTCGGCCTGCAGACTGAAAGGTCCCAGGTTTGATTCCGGTCAAGGGCATGTACCTTGGTTGCGGGCACATCCCCAGTGGGAGATGTGCAGGAGGCAGCTGATTGATGTTTCTCTCTCACCGATATTTCTAACTCTCTGTCTCTCTCCCTTCCTCTCTGTGAAAATTCAATAAAATATATTAAAAAAAAAAGAATATATGCACCCCTATGTTCATAGCAGTGTTTATAATAGCCAAGATCTGGAAATAGCCCAGATCAATAAAATAGAACCAGAAGCATGGAAACATGGAACAGACTGACAAGTGCCCATCAGCAGATGAGTGGATAAAAAAGCTGTGGTACATTTACACAATGGAATACTACACGGCTGTAAAAAAGAAAACTCTTGCTCTGGCTGGTGTGGCTTAAGAGTTAGAGCATTGGCCTACACACCAAAGGGTCTTGGGTTTGATTCCCAGTCAAGAGCATGTAACTGGGCTGCAGGTTCTAATCAGTGTATCTCTCTCATATCTATGTTTCTCTCTCTCTCTTTCTGTCCCTCCCTCCCTCCATCCCTTCTACACTCTCTAAAAAGCAATGAAAAAAATATCCTCAGGTGAGGATTTAAAAAAACCCCTCAAAAAACCTCATCCTTTACGACAGCATACTAGATGGATCTGGACATGTTAAGTGAAATAAGCCAGTCAGAAAACACAAAAAACATAATCTCACCAATATGTGGAATCTAATGAGCAAAATAAATTGATAAACAAATTAGAACCAGAAGCATGGTTACATGGAACAGACCGACAAATGTCAGAGAGGAGGGGGATGGAGAGGACTGGATAAAGAAGGTAAAGGGATAAGCTAAAGAACATATATGTATAGCTCATGGACACAGACAATAGGGTAGTGAGAGCCAAGGGAGGGAAAGGTGGGAGCTGGGTGAAGGTGGGCAAAGGGGGGGCAAATGGAGAACTGCAGTATTATCAACAATAAAAAAATTTAAATAAATAAAATAAAGTAATAAATCTATGTGTGGTAAACATACTCATATTAAAATAATGTTCCTGGCATTTATTCTGATATCTAGGTAGAGAGTTAGATACTGCTTCCTATTCCTTTATTAGTTTAAATTAATATTAGAATTATTAGAAATATTAAACATTTTCTATGTAATACACCCTGTCAACAGTAAGTGCTTAAATATACCTGGAGCAGGAGTTTGCAAATTTCATATTTTCCTTTTGCTGCAGCTTCATGTAAAGGTGTAAATTTCCATAAATCGGCTACGTTAACTACTGCTCCATGCTTAACAAGAAGTTCTGCAACTTCATAATGTCCGTAAGAACATGCATTGTGCAAAGGTACAAGGCCTCTGAAAAAAAAAAGGTAAGCCATGCAACACAAAGATGTTTTAATTTAAATAATTACATATAGCCGATAAATTTCTTGAACTGTAAAAGAGATTATGCTGATTATACAGAACCTAAATATTTAATGAAAGCATAGATGGAATTATTTTGGGGGGCAAGGGAGGAATAGTTAAAATTGCAGAGAATATATTAAATACCTAGAATTGTATATTTTTAAAGAAAAATAATTTTAAAACAAACTGGAAGAATTTAAATTATTACCAAAGCAAATTAAAACATTTTTTAAATCAACCACACTATTGTAATCTCCTTGGTCATTACTAGTATAAAATACTAGAGGCCTGGTGCACAGATTGGTACACGGTGGGGTCCCTCGGCCTGGCCTGCGCCCTCTCGTAATCCAGGACCCCTTGGGGGATGTCAGACTGCCAGTTTCGGCCTGGTCCCCGTAGGCCAGGGCAAGGAACCCCACCAGTGCACGAATCTGTGCACTGGGCCTCTAGTATGCATATAAGATTTTTGGTTAATCTCTTCCCACCCTCCCCTCGCTCCTCTTCCCTCTGAGATTCATCAGTCTGTTCCATGTTTCCATGCCTGTGCATCTGCCCCCTGGTGGTCAGTTTATGTCATAGCTACCAGTCGAAAGGTCGCTTAGGCTTTTATATATATAAATAAGGCATTATGCAAATAAGCCTGTATGTAAATGCTAACCATCATAAAATCTTAACTAAAATGAAGAAGCCATATTTAAGCTAATGTTAGGGAATAGATTTCCCTGAAAATAAAACAACTACTAACTATCATAAAAATATTTTCAGATTTTCCTAAAAAGGTCTGATAAAAGAAAGAGACCATGGCAATGGCTGGTACTTGCCCTTTGTCTTTAGCATGCACATCAGCTCCATGTTGCAGCAGATACTCCACCACAGACACCCTGTTATAGCCAGCTGCAAAATGGAGTGGTGTAGACTGACGCCCTTCGATGTCTCTGCAATTCACACTCTGAACAGTACACAATTTCTGTAGGATGGAACACAGCATACATACAATGCAACTTATTCTGGTTTCTTATTTTCATTCATTTAGTAGAAATTTCAAATGTCTGAGTTATTTTCTTGCCTCATCAAATTAGCATCCTCAGAAACTATTGCTTTTTATTCTTATTTCATCTTGTCATTTATTGAGAATCCCTCTGTTCCTCCCATCTCTAGTACCTGTATTATCTTTTGCTAAGACTAGTAGGTAAATTTTACCATGATCACAATTACTACTTACATAAAGGTAATCTAAGTATCAATTATCAGCAATTGTAATTTGCATTTTTGGCAAATATATGTAGAGGCATACTGCATCATCAAAGAATCAGTATCACCCCAGGCTTATTAACACTTGGAGTGGGGGAAACGAGTTAAGTCGGCTCGCGTGAATTGCGCGTACTCCGCGGGAGCCGTCTTTAACTCGGTTCATATAGATTTGCGGTGGAGTGCGGGAAACGTGTAAACTCGGGCCGATTGTAACTGCGTATTACCAAATATTTGTTTGTAATCCACCCTTTTGGTGGATGGAACAAAACCAAAAGACAGAGCCATCTTATATTTTGGCGGGAAATTCACCCCACACCGGAGTGTTAAAAACTCAGAATCTCAGACCCCATCTATTGAGTCAGAACTAGCATTTTAATAGGATCCCTAGGTGATTTGTAAGCACATTAAAGTTTGAGGATTACTGCTCTAGATCAATGATTCTCAAATTTTCATGTTCATTGGTTCTCACCTCCAGATTTTCTAACTCAGTGTGCTGGCTGGGACCTGAGAATTTGCCTTTCTAACAAGTTTCTAGGTAGTGCTGATGCTGGTAGCCAAGAAATTACATTGGTAGAAAATTAATGAACTACATGGAATGAACTAACTATAGAATGTTATTGTTTCTTAACTGGGAGAATTAAGAAAACAGTCAATCAAATAATTTTTTTGTGTTCTTTGGTTTAGGTAACAAAGCCTAGTGAGAAAAGGCCATAAGAGTCACATTCAAAACACTCAAGAGTAGCGTTGGTGGTATAGTGGTGAGCATAGCTGCCTTCTAAAACACTCAAGAGTATTTTGCATGAAAAGTATAAACATTTGGAGAATAAAAGCAACACCAATAATAAATCACAGTGCTCAAAAAAGGTCAAATGAAGCTACTGGTTTGGCTCACTGGATAGAATGTCGGCCTGTGGACTGAAGGGTCCCAGGTTCGATTCCGGCCAAGGGCACATGCGCGGGTTGTGGGCTCGATCCCCAGTATGGGATGTGCAGGAGGCAGTCCATCAGTGATTCTCTCTCATCATTGATGTTTCTATCTTTCTCTCCCTCTCCCTTC
>NW_005871114.1:5386028-5486531 GCF_000147115.1 Myotis lucifugus
TATATATATATATATATACATTTTTTTAAAATGGTCAAATGAATATTAGTGTTAGTAAAACCCCTTTCTCTTTAAAAAAATTTTTATTGATTGATTTAAGAGAGAGAGGAAGGAAGGGAGAGGGAGGATTTGTTGTTCCATTTACTTATGCATTCATTAGTTGCTTCTTGTATGTGCTCTGATTGGGGATCAAACCCGAAACCTTGGCGTGTTGGGATGATGCTCTAACCAACTGAGCTAACCAGCCAGGGCACCTTATTCTTTTAAAGAAACAAATGTATGGGTTCTTTAAACAAAATTCATTTCCATGAACATGCAATTTATTTAAATTTGTGACTGTGATGCATTTACAGAGATGCATGTGAAACTAAAGTTTCTTTTATTATTTAATGATTCTTATTTTCAGAAAACTAGATTAGCATTATTTACCTCTTAAAACAAGGCATATATAAATAACTAGGCTCTTCATTATAACAATACAAACACATTAAACATTATCAAAATAAAAATACAAAATTAAAAACATAAGATCGTATCTTACTTTTACGGTTTCTACATCTCCAGCCTTTGCAGCTTCCAGCAACTGTCGGTCAGCTTCTGAATTACCTAATGGGATACCCTCTAAAGAGAGAGAGAGAAGAGAGTAATTAACTACTACTAAGGAGGTAGAACCAAGCTTTAAGGGAGGAGGCACCTTATCTGAAAGTAGAGTTCTTTCAGAGTTTGGTAGATTATGTAGGAAATCCCTATGGAGTAGAAGAAAAAAACAGTATAATGAGTTAGGAAGAAATAACAGCCAAAAATTCTAAAAATGTTTCCTTTTACTACCAACTCTTACATGGTATGTGGAAAAAATATACAGGTTAATTAACAAAATTAACTTCACGGAAGCATGTAATACCTTGAAGAAGCTGCTGCACATTTTCATTTCCCATCTGTAAAGCAGTAAAGCCCTGAAGGGATATGATATTAGGATCACACCCGTAGCTCAGGAGTAGGCGGCAAGTTTGTAGATGACCACAGTGTGCAGCTCTGTGCAGAGAAGTCTGACCGAGGTTATCCAGAGCATTAACCTTAATAATGCAGACAAAGCTGAAATTAGCCTTCAATGCAAAATTTAAACCACCCAATCATGTATTTAGCATTTGCTACTAATTTAAAATTCTCAATTATTCTCTTAAGAAGCCTATTCAAAGCAAGTATTTATGCACAAGTCTAGAACAGGGGTCCTCAAACTTTTTAAACAGGGGGCCAGTTCACTGTCCCTCAGACCATTGGAGGGCTGGACTATAGTTTAAAAAAAAACTATGAACAAATTCCTATGCACACTGCACATATCTTATTTTGAAGTAAAAAAACAAAATGGGAACAAATACGCTATTTGTATTTGCATGTGGCCCGCGGGCTGTAGTTTGAGGACCCCTGGTCTAGAACATAAATTCACCAATTCATGATGGCTGACATCAGAAGGAAGATTCAATTTTGGGTTAACAGTGTGAGATGTTGAATAATAGTTGTGTTTAGCATTAAAAAGTTCACTGCATTTAAAGCTGAACATTGCCTAAGTCTAATCCATGTATTTCTATGGCTCTCTGAGGTCCAGAAATGTGGACAATAACCTGAAGAGTATAGTCAGTAACAAAGCCTGAGATTAGATAAGCACGAAAACATTTATTTCTACTCTTAATCTTCTACCTTTTTAAATCATGTAAAATGTAATCTGTACATATAAATACAATACGGTATATTCACACAATGGAATACTTCTGAGCAATAAAAAGGAACAAACTATTGATTAGTGGCTGAATCTCCAAGACAGTATATTGAGGAAAAAGCCTTACACATGAGTACATATTGTATGATCCATAGACATGAAGACCTTGAACAAGCAAATGTAATGTATGTAGGAAAAAATTACAAGGGGTATTGTCTCTAGGGGTGGAGATTGCCCTGTCCCTGCCATTAGATAATGTTCTGTGTCTTGGTGATTCAGTAAATGTACATTTAAGAATTATGCATTTAATTACACGCAAATTTTACATCTAAAAAAAACGCCTGTAAATGAATATTGACCTCTAGATCAGCAGTCGCCAACTGGTGGTCCACGGACCACTGGTGGTCCGTGAGGTCCGAAAGGTTGGCAACCACTGCTCTAGATGTGCCTATTTGGAAGTATTTGAGAAGTGCACAATAATTTGCAAATTACTTTGAAATGTGTCAAAAAATAAGATATATTGATAGAGGGAGAAAATTAAGTGGTGGGTATATAAATTATCTTCTATAAAGTTCTTCCAACTTGGTTGTACTTTTTAAAATGTTCCTAATTAAAAAAAAAACACCACCTGTAACATTCCTTATTCATCCCTACTCCACCCCTCCCAATCAAGGAAGTAATTCCTCAAAACATAACTGAGAAATTAAGTTTCTTGGTAATCAATCCTGTGGCCACTAATGTTTTGAGAAACTGTTCAATTCGTATTCATGGAAGTGGAGAATATTTCAACAGGAATATAGTACGACTTTCTCAATAAATCCAAAACTAGACTATAAATGGCTAATCTTCAGGCTTACAGGGCCTGTAAAGGCCATTTAAAATGCTCAAGGCAATTAATCTATTTATTCATATATGAAAATTCACTGAAATATGAAATACATTCACTTTAAAAAAGTTTATTTGGGTACCACTTTATTTTACGATTAGGGTGACCAACTTGGTCCTGGTTTGCCCGGGACTTTGCGTTTTAGCACTGAAAGTCCTGTGTATCTGGAAATCCCTCAGTCCTGGACAAACCTAGATGGTTGGCCACCCTAGTCAAGACTGATTCGCTGAGTTTCATAACTCAAGTTTAATATGCATCCAGATGTTCTTCTAGTAATAGATCACATGTATAAAAAAGCAATCAGTGAAAAGTTATAGAATAGACAAATGAGATATGCCAAGCAGTCAAGCAGAAATAACTTTATTTCATTCAATAATTTACAATAGGAAAGATGGAGATTATACATTATCAAGAATTCCCCCAAATCAAAGAGAAATTAAGACACTGAGAGGCAACAGAAAAAAAATTATAGAATTCTAAGTGTTCCCTTGGGTGGGAAACCCAAGGAAGGACAGACAGAAACGATTCTGCAAAGCACATTTATAGAAGAGCCTGGGGCCCACCCAAGGGGAAAGGGTCTCTATTCCATTCTTCTCCCTTCATTCAGGGCAGCTCCATTCTTCCTGTTTTATTGTACATTTCTACTAAAGATTTTGTTTAAAGGCAATGATCTGTGGCTAAAAATTATAAAAACCGTTGAATTAAGTGACTATCATCCCAATCTGGGATGCTATGTATATCTTTTACTGAGTATTATTTTTTAAAGTTCCTGGGTAAGAAATTATAATTTGTAGCCTGAATGAAAACATAATTATTCCATGAATAAAATACTTTGTGCACAAATGCCAACTAAAAAACAGTAACTTCCCAATATGATAGTATTTATTTCCCAATATGGAGAAATAACAGAGGGTAAGAAAGGCTGTGGCTGGGGTAAATAACCAGAGTTATCATGGTAATCAAGGAACAGAAGATTTGAGAAAAGAATACTAGAAATGATGACAGGTCAGAATCAGAATGTCTCCAGCTGGAGACATTTTCCTGAATAGTTGCTAGAAAAAGACCTTAAGGATAACCTGACCAGTGGGGTGTGGTTAAAAGGAATAGAGAAGGAAGATATATAGGAATAATGTACTTTTGAGTAAATCCATAGGATTTCTAGCAAAAAAAATGAAGAAAAAATATCTGCAGGATTATTTTTAAATATTGATTCAGAGGAAAAAGGTAATACTTATGAGAGAGTAAATAGTCTAGGAAGTCAGACATTTAATCTGCTAAGTATAAAATAACTCATTGGATTACCAAAGATTACCAAAAAGGTAATACCTTTGCTTCATGTTTCACCACAACTTCAACAACATCATTATGAGCTTTCTCAGATGCGACGTGTAGAGGAGTCAAGAATCTTAAAGAGAAAAAGCCAGCCAGACAATAAGTGCATTTTTTCAAAAAATAAAATATCAATAATTTTTAATTATTATAAGTATACTTACTCTTTAGTCTTTTCATTGATGTTCGCTCCTTTTCTTAGCAACAGTTCACATATTTGCTTTCTTTTGGGGTATGGAGATGCGGCAGCACAATGCTAGATAATTTAAATTGCAGCATTAATCAAGGACTATACAGAACTGCTTTTTATTTAAGAACATCTATTTCCAATCTAGATTTTTTTTTTAAGAAACAACTTTTATTTATTTATTTTTTATATATTTTTATTAATTTCAGAGAGGAAGGGAGAGAGAGAGATAGATAGAAACATCAATGATGAGAGAGAATCATTGATTGGCTACCTCCTGCATGTCCCCCATTGGGGATTGAGCCCACAACCTGGGCATGTGACCTTGACTGGAATTGAACCTGGGACCCTTCAGTCCACAGGCCGATGCTCTATCCACTGAGCCAAACTGGCCAGGGCTATAAGTTATTTTACTTCTGTGTTTTATGTTTGACTTTAACTTTTTTTTTAACTTTGTTACTCAAAGACTTTCTATTGGATAGAATGTGCAACAATTACCAAATTCTGGCAGGGCCTGAAAATCTTATTTGCCTGATAACATCTATTACTAAATATTCCAATTAAGCTTATAGTTGTCCTACATCTTTGGAAAAGCCACTACTGATGTGATGAAAAATTTAAATTAATGTGACCAATACTCTTTTCAGAACTGTTCCCATTGAGAACACTGTTTATATCATTTTTTTAAAGGTTAACTGACAAAACAGCCCAAAGACTGGGGTTTCTTGACAGGAAGAAATAACACAGCACTCATCAGTTTTGGCTTCTGCTTGGTAATGGCACTGATGGAATAGTTGGCCAGATGAGTAGTATTTGTTTCTCTTTCAACTAGTTGCTCCAGCAGAATAAGGAACTTGGATTATCAGTGGTAGAAAATGATACACTTTAAGTTGAATGTGGCAGCATCTATGTGCATGATACATCAAGGAGGAAGGGAGACATAAGCTAGAGATCCGCTAGTTTTAAACCTATAAATACCTCATGGTCATGTCCCAAATCTTTGAATCCCCAACATCCAGGATGACACTCATACACAATAGGTGTTCAATAAATGTCTAAATGAGCGAATGACTAAATCCATGTATGTATATTTTAAAATTGAAACCTGAAAATTCATGGAATAAAAGTTCCAGATAATTGTTAAGCTAGGTTGTTTTATATATCTACATACACAGTACACATGAAATTTATTCTGATGTTGACCTGTTAATTACAAAGCATATCTGATAGTCATGACTTTGTTTCAGATTCATTCGTTGATGTTGCTGCTGTCACAAAAATCATTCCTTTGCTCTCAATGAAACCATTTCTATATGGTGAACATTGTTCCTTTGATATGGTATAAGTAATCACCCCAGGACATCTAGCAGGACAGCACACAGAATGGAAATAGTTTATTTTCAAGAATTTTGATCACATCTATTTCAAATTGCTCCCATATTCTTCTGTCCCATTCTGGGACAGGGCCTGCAGTCTCTAGAAACTTGGAAGGCAGTGCCCCTGGAATCACAACTATGCAATATTTAGGGAAAACAACAAGTAGTATTAGCTCTTTAAAATTTTCCATGTCAATCTTTCCAAGTTTCTCTGTACCATCTTAATGCTCCTACAATTTAAATTTTGCACTAGCATTTCTTATTAGCTTGCAGCTTTGCTATTGTTTTACTGGGTATTTTTTACATGTTAAGTAGCAAAACGGTCTAAAATGTTTTATAGATTTCTACATAACCTTCACATAGTTTACATCATAGCATTAGGAAGAAAATTAATCATAAAAGCTATCAGGGAAGCAAGGCTACTATGAGTTAAATTTGCCCCTAAACACATGAATTTATGTAGGGCCATTTTTCCTCACCCAAAACACATTCTGCAATTCATACAGCAGGACTTGGTTCCTTTTAATTTCTACTTCTACGATAGGCTCTGATTATACCATTCCCGTTCCTCTCTTTCATCACTTATCCTTTTTTAAAAATGTATTTTATTGATTTTTTACAGAGAGGAAGGGAGAGGGATAGAGAGTTAGAAACACCGATAAGAGAGAAACATCGATCAGCTGCCTTCTGCAAACCCCATACTGGGGATGTGCCCGCAAATAAGGTACATGCCCTTCTTTACTGGAATCGAACCTGGGACCTTTCAGTTCTCAGGCCAACACTCTATCCACTGAGCCAAAACAGTTAGGGCTCATCACTTATCCTTGCTAGCTCCCATCTTTTCTGACTGCTTTTCCACAGACTGCCTGATTCTCTCATTTAATTTGTTACAGTTCCACAGAGTGGTTATTACCTCTACCTCTATCAGGGAAGTAGCCTCTACTCACACACTTTATTCACACAGGATAGAGGAGAGACATACAGACTTTAGATCTCACTTTGCCCTGGCTGGTGTGACTCAGTTGGAGCATCATCCTGTACACTGAAAGGTTGCGGGAATGGTCAGGGCCCATACCCGGGTTGCAGGTTCGATCCCCAATCTGGGCATATGGGAGGCAACCGATTGATGTTTCTCTTTCTCTCCCTCCACCCTTCCTCTCTTTAAAATAAAAAGCATATCCTCGAGCGAGGAGGAAAAATATTGTAGATCTAATTTTGGGGGAAAAAAAGACAATTCTAGAAGAAAACCAAGTGATTTTTATCTTGGTGGTAGAATTGTTTTCTTTTTCCATTATTTTCAGTGAATTCCAAAATTTTAATCATAAACATAATAAAAAACAAATTATATGAACCACTCATAATAAAAAATTACACACAATATATACCAGTACATAAACAAAACTTGTTTCTGGAAATATACTCAAATGAATAACAACATAGCCTTTTGGGGAGTGAGGTAGGTTGTCTATTTTTCTGTATTATTTGAAATTTTTCTATATATATGTGGAGGCATTAATTTTTAAAAAGCACAGATTTTAAGATGCTATTACAAAAATAGGACATTATGGTAATTACCCTGTATCATCAGAAGAAGTAGGACACTATGATTAGTTTTGCATGTTTTTGGTTACTGTATTACAAAAACTTAAATCTGAAACATTACCAATGCTGTTTCATGTGTTTGAGGATGCTTAAAATTCACCATTTCCAGAGAGAGATGTTTTTTGATTCGTGTAACATCAGCTTCCCGTGCAGCCTGCAGCAAAGAATGGCCTTTAAATTCATCTAGATGAAGGAAAAGTATATAAATCTGCATGAGAATTATCAAATTGGTAAGATTTACCTAGTAAAAGACATAGTATTTTTCTTTAAATTATTTTCAAAATTATCTGTCAAAATAGCCAAATAGAGAGTCTAAAGATATTCTCCAAATATAACCCCTAAAAAGGGAGACAGTGGTATTCCAGTTCCCCTGTTATGATCCAATTCATCTCCAACTGTATACACGGATTTAGCCCATGGCCAACTCAAAGTCTATTTTGGTCTGGAAATATCTGGAGTACTGCAACATATTCCCAGATCAGAGAGTTCTCACAATTTTCCAAAGCATAGAACTTTTCTCAGTAAATAAATAAAACAGAGGGTGATCATAGTCCCTACACTAGCATTACAGCAATAGCAGATGGCTTTGCTCACACATCAGAGAACTGGGGACTAGACAAGCTGGATATTCCAAGAGGTACCTACTGATGAACAAATGAAAGAGGGTATTTTCTCAAGATTGCTCTCTTTTATGTCTCAGATTTGTGAAACCATGCAGTGTCCTTTATTATTCCAAAATAATGTAAATTTCCTATTTATGTATAGCAAATTGTACCTGAACTAGGTGGCTATGTCTCATTACATCTATTTCAGCTATACATAGAAGACCATAGAACTGTCCAGATACCAAAGAACATTAGATGACAAAAATCTGGGGACTAGATTTACAAGATGGCAATCCTACAAATAACACTTCGACTTCATGGCAGTTTCCGTAGAAAGTTACATCAAAGACAGGAATAAAACCCAAATTCTTTTCAAAAGCATACCACCTATAAGACTAATACATATAAAATGCATTTAACTTGACTTAAAAAAAAAAAAGAATACAAATACATTTTCTTTTCATCTTAAGAGCAGAATAAGTAGAAACTTCTGAATGATTAAGATATGCTAGTCTGAACAAAAGATACCCACAGCTAAGGAAATTATTCTATCATTTAAAAATTTCTAGAAACAAACAAGAAATAGTTTTAGTTTATTGATATAATATCTTAGCTAAACATTCATCTTTTTATACTCACATGCTAATCTTTCTTTTAATTGTGGTGTGGGAGCCAAGTCTATAGCACTTTTATTGTGACAATTCAGCAGTGTTGGATCTGCACCATAACTTAGGAGAAGAGAACACACTTCAATCCTGTTCTTAGAAGCAGCCTCATGAAGAGGAGTGAATTGCCACAAGTCCATTGCATTTACACAGGCACCATGCTGGGGGTGGGGAAAGGAAGCACATATTTAGTGTCCAATTTTTAAGAGAATTTAGAATTAGTAGTAGTCTATAATATAACATCAAGGAAATTTAAACAAGTTATGTTCCTAAAGTTCACTTTTTAAACCAATTATTTCAGAAAAAGAATACATTTTCTCCCCATGAACAGTTACTGGTTGCTAGGCCTATGCACAAAGGCCTATTTAACTCTTTTATTGTTAAAAATAGTTGAGAATGAAGCTTTAGATTTAACATGCATCTTTTCCAAAAATTCTTATTATGTAATTTACATACGGCAAAAATGCACAGTTCTTAAGTATATACAGTAGTTCCTCCTTATCCATGTATCACCAGTGGATGCCTAAAACCATGGACAGCACCAAACCCTATACAATCAAACCTCAGTTCTTGAACATCTTTCTGTTCTCCACCAAGCTTTTCACAGAAAAAATGTCTCGGTTGTGGACCAAACATTCAGTTTTTGACCTGACAACCCTTCCCTTCATGCTGATACCTCAAAAAGCACCCCTCAGGCAACAAACAAAGCACAATTTTAAATCATAAAGAGGCCATCAAGAGTGCTAATGTTGCTAAGGGAGTAAAAGTGCTCACAAAACAACAATCCCAGACAACTTAATAGGCAGAAAAACTGTTGTTTTTAAATACTATCAGTTAACCTGTGATAGTATTTCAGAGTCAGTGATATATGAAAAAGTTTAAGGCTAGTAGGGGATGGTTTGATAAGTTTAAGAAAATAAGTGTTTAATTACAGATTAAACAGTACATTAGACATGTTCTGTATAAAAGAAGGGTTAAAACAGGGAATCATTTGGGGGTCTGGAATGAAGTAATTCAAGTTACATTAGTTCTAATGGAAAAAAATGATTCAGTTTTCAAACAAATTGATTCTTGAACAGCCTTCCGGGACAAATTAAGTTTGAGAAATGTGTTTCCATGTGTATGTTTTTTCCTATACATACACACCTATGATAAAGTTTAATTCATAAATTAGGTAACAGCAAGAAGTTAATAACAACAATAAAATAGAACCATTAAAACAATATACTGTAATGAAAGATATGTGAATGTGCTCTCTCTCTCAAAATATCTTATGGTACTGTACTCACCTTTTCACTTAAAGGAAGCACTTCACAGCTTCTCTCTGGCATATCTGAATTGCCATTATCACTAGTCTTGCTTTTGGGGGCCATTATTAAGTAAAATAAGGGTTAAACAGAAGCAGTGCAATACCAGGACAGTTGATCTGACAACAGACACAAATGGGTAGATAGCATATACAATGGGGATATGCTGGATTCACATCTCAAGTGGGACAGCGTGACGTTTCATCACACTACTCAGAATGACGTAAAATTTAAAAATTGCTTATTGCTGAAATTTTTCATCTACTATATTTTCAGATCAGTTAACTGCAGGTAACTGAAACTGCAGAGAAATGAAACTGTAGATAGGTTCAGGGGAAACAGGGGGACTAATGTAGTTTGATGTGTTTTGAGAAATGTACATATTCATGATACCCATCACCCAATTCAAGATCTAAGACACTCACAGCTAGAGAAAAGAATGGGGGGAGGAGGGGAGAAAAAAAGACACTTTCATTATCCCAGAATGTTCCCTCATGCTTCTTTTATGGACAACTCCCGTCCCCATTCTGACTCTTAGCATATATTAGATTTACCTGTTCTTAAATTTCATAAAAATGGAATAACTCAGTATGTACTTTGTGTCGTTTTTTTCACACACAATGTTTCTGAGATTCATTCATGTTGTCGTATCAATAATTCATTTTCATTGCTGAGTAGTGGCATTCCATTGTACAAAATATACCATAATGTCATCCTGTCGATGGCATTTGGACTATTTCTAGTTTTTGACTATTATGAATAAGCTGTTATGAACATTTATGTACAAGTCTCTTTATGGATACATTATTCTTTTGCATATACCCCTAGAAAGGGAATTGCTGGGTCATATGGGAGATATGTTTAGTTTTATTAAAAAGTGCCAAATACTTGGAATGTCTGAGTTCCAGTGCTCACTGCCTTTCTAACACTTGGTATTTTAATTTAGCCATTTCCAAGAATTAGAGTTGGATGGACCACAGAAGTCATTCTAGTTTAATCTCTCATCAAACACAAAATCCCCCCACACTTACCTGTAGAAGGTGAACCAGCTACCTACTCTTAGTACTTTTAATTCCTGGAAACTAATTCTCAACTAACATAACTTTTATACTTAATAGATAACTTCTGTTGTTATGTACTTTAAACTTTGACCTATTGGTCTTTGGAACAAAAGAGATCAATATTCTTCTTTGCAATATTTGAAGGCAATTCTTTATGTTTTTCTTTTCCAATCTAAACACTTTGAGCTCCTTCACTCATGGTTTCTATACTTCCTATCACCTTTGTGGCCCTCAACTAAATAGACTT
The DNA here is from genome assembly GCF_000147115.1 of Myotis lucifugus. NCBI lineage: Eukaryota > Metazoa > Chordata > Mammalia > Chiroptera > Vespertilionidae > Myotis > Myotis lucifugus. Next base: position 5,397,008 of record NW_005871114.1, read on the forward strand.
CAGTTTAAAAATTCACTTAAAAATATTAAGAGCCTAGAATGATAGATTCTCAATCGGTTTGACTGTACAAGTATAATGCATCTGTTAGTACATTTGCTCCTGATACTATACTTCTACTACTGGCATAAAATTATGTTAGCTTTTCAAGCAGTCACATCACAATCTGTATGCATCATGGTCATGAAAAGCAGTCTACTGCATGTTTGTTATTAAATGCCATCATGTGCCAGCCCAGTGGTCGGCAAACTCATTAGTCAACAGAGCCAAATATCAACAGTACAATGACTGACATTTCTTTTGAGAGCCAAATTTTTTAAACTTAAACTATATAGGTAGGTACATTGTTATTAACTTAATTAAGGTACTCCTAAGCTGGCCTTTGCTAAAAACGTCCTCAATCTGATTTAGGTACATTCGCTAAGGTCGACCCCTTCCAACTCTCCCATCCACACTTGTCTTGTACACTTGTTTCAGATAGACGAGTGTGGATGGGAGTTGGAAGGGGTCGACCTCAGCGAACGTACCTCAAAACAATGTACCTCCCCCGCGCTGCATATCTCGCGGCCCAGACCGACCGACACCCCCCACTTCTTCTAATGCCACTTCTTCAAAATAGACTCGCTCAGGCTGAAAACCAACTTCTGCGCATGGGCCATGAAGTTTCAATCACACTGTATGTGCGCGCCCCCACGTGGTATTTTGTGGAAGAGCCACACTCAAGGGGCCAAAGAGCCACATGTTGCTCGTGAGCCGCGGTTTGCCGACCACTGTGCTAGCCAGACTTGTTAGCAAGGATTGCTTACTGACTGTGTTGCCCAGGACTTCTACCTGTATTCCGTCTCTGTCTACTTGCTTTCTCCTGACTGTCCTGAACTTGAGTACTCTGTAACTGTTTGTACCCTCGCCTCTTCTAACGTTCTCTATCTATATGCATAACCTCTAGTCAACTTCCCACACTTATTTAGTAAACACTACATCTTAGAAAAACACCATTCAATTGTCTTTTTATAAAAGTCTCACTGCAATCTGTCTGATGTTTCACTCTCATCCATAACATTCCAAATATCCTGCTGTATTCAAGATTCAGTTTTACAATAAGCAAAAGCATTACTGCTATAAATGTATATAATAATACAGCCACATAATAAATTTTAAAAGACTTATAGACTATTCAGAGTATCTAACCATTATAACAAAGTTGTTTCTGTGGGAAAATGTATTCTGTGGTAGTACATGCTCCAAAGGAAGCATAGAGGCATTGGAAACAAATGTCTTCTTTCCGTTCCTATGACAGCTGCCAATATAGAATGAGGGAACGTACTGAAGGGGCAGAGTGAGTACAGAGTGAGAGAAGTCTAAAGAGAGTGGTCAAATACATACATAGAGACTGGGGGACAAAAAAATGTTGGGGTATGGGTAACATCCCTGGATCCACTCTAAGAAGAATATATATCTTCTATTCTCATCCAATACGGAGCAAAATAAGGAATCTCTTGCCAGTCCCAGGAACCTGCTTGTTAAACAACAGCCACCCAGCATACTGGAAGAAGTAAAGCTATCCAAGCAAACCTGTTCCAACTCAAAGTACAACTGGGCAAGTCTTGCAAATGTAAATTGTAGTTTTAATATATGATTGACTAAAAATTGCTTTGATATTTTTAAGAGTTTTGAAATTTCACTTTAGCTACAAATTATAGAATCACTTAATCTGCTATTCGTAAGATGGTAGTGCTACTTTAAAATCTTAAGGAATCTCAAAGATCTCAAGCAGTCAGATGCTGACCTATCAACCATCTACACTTTGTAATAATTATAAATACTCCTATATCCACTAAGCACCAAAAACACATAGAAAAACAGATACACTAGGTATTTAAAATAACTTATATAAGAAAAGTACAACAGAACTAACCTTGACCAGAAGTTCAGTTACTTCATAATGACCATAAGAACAGGCATTGTGTAAAGGCACCAGATCACTACAATATGAGAAGGGGGAAAGCCTGTTATTAGAGATTCCCTAGACTTAATTTAATTTAAATTTACAGTCAGACTTAAATAGCAAATTGCTTATGTGACCTTATAATAAAAATGTACAAAATTTAATAACATCCATTTGAACCCTAAGTCCTAGCAATTCTAATTCCCAAGTCTCTTTCAATACATTTCATCATCCCTCCCCCCGCCACTGCACTGCCATTGTCTTGGTTTGGGCCTTTACTATTTCTCCCTGTACTAGTGAAACAATCCCCACTTCAATTTGTCCTAGAAGCTATAGCCAGATTTTTTCAAAAGGTTACCCGATGTAGTTACTTCTTGTTTTAAGTCCTTTACTGGTCTTCCTTGCTTTCAAAAGACCGTTCCAACTACTCAGCCTAGCATACAATGATCTGATGCTCTCTACCTTACCCTTCTATAACAGTATACCAAACGCTGAATGCCTCTACACCTCACACTTAGTAGAGAACTTCTATTGTCAGGTATCTTTTCATGCCCCCTAAAGTGTAGTGTAAGCCTGAGTGGTTGCCTTAATGTTTTATAATTCCCTATGCCCTCAGATATATCTGAATATCATAAAAGCTCAATACATGTTTATAGTGTTTAGTAAAAAATATGATTTTTATAAGGTCACAGAAATTACTACAAGGATAGTAATATTTAAGAAATCCTAATTTTTGTTCAAATACTTACCCTTTATCTTTAGCATGGACATCAGCTCCATGTTGCAGTAACAGCTGTACAATCTTTACTCTATTGTATCCTGCTGCCAAATGCAATGGAGTTGACTGAAATATCAGAAAAATTAATGAAATTCAAATACTGGCTGAAAAAAAGGTGTGAAAAGCTAAAAATATAAAACCAAAATCCAGAAAAAAGCCTTTTAACTTTATTGTCTAAATAGTCATCAATTTGGTTTTAAAAAAAATCCAACACATATACTGAAGGTATAGTATAAAAGTTTATAAATTCATTATTGCAAATAGGAACTAAATATTTATTATCAAAAAAGTTTTAATAAGTTTAAGAATCCAAATTATTGCTTAAAAGAATATATCAGCATTCTCATCAAATGTTTTAATTTATAATAAGATAAACGTATTTTCATGTTACCAGGAGATGAACACAAATTTAGGGGTAAAACAAAGTACCTTTCTACCATCGCTTGCATGGCAGTTGACATTTAATGGTGTGAGCAGAGCCATCATTTTTTCCTCATTGCCACTCCTAACACACAAAAGAAAATTTATTAGCAATTTCTATTTTTTAGCACATCCCATATGAAGACATTTATGTGAACACTTAAAAAAAATGCATTCTTTTTTTATAGTTTTCTTATTGCAAAAAAGTAAATAAGTAAAACATTTAAATGATGGAGATTTCATGGGATATATTTATAACACACCTGGCACTTTCCAAGAGTTCGTCTTTCTTATATTCACCTATGAATCAGGGAAAAAACAAAACAAAACCAGAAATTAAACATTTCAATTACAAAAGTAACGATAGTTTCATACATAAAGATGCTCACTGAATTATATACTTAAAGTATATAAATTTGAAAATAAATTCCCAATAAAAGGAAAACGGTTAATCAGTAGAATATTGTATAGTTTAAAAATATTTATATGAAGAACATGGAACACCTTTGTTATAAAAGTGAAAAAAATTCAATGATATATAACAAAGTGTCACTGCAACTATATGAAAACAATATGCACAGAAAAAAGAAAGCCAAGGAGGAAATATACAAAATTTTCAACAAGTCTGTCTTAGGTGGGAGTTTATGGGTGAACCTTTTTTCTTTTTTCTCCTTAAATTATTATAGAAAACCAATATGCTATTCGCATAACACACAAAATGCATATACAACTTCATTCAAAAGCCAACAAAACAAACAAAATCCAATATACCAACATTTAGAAATGACAAGATAATCTATAGCATCACCAACTGAACATAACCATTAACATTCTTGTGAACCCAAAAGATTTTTCAAGACTAAAATTATTTTTATTACAATGCTTTTTTAAATAGTCAACCTTCCGTATCTGCAGGTTTTGAATCCATGAACTTAACCAATCTCAGACTGAAAATCATATTTTCAATCCACAGTTGGGAATCTATGAATTTGGAGAGCCTACAGTATGCATTGATTTGCGCCTTTTTAAAAATATATATATTTTATTGGTTTTTTTACAGAGAGGAAGGGAGAGGGATAGAGAGTTAGAAACATCCATGAGAGAGAAACATCGATCAGCTGCCTCCTGCACACTCCCTACTGGGGATGTGCCCGAAACCAAGGTACATGCCCTTGACCGGAATCGAACCTGGGACCCTTGAGTCCGCAGGCTGATGCTCTATCCACTGAGCCAAACCGGTTAGGGCTGATTTGTGCCTTCTTAAAGAACTTGAAAATCCAAAGATATTTGTATCCATGGGGAATAAGAGGCGCTCTGTGGACAATGAAGGCTAACTGTATATATAAATAAAAACAGGATTAAATATATACTTTATGCCTATAGCTTTTATATTTATAATGAATACAAAGAAACCTTTACAATTAATACAGTTTGACATAATTTAACAAAATGGATAGTGTTTACTGATTTGCTGAAATGAAATCCAAACTGCTGCCCATAATATGAATTGCATATTGGCTACTAGTGCAAGGTTTCATTTGAACCCCAAGGTTTTTTTTAAAAGATAAAAGCAGGGAATTGCATGGAATAGGGAAGGAGGAATACCAATTTTGTAAAGAAAAAAAAAAAAAAGCTTTACCTTTCTTAGATAAGAATCAAATGTCAACTGTACAGAAGTAAAAAAAAAAAAAAAATAACAACTGACACTATTTAAAAACATCTAGTTGAGGTCATTAACCACAGGAAGTTCATTCTTTATATTCTTCCTGGAATACCCAAAGAGAGTACACAAACTTACCAGTCAGCACTGCTTTGGCAGATGGGTCTGCTAAATCCAACGCTGTCCTTCCATCTGTATTTTGGATGGTTGGCTCAGCTCCATGTTGCAAGAGCACTGAAAAATAGCAATACTACTTTTTTCAAGATGGTATTCATGACAATTTGATTTCTGACTCAAGGTTAAAGATATTTCATATCCCAAAAGTGTGGTAAATGTTTTATTTTAAAGATAAGTATAAAACATTTTATTATTTAATGTACTATACACATTTAATGTATTATACATTTTATTATTTAATGTATTATACACATTAATGTCTCCTAAGTTCAGTCAGATTTTCCTTTGCTAGACAAGTGACTAAGGACAGATAAGAGTGTATAAGAAAATAAAAGGCAAGTCTGCTTGAAGGTTTGTTTTTTCATTCCAAATGAATACTGCCTATGTTAGAAAGGTTGTTCTATCGTAACAGAAATAAAATTTCTAATCCTATAGAAATATGGATCTGTGGTTAATCAAAATAAAAAAAAATTGTGTACGCAAATTCTTAAAAAAAGAAAACAAGAAACAAAAACACTCTCTCTAGGGTTAACAAACTCCAAATCAAAACTATAATCCAAAGCACATAAAAAGAAAGACCTGTGCTATATTCTGTATTGTTATTTGTTATGTAAAGATATTACAGCATACTCTACAAATAAGGAGCCGGGGAGAGACAGGCAAGTACATGCAGAAAGGGAAGCCCAAAGTCCATTCTTTGATTGGGTTACTGTTCATTCTACTCTATTCCTATCTGTAACAGTACTATCCAACAGAAATAAAATGTGAGGCATTAATGTGAATTAAATATGTAATAAAAAATGAAAAGAAACAGGCTAAATTTTAACACATTTTATTTACCTGACATACTGTCATTTCTTTTTTCTTTCTTTCTTTTTTTTTTTTTAAATATATTTTATTGATTTTTTACAGAGAGGAAGGGAGAGGGATAGAGAGCTAGAAACATCGATGAGAAACATCGATCAGCCGCCTCCCGCACACTCCCCACTGGGGATGTGCCCGCAACCAAGGTACATGCCCTTGACCGGAATCGAACCTGGGACCCTCAAGTCCGCAGGCTCTACCCACTGAGCCAAACAGGTTAGGGCGACATTCTGTCATTTCAATATTTATATTTATTTCATAATCAACATAAAATTGAGATACTTTGCATTTCCTTTTTTCATATTAAGACTTTGAAATCTGGTATATTTTCCCCTTAGAGTAGATCTCAATTTCAAGAAGTCCCCAGCTACCATACTGGATTGGATAGTACAGATCTATAACTATATTTAGAAAACCCTACATATTAAAACTAGTTATTTATATGTCAGAGACTCAGGAACTAGCAAAAGGCAGTAACAATATAAAATAACAATATAAGATAATACACTGGGCAGAGGTTACTAGGTAATCTATTTTGTATCTTTATAAATTACCTAATTTGAACTAAGATGGTGACTTTAATCTAAACAGTGACTTGGGGTTTGGAGGGCAGGAGAGAACAATGTAAGTCCAGCACAGAGCCCTGGACTTTTCCTAGTACACAGGCTTTCTATCTGCCTCAAGAATTTCAACTGCCCCTATGTCAGGAAATAGAACTAAGGTAGCAGAGTCCAAAATCCCTGACTATGTTAGGTTCAGAAAAGTCATACCAGGTTAATAAAAACTCTCAAATAAGCGGCCTTCTCACTTATACTTTTCTGTCAATGATCTAACTGTTGAGCAAATCCTATCTCATTTGTTAAAGTATTCTAAATGACTGATAATTTTTCCTTCAAATGCTTCTTTATGTATCCTGCCATTTCTATTCTCCTATAATAACCCTAGTTCATAACCTCATCATTTCTTAGCTGGGTTATTCTACAGTTTCCTAGCTAATCTCTCTGATGCCATCCATTCTACCAGCCACCTATCAGATCACTCTTGCTAAAACACACTATTTTCATCACACTGTTGTTCCCTTCCTTAACCGTCTTCATAATATCAAGCTCCTTAACTTGGAATTCAAAGTTCTTTATAAAGATGTCCCTGCCTACCTTTTCAACCTTTCTCCCACTGCTTGTTGGAAAGACTCCAGAAAGGAGTGACTGGACTCCAGCCAACTCACTGCCCTCATTATCCTCGAACACTCCCTGTTCACTGTCATGACTTTATCTGATTCTGTGTGTGTGCTATCTCCCAAGAGAATTCAAATTTCCAGAAAACAGGAATTTTGTCTCTATTCTCTAAAGAGCTTAAGCCCAGTACTATACACAAAATGACAATTAGTAAATAGTGGTTAGTTTAAATTATGAAGTGTTCTTAAGTATTTAAGTTCAGCCTGGCAGAGTTTGATCATATTAATGAATGAAGTCAGTTAGATTCAGATGGTTACAAACTATTTCAGGAAAATTCTGGAAAGTAAACGCTCTTACCGATGCAAACATCAATCTTTCCTTTAATTGCAGCTTCATGGAGAGGAGTGTAATTCCAATTATCACGAGCATTTGGATCTGCACCATGTCGCAAAAGGAGAGTGACTACTTCAGCATGACCAAAAGAGCATGCATTGTGAAGAGGAATAAGGCCCCCATCATCACGTGCTTGGACATTTGCACCATTCTGAAGCAAATATTCAACTACATCTTTCCGCCCAAATCCTAAAAGAAAACAAATTATTCATATTTAAGTCCTCCAAAGAAAAATGCATAAATTAGAATTAAGTAGAAGCCATGCTAAAATGTTTCTGGATGGGAAATAATAAAGAGGGATTCAACAATTCAAGAATTCATTGATGAGATAAAGAGAGGGAGACTCAATACTGACACTTATGACAATACTGAAACTGAAGTTTAAGCTGGGTAGAAAGGGTGAAGTGATTATATTTATACTAGAGGCCTGGTGCATGAAATTCGTACATAGGTAGCGAATTCCCTAGGCCTGGCTGGCAATCCAGGGTCGATCTGTGGGGTGACTGGCGGGGCAATCAAGGGCCCCCTGCTGGTACTCGCCTTGGCTGGCCTGGGGCCTGCGGGCTGGGGGAGCTCCTGTTTTAGACGTCTGCTCCCTGGTGGTCAGTGCACGTCATAGCAACCGATCATTCTGCCATTCGGTTGATTTGCATATTAGGCTTTTATTATATAGGATAGTTACAAACAGTCCAAGACACAGATAACTTCTACTTCTATAACTTTGTATCAACATGATGTCTGAAACCCATCTGGAGACTGACAGCAGAGATCAGCATGTTTCAAAGTTACATTGTAAGGACTGTACATGTGAGTGGACATCATGTTGTTATGCTGAGAGTAGATGAAGAGTCTGAAACTTTGAAGCCACTTCTTGGCATAAAAGGAAATTAGAGGGGGTGAGTATGTATCTATTTAAAATTTTAAAATCTTCCACTGTTAGTTTAGTGAAACCTTTAGATCCAAGATACTTCCTAAACTCTAATCCCTGATGAAATCCCATTCTTATGGTCTCAAAAATAGTTCAAAGCATCTGTTAAGTACTCATTTCTTGAGGAAAAATAGCTTTGCAGGTTTTTTTTTCTGATCATGTTCTTACTGGCCAGGCAGAACATGAATAGGCATACCTTAGAATCAATGCCAACCTCCATATCCTAAGGATCTCTGTATAAAGGAATCAGAAACCTAAAGTTAGTAGTCACGGCTGCTCAAGATATATTGTGGTTTATTTTATAATTATGGAAGAGCAGTCATCTTTAAACACTGCTCAATGTCATGTATGAAGATACTGATGAAATCATACATTGTTGAATCTACTATAAAGCACTAACAATGAAACAAAGCAGGAATATTTGGAAAGCATACTTGCTGATCAATAAACTGTGTCACTTAATGGCAGGTACTGTGTCCTGTTTATTTCTGTTCACTGGCCAAGGCCAGAATCTAGCATATAGGACTTAATAAACATTTGCTTAGTACATGCCTAATATTTTGAAATAGTAAGCAAATGACTCTCAGAGAGAATATGGAGCTGATGATTTGTGACCACAAAGAAAAGCAGTCTATTCAATTTCTCTTGTCAAGTTTCATCACTACCTAGTGCCATCAGTTTCAGCAGTTTCAGGAACTGTCTTGCTAACCATGACTATTGTTAACAGTATCATATTTTGCTGCTATACTGGAAACATCCTTTCAAGTGAATGGCTTCCAAAAAAACTATAAAGCAGTGGAAATCACTACTGAGAAACCAACTTAAACTCTCAGAAAATCTTACTGAGAGCTGCCACCTCCCAGTTTTTACAGTCCGAAGACGAGATGGGCCATTGATGATTTAACTGGTCTAATCCTTTATAATAAAAGCCTAATATGCAAATCGAACGGTGGAATGACTGGTTCGGCAGGGCCTGTGAGAGGGCAGCGCCAGGCCAGCCAAGGTGGATGCCAGCGGGCAGAGGGAAGGGACAGCAATCAGGGGGCGGCGGCAACCAGCAGCAGGGGAGGGGTGATGGGAGGGCAGGGCTGGAGCTGCCCCCCTGGTGGTCAGTGTGCTCCCACAGGGGGAGTGCCACTTAGCCACAGGCCGGGCTGATGGCTGGTGAGCGCAGCAGAGGTGGTGGGAGACTCTCCTGCCTCTGCGGCAGCACTAAGGATGTCTAACTGTGGCTTAGGCCCGCTTCCCCCTGTCAGTCGGACATCCCCCAAGTGCTCCTGGACTGCGAGGAGCAGGCCGGGCTGAAGGACCCTGCCCCCTGCCCCCCGCCCCCCTGCGTGCACGAATTTTCGTGCACTGGGCCTCTAGTATGAAATGATAGTGATGCCTTGACAAGCTAAAGGTAAGCTGGAGTCATATACGGCTTTATCAGAAAAAAAATATTCAGAAACAGGAAATATCAATAAATGCCATGAAAGAGAGAATGCTCATGTAGTCTGGGAGATTGGATGCATAATCAAGCAGTCTTAGGCTCTTGTCAGGACTCTTGTCAGATTTTTCTGAGGGATGTCATTTTAAACTTACTAATAATTTTAGTTAGCAAAAACCCAGAAAGGTATTTTCCACATATATTTCTTTCGAATGAGAAATACAAAGGAGAAGGTTTTGCCCAGCTCAACTTAGGACAATATACCATCTATCTGATCAGACTAAGAGAAACTTGGAAAAGGGTGCCATGACCTCTGGGCTGATGAAATTCTAACTATCTAAATGGAGAAGTACGTACTCCAAACTAGCTGTGAATGAAGTCAATCGCCTACCTCTAAGTCCAGCAAGAGCTGAGGAAAAAAGTGTAGCTCAAATCTTGATAATATACTGGGAGATCTGCTAAGTCAAGAAAGATTCTGAATTCTTAAATATACTGGTATTTGATACTAGAGGCCCAGTGCACGAAATTCGTGCATGGGTAGGGAACCTAGGCCTGGTCAGTGATCAGGGCCGATCTGTAGGGTGACTGGTGGGGGAATCGGGGGTCCCCCCGCTGGCACCCAACTTGGCTGGCTGGCGCCGCCCACTTGCCGCCCCCTGCTTTGGCTGGCCTGGGGCCTGCGGGCAGCTCCTGCGTTGAACATCTGCCCCCTGGTGGTCAGTGCACATAATAGCAACCAGTCGTTGGATTTGAATATTAGGCTTTTATTATATAGGATTTGGGTTTTTTACTGATGTAGGATTTTACCCCCCCCCCCCCCCCCCCCCACACACACAAAGCAAAAAAGCAATTTTGGAAACAATAATGTCTAGTTCTAGTCCTAGGTAAGCAATGTGGGTACATTTTATGAATCTCCCATAATTATGATGTTGGCCTACAGACAAAAGAAGGAAATACTATTGAAACATACTGGATGTCTTTAAAAGTACCACTATGAGAAAGGATATGAACAGCAAGTATAAAAGCTATTATATCTTTGATAGCTGAGTGATTAAATGCTTCAGTTGGGGCAATCATTCCACTTTGTTATACCACTCAGAGTCTGACCTGTTGGTCCAACTGTCCGTCCTATGCAGAAATCCTTTTCTACAACATCTCTGAAAGATGCCAACCCCACCAATTCTATAGCTAAACAGATTGTTAAAGGGAGTCTAACTCATTGCAACCTTCCATCTACTGGTACTTGTTTTGACTGTTGAAGCTATACAACTCATATCCATTTACTTTTCTACTGGAATGTCTTAAATATATGTGAAGAGAGTAACACTGTCTGACCTTAGTCTTCTTTCAGCTCTAGAATAAGTAACTCTAGTTTTCATTTGTTGCTTGTATAATAAATTCCAGAGGCTTTAATCCCACTTCCCTTCTCTGAATAATAATAAAAAAATCCTTCTTATATGCAATCCACACAATTGAATACAATAATTGAGGTTCAGTCTGACTGGTCCAATGTAGACAGTTGAGTAGCATACTACAAATACAGAACAGTAACATAACACACTACAAATACAAAACAAGTGTTACCTTGCTTATCTAGAACTCTACAATGCAAGCTCTTTTCCAACTTGTCATTCTTCTAATATACATGTATATAGGACTTAATAAACATTTGCTTAGTGCTGTCTAATATTTTGATATGTATATCATCTTCTGCCACCATCTCTATATCTAAAATTCTTGAACCTGATAAATGGTTTTACACATTTCTCTACTGAATGATACCACGCTGCACACTTCCCAAAATATTTAAAATTCTCAAACCATTGAATTCTATTTTACCCGCCCCAGTTCTAAGATTCTAGAGAATGCTATGTATTTCTTTGGCTATGATGGACAATAAGATGACTTTCTCCCAAAGTTTCTGTCCCTCTTCTAAACAAGTTAGAGAAGCAATCACTTTTACTGAAATCTGCTCTTTTCTAGGGGATTACACTGTCAAGCATTTCAGATGCTATTGTTTTTAGCAAAATTAAAGCTGCAGCCTCTCTCCACCAACTTGCCTCTACAAGTTTTGCAACATGTCACAAAAATTCTTTCATATCCTGTATGAGGGATGGGGTGTGGGGGTAGGGAGAGGATAAGGAGGGAAGGGAGCTGGTGGTGGCGGGACTGAAGAGGAAACAATTTTTCTTATAAAAATGACTTCTTAAAGCATACTTATCTACAAGGATTGTAATCCAGTTCAATAAAAAAATACACCTAATAGAAAAAGTTCCAGTTTATGTTGATTGCGTTTTTCATTAACAGAACTCCTTTGGGGATGGCAACTGATTATTCTTTTAACTAAATGTTTTAGATGAAGAGACACAATTTTTTTCTGAAACTGTTCTTCTATCCATTTTCCTTGGTCTGCACAGACTTATTCCTGTTCCTTGGACATCAGGACATCAGAACAAAAAGACAAAAACATGCCCTCCCCCCCCCCCCCACACACAGTAAAACCTCTAAACTTTAATTGGCTAAAAAAACCTGTTTTCCTCCATTGCTTACTCTGTAATGTACAAACCGAAGAAACAGCTTGGTCAGGCAGCTACATAGTCTCACCACCTACATTGAGTTTCCAATGGCATGTTTAGATGCACATTAACATGACTGATAACTCACCGTCCGGGATATACAATGTATTCTCCATATAGTAAGAGAAAATGCAACTGGATGCATTTATTTAAAAATTGAGAAAACAAGTTCTCTCCCATCATCTAAAATTTAGATCAAATTTACAAAGCTAATTTAAAAGTTTCTTTTTTGTGATGTGGCATTTGCAACTTCTAAATAATTTTGGGAAGGACTTTAAATTTAAAAAAAAAATTAACATTATTTTTCAATTATAGTTGAAATACAATATATTTTTATTTGTACAACATAGTGATTAGACATTTATATATGGAGTTATATGCCTGCTTTTTTAAAAAAAATAATTTTATTGATTTCAGAGAGGGAGGTAGAGGGAGAGAGAGAGAGATTGAAACATCGATGAGAGAGGATCATTGATTGGCTGCCTCCTGCATGCCCCCCACTGGGGATCAAGCCTAAAACCTGGGCATGTGTCCTTGACCAGAATCGAACCTGGGACCCTTCAGTCTGCAGGCTGAAGCTCTATCCTCTGAGCCAAACCGGCTAGGGCTATGCCTGGTTTTAAATGCAGGACTTTAAAGCTCTAGTATATGTAGACCATTAGCAATTTTTATTTTATTATTTTCTTTTCATACCTTAAATTCTTAACTGTATAATCTGTACCTGGTAATATGGAAAATTGTGAGGGGTGGGCTTGTTCTCAAAGTAAGTTTTCCATTTCATTCTCACAAACCACAATAAACCTATGTAGAAAGCACTTTGAAATGTTGGGACAGACTGAGGGTGGAATGGTGGGGGGGGTGGGGAGGGGAAACAAAATCAATAAGAAGCTAATCCCATAATCTTAAACCTCTAAATATTCCTATTTTCAGATATGAACTCATTAATACATCAAATTCTTGAAAGGTAGCAACTAAGATCTTCCTTGGTTATTTTTATCCCACATATCAAGTGAACAGAATCTAAGTAACACTACTATACTACCCTTTGGATTACATATCAGTTGGTTATGACAGTTTGTCAAATCAGTTGTTTAAATGTTGAATATATGGTCAAACAGGACAATCCAAATTAGGTGAGCAAAGGCAGCATTGAACACCAAAATTTTAGGCAAAATGGCTAAACAGCTTAGATTTGACTTGAGCATTCTTAATCCCTTTCTGCTGCCCACAGGCTGTTTCTAGTTCTCTCACCAACAACCCCTCAAACCTTCTCTCTTTAAAAAGGCTCCCCATTGGGAACCCAACAAAGTTGTAATTGATCAAGAAAGCATACCTCCTAATAATATTTATGTTTTAAAACTGGTACAGGTTAAAGCAAACAAATTTCTGTTGGTAGTAAAAGGTCTGTGAACAAGGAAATCTTTCTTATGCTCCTTCTTTACGCATCATTCCTATTCCAAAAGAGGAGAGTGCTTTAAAATATATCCTTCTGTTTCTCAAAAAACTATTTTAGCCTGGCCTGATAGCTCCCAATACGACTAGGCTCCAGGGTTCCATCCCGGGTCAGGGCACATACAAGAATCAACCAATGAATGCATAAATAAGTAAACAACAAATCGATAATTTCTCTCTCTCTCTCAAATCAATAAAAAAATTATTTTAAGCAATCAAGTAATACAAATAAAACACCAGGATTATCAGAAGTATGAAACCCTAATCCCATTTTCAATTATAAGGACAGGGATAGTCTTGATCTTTCCTAAAAGTGAAAAGTATAGAAATAAGCTGAGTGTCTCACTTCTAGTTCTTTTAAATTCTTCAATGAAATGTAATATGCTTATACCATAAAGTGAACCTAGTCAATACTAAAAGTCATTCAGACGATATAAATCTCAGAATGAAGCAAGGTCAGTCCCAATGTAACTCTAGATCCAAGCTAAAGTATCTGCACCATCTTTCCTCTCTTCCTACTACTTTTCCACCCCAAGGGTGTGTGTGCGTATGTGTGTGAGTGTGAGCGTGTGTGGCAGAGACCACCATCCCGATCCGGCCTAAATCAGACCTCAGTCCTCCCGATTTTGACCATTTCCAGTACTTGTCTCTCCAGAAACTTGCTAATGGATACCTAGATAAACCCATTCACGCAAATGTGTCAATGGCCCATTAAGCGGCTCCTTCTAAATTACATCTTTGCGTTTTACAAAGGCCTTTAACACCTTAACCAAAGGATTGGTGAGAATCACAGTGGAATTTGCGAGGAGGACAGATTTTGGAGGCCTTTCAGATTACAAGGTCTACCACGTCCCCGCTCTTGTGTGCAGAGGCCTTCGAGGAGAGCAAAACCGGAAGTTGATCCAAGTATTGAAGATACAAAACAAAGCCACAAAAAAACACACCTTGAGTGCGGCACGCTCCGTGCAGCCCCTTCCCCAATCTCCCAAGCCCCCCTGGATGAGAAGGAGAAGCCCAGGCCCGGAGTGCCAGCGGGGAAAGGCGGGCAGAGGAGCCCGCGAGCCCGGTGCGCAGGTGGGGTTTGGCGCGAGGCGAGGCGAGGCGAGGCGAGGCGGCGCCGCCCGGGTTACCTGCGGCGAAGTGGAGCGGCGTGGACTTCCTGCCCGCCGTGTCGCGGCTGTTCACCTTCTCGGGCGTCACCAGCCTCTTGACTCGCTCCACGTCCCCGTTGCGGCACGCCTCGAACAGCTCGCGGGCGGCCGGCTCCATGGCCTCCGCCGCCGCGCCCGCGCCCCCGCCGGCGCAGCGGCGGCCCGACATGATCCTGGCCGCCGCCAGCAGCAGCGCCAGCAACGGCAGTAGGAGCCCGGGCCCCCCGAGCAGGAGGGCGAGGCCCCCCGGAGGAGACGCACTCAGGGCCTGGACCGCTCAGCTCCCTCCGGTCACCGGGGTCGGCGCAGTCCCATGGCCGCGCCGCCGGGCGCCCCTCGCTGGGCCTCGGGAACCCCCGACTGCCCCGCGGCGGCGGAGGAAGCTCGAACCCGACGTTCGAGACCCGAGGCGACGCGGCGGCGGAAGCTGGGAAAGCCCCTCCCTCCCGCCAGCACCGCGCCGTCCTGGGAGCGCGAGTGACGACGTGTTGCGCGTGCGCAGTGGCCGCAGCCCGGCCGGACCCGTTTCGGCGAGCGAGGGCGCGCGGAGGGGCTTGTGGGAAATGCGGCCGCTGGAGGAGAAGGGGATTCGGCCCACCGCCATCTTTGCGGTGGGTTTTACTGAAGTAGAACGACTCTGCTATTGTCCTTTTTTAAAGCGTGAATTTCCTTGCTTTGTTACACCGAGAAGAGCCTTTGAAAGCGTCATCCCCCCGCGATCTTGCATATTATATTGGAATTCTCACTGTGGAAGTCTCCCCCCTTTTTTTCAGCTTCCACAATCCCTTTCTTCTGGGGGATTTATCTTCTGTTTTCCTTTCCTGTTTCTTCCCCGCTCTCCACCTGATGGGAAGTTTGGGTGCGCTGCCTCAAGATCATTTAAGTGAAATTAGGAAGGCAATGGAAGTTTGTTCCAATTCTAAATTAATAATTGCGAGGTATGGCTCTGGTTAATTCTTCTTCCCACAGTTGAGCTATTAGCTGAGGACTAATCCAGGGGCCCACAGGTAAATCAGTATTACACTGACGTAGCTGAGGTGTGGATGTATGGGGCAAAGGTCAATGAACTGCAAAAGAATTTCCTCTGTTGCCTGAACTTCTTTAACCTGTTTTTCAGGTTTTGTTTGGAAATGTTGACTCACTACTGTGCTAAAAGATAGAGGATGTACACTTTTGGCAGCATTTTTATAATTATGAAAGTTACGAAAATATATGTATCCATTAGAATAACTACTATTAAAAAAAACACCATAAAATATGGTTGGTGAGAACATGGAGAAATTGGAACCTTTGTGCACTGCTGGTGGGACTATAAACTGGTGCAATGGCTATGGGAAACAGTATGGCATTTACTAAACCTTTAAAAATAGAACTTCTAAAAAAATAAAAATAGAACTGCTATGTGATGTAGTAACCCCACTTCTGGGCATAGAGAAAGGAATTGAAAGCAGGGTCTTGGAGAGATACTTGCATGCCCTTGTTCATAGCAGCATCTCTCTATATAAAAGGTTAATATGCTAAGTGTCTGTCTGGGTATTGACGTCAGGTAGCAATGCCCAGCTTCCTCTCCCTGGCGACTAGCCTCCTTGAAGTTTCTTCAGCCCAGGAACACGACTTGCTTTATAGCCAGGTGGAAACATTTCACACTGTAACCAAATGTCAGAGGTACTGGGGGTTAGGACTTCCTGTGCCTCATCTCATTTGATCCTCACAGAAATCCTGGAGTAGGTAGATAGGAGACTCGGTGGAATCCTATTTTCTTTTCGTTAGCCGGAAAACAGAGATTTAGAAAGCTTAGAAACTTGACCCGACCCGACTGAAAAGAAGTAAGAAATGGTGGACCTTGAAAATGACTTCAGGTTTTCTCACTGAGCAGAATATAGTCAAACACTGCTACAGTTAAATATTTTACCCTTTGTTCTTCCTGTGTGATCTACAATAATAATCTGCTTCGTGTTGATATTTACTGCTGTGTTGCTGACAAGTACCTGAAAGAGAAGTTGGGGTGCTTCACTGGGCTGGAAAAAGTTTAGCTAAATCAAAAAGCAGGTCTAATTAGGCAAGTTTATTCTATATCTATAAAAGGCTAAATTGACTCGCACATGCGCAATACATAATAAAGCTCTCGCTGGCACCAATCACACTCGTGTGTTTCCATCTGTCATTGTCGATCATGAATTTGGTTGGCACTTCTATTATAGAGAAAGGGCAAATAGCAATATTAAAATATTTCTTCTAATTAATTTCCTTTCAATGTGCACGAATCTGTGCACCGGGCCACTAGTTATTTATAATAGCCAAGAGGTTAAAGCAACCCTGATGTCCATGAACAAGTGATTAGATAAACAAAATGTGGTGTATACATACAACAGAATATTATTCAGCTTTAAAAATAAGGAAATCCTGTCATGCCACAGCATATACTAGTATGAACCTTGAGGACATCATACTAAGTGAAATAAGTCAATCCCCTTTGTCCCCAAATACTGTATGATTCCACTTATATGAGGTGTATTAATTAGGATTACCATAATAAAACCCACAGAATAGGTGGCTTTTTAAACAACAGAAATTAATTTTCTACAGTTCTTGAGACTTGACATCCAAGATCAGGGTTGGCAAGTCTTATTTCTCCTGAGGCCTCTCTCATTGACTTGCAGATACCAACTTCTTGCTGTGCCCTCATAGAGTCTCTTCTCTGTTCATATGCATTCTTGGTGTCTTTGTGTCCAAATTTTCTCATAAAAGGAAGCAAGTCAAATTGGATTAGGGCTCACTCATGTGGCCTTATTTAATCTTAATTTCATTTTTAAAGGCCTTATCTCCAAATATAGTCACATTCAGAGGTACTGGGGGTTAGGACTTCAACATGAATTTTGGGGGAGGATACTATTCAGTTCATAACATGAGGCAAAAATAGAAGCAGAAAGTTGAGTAATGGTTAGTTACCAGAGACTGGGGAGAAGAGGAAATAGGTTTATTGTTGAATGGGTATAGAGGTTCAGTTTCGCAGCATGGAAATTTCTGGAGATCTGTTGCATAATGTGAATATACTTAACACTATTGAACTATACATTTAAAAATGGTTAAGATGGCATTAAAAATGCAAAGAAAGTTGAATATCTTCATTGTTTGTGGTCTATTTGTATTTTTCTATTGGGTTGATTGGTGTTTCAGGTTTCTAAGGATATATTCCTAGAAGTGGGATTGGTGGGTCAAGAGGCAGTTCCATTTTTAATTTTTCCAGGAAATTCCATATTGTTTTCCACAGTGGCTGCACCAGTCTTCATTCCCACCAGCAGTGTATGAGGGTTCCCTTTTCTCCACGTCCTCACCAGCACTTATTGATAGAGAAACTCTTACACGGATGCACTAGGAGACATGCACAGGATGTTTATTGCAGTTGCTTATGGTAATCAAGAGTTGGGGATAAATTACATGTCCTTTATAAAAAAATGGATAAGGAAAATATATAAGCATAGGTTTGAATATGATGCAATGATCAGAAGAAATGAGCTGGATTTTCATAGAGCAATATGAATAAACAAGGTTCACAAAAAATTAAAAACAATGCAATTGACAGCACAGTTTCATGTATGTAAGTTAAGAAATACACAAAAATACTATCAAATATTTTCAAGGACAAATACATGTATGAAGGTAGATTGAAAGAACATACATTAAATACATAAGAGAGACCTTATGATTTGATGCAAGTTTTCATCTTGGGGGAGCACATGCTCTAAGATGGAAAAGAAAAGGCAGAAAAAGTGAAAAATGAAGTTTGGGGCCAGGGACAGAGATTAACAAAAGACAATAAATAAATC
This sequence comes from Myotis lucifugus, assembly GCF_000147115.1. Taxonomy (NCBI): domain Eukaryota; kingdom Metazoa; phylum Chordata; class Mammalia; order Chiroptera; family Vespertilionidae; genus Myotis; species Myotis lucifugus. The sequence goes on from NW_005871114.1 coordinate 5,415,780, forward strand.
AAAATTTTTTTAAAAATGAGGCTTAACCTGGATGGATAATACTAACTTGCCATGAAATTAATATTTTTTATTCAATTCTATACACCTGAGGTAAAAAAAATTCACCAAGGTATAACACTTTTTGAAAGAATTCTATTTTTATTTTATAAATATTTAGTTAGGTTATCTATACCAATATGAAATAAATGAAATAAATTTAACATTTTGCTTCAATCTTTTTTTAAAAATGGCAAATTATTTTATTAGGTTAATGCAGAATACATTTAATAACATTTCTATTTCTCTGAAAAACTTAGCACGTTTATTTTGCTCCAATCTTGAATAAAATTTGTTTTCAACATGCTTTATTAATTATATATTTGTTTTTAAATTATGTGTATATATATATTTTTGTTTGTTTCTTGACAGCTCAATGGCAAGTTCTCATAATTTATTTAAATTCATAATTTGCTATAGGGCACACTAATTACTATACGGTTGGGATTTAGAGACCATCATATATCTGATGTTTAAAAATGAGAAATTTGCCCTAACCGGTTTGGCTCAGTGGATAGAGCGTCGGCCTGTGGACTCAAGGGTCCCAGGTTCAATTCCGGTCGAGGGCATGTACCTTGGTTGCGGGCACATCCCCAGTAGGGAGTGTGCAGGAGGCAGCTAATCAATGTTTCTCTCTCATCAATGTTCCTAACTCTATCCTTCTCCCTTCCTCTCTGTAAAAAATCAATAAAATATATTTTTTTAAAAATGAGAAATTTTCCTATTCAGCAATGGAAGTTTCCAGAGCATAGCCAATAACTTCACAGAAGGGGAAGTTCTAAAACTCTCTGGTTGGGTCTTCTACATTTAGCATGATAGATTAACTTATGGCAGAAAATTGCACTCTTTAAGAATAACTAGAGAAGTTGGGTTAAAAAAATTCTCTTTATGCATATTGGTAAGACAAGTAAGCATTTGAGAGGTCAAGATTCTGGAGAGGGGAAAACCATAAAGAGCTGAACTAACATTCCACAGCCATGTTTTTCCATGGGGGAATTTCACAATTCTGTGCTCAAGGAATGTGCTGATATCCAATTAAAGTCTTGGGCAAAGGGAAACCATCTGCTGAAAGGCAGAGAAACCATCAGAGCATTTGGCAATCCTTTGGTTTTAAAGAGACAAAGTGGAAGCTGCAGGGGCAGAAAATTGAGCCCAATTGGTCAGAGTTTGTTTTTTGTTTTGTTTTGTTTTTAGCCATTTTGCTGAATTCTAAAGCTGTGAAAGACAGGAAGGAGGCTAAGAAGCTAGGCAGAAATTTTCTGAAAAGTAGTGTGGAGTTTCTGGCTGTCCCAGGCAACCAAGGGGTCAAGGATTAGAGTTTATGACAGGTCATGGAGGAGGGGAACTACCCAGGCTTTTAGTCTGAACCCTGAGGCTATGCTGTACTGTGGGAGTGATGAGAGGAGGCAGAAAGAACTAGGAGAACTGCAGCTTAATCTTGAGTCAGCTCAGCCCCTGCTTGGACTAAGGTGATCAGTCTAACTTTGCCTCCCCAGGAAAGAAAATGGTGAATGCACTCGTGATTTCCTCATCCCAGAGCTTCTACAATTTTTCAACACAATATCTAAATATCAATCAGAGAGTACCAGGCATACCAAGAAATAGAGAAAAATGACCAAAAACATAAGAAAAAACAGGTGATTCAGAGTTACAGATACCAGTCAAATATTAAATATAACTGTGATGAATATATTTAAGAAAATAGAGCCCAGCCTACGTGGCTCAGTGGTTGAGCAGCGACCTACGAACCAGGAGGTCATGATTTGATTCCTGTTAGGGCATATGCCTGGGTTGTGGGCTCAATACCCAGTAGTGGGTGTGCAGGAGGCAGCCAGTCAATGATTCTCTCTCACCATTGATGTTTCTATCTTTGTCTTCCGCTCCCTTCCTCTCTGAAATCAATAAAAATATATTTTAAAAAAATAAAAAATAAATAAAGAAAACAGAGAGAAAGAAGAAAATAGATTAAGAAAAAGAGAATTTTACCAGAAACAAATGGGACATAGCAAACAGATCTAACATACATATAATGAAAGATTCAGGGGACTAGGAGTAAAAGGGGGAGCAACTGATCCAAGATGGGAAAAGAAAATACAGAAAAAGTGAAGGGCAATGAAAAGCTAAAAATATGGGTGAAAATGAATGGACTTTGATGGTATAAAAGAACAATAATGTTCTTTGAAATTTAAAATATGTAGAATTAAATGCATGATACCAATACCACAAATGGCAGGAAGTGGTAAATTGAGTTAAAGTGTTCTTAAGTCCCAGCATTGTCAGGGAAGTAGTAAAAGTAATAATTAATTTAAGGCTGTATTGAGGGTTAAATTGTGTTCCTCCAAAAAGATATTGATATTCTAACTCCCAATACTCAGAATGTGACCTTACTAGTATTTGGAAATATGGTCATAGCAGGTATAGTTCCTGAAGTAAAGGTGAGGTCATACTGGAGTAGGGTGGGACCATAATCCAATATAGTGTGCTTATAAGAAAACAGTCATGCCCTGGCTGGTTTGGCTCAGTGGATGGAGCCTACAGACAGAAGGATCCTGGGTTTGATTCCAGTCAGGGGCACATGCCTGGGTTGTGGGCTTGATCCTCAGTGGGGGGCATACAGGAGGCAGCTAATTGATGATTCTCTCTCATTACTGATGTTTCTATCTCTCCCTCTCCCTTCCTCTCTAAAATCAATAAAAATATATTTAAAAAGAAAACAGTCATGTGAAGACACTGAGATATAGGGAGAATGTCATATGAAGATGTTGACAGATGTTTGAATGATTCCTCTATAAGCCAAGGGATGCCAAGGATTGCTGGCTATCACCAGAAACTATGAGAGAGGCATAGAATAGTTCTTCCTCAGGCTCCTTCAGAAAGAACCAATCCTGCTGACACCTTGATATTTGGACTTTTTGTTCCTGAACTATGACAGAATACATTTCTGTTGTTTTAAGCCATCCAGTTTGTTGTAATTTTTGTGGCAGTCCTAGGAAACTAATACAGACAAAAAATTACAATATTTAGGCTAACCACTAAAAAATAGCTAAGAAGTATAAATAGCTAGCCCTGGCCAGTATGTTCAGTGGTTAGACCACTGGTTCATGTACCAAAGGGTCTTGGGTTCGATTTCCGGTCAAGGGCAGTACCTAGGTTGAGTAGGATCCCTGCCTCACTTGCTCGGTCAGGGTGAGTGTCGGTCAGGGTGAGTGTTGGAGGCAATGAATCAATTGGATGGATTTTTATCTCTCCTCTCTTTCTCTCTCTCTCTCTCTCTCTCTCTCTCTCTCTCTCTCTCTCTCTCTTTCTCCCTTCCCTATCACCCTCCTTCCACTCTCTCTAAACAATCAATAGAGTCCTTGCCAGCTTGGCTAAGTGGATAGAGCGTTGGCCTGCAGACCGAAGGGTCCCAGTTTCCATTCAGGTCAAGGGCAAGTACCTCGGTTGCAGGCTCCTCCCTGGCCCAGGGACTTGTGCAGGAGGCAACCAATCGATGTGTTTCTCTCACACTGATATTTCTTTCTGTCTTTCTCTCTCTCCTCCACTGTCTCTAAAAATCAATGAAAAAAATATCCTTGGGTGAGGATTAACAAACAAAAAAGTATAACTAACTAATAGATGGGAAAAAAAGAATAATAGTATTATTTAATTAACCCAAAAGAAGATAAGAAAGATTAAAAAACACCTGGGTGAGATATAAAACAAGTAATAAGGTAGTAGTTATTATCATAATATTATATATTAATTATTACATTAAATGTACATGAACCAAATATTCCAATTAAACACTTGTCAGTTTGGATATAATAAAACTCCTACTATATACTGCTTATAAGAAATATACCTTGATATAAGTCATAGAAAATTTGAAAGTAAAAGAATTAAAGAGCATATCATGCAGATGCTAATCAAAGGAAAACCGATGCAGCTATATCAATATCATATAAGAACACTTTAAGCCGAAACCGGTTTGGCTCAGTGGATAGAGCGTCGGCCTGCGGACTGGAAGGCAACACTCAATAGCAATAGCCAATCTCTTCTCCCAAATATCAAACACTTAATTTTTAGATATGCAGGAGGCGGCTGATTGATGTTTCTCTCCCATCAATGTTTCTGACTCTCTATCTCTCTCCCTTCCTCTCTGTAAAAAATCAATAAAATATATTAAAAAAAAAAAAGAACACTTTAAGGCAGACATTACTGGAAATAAGCATTACTGGAGAAAAGATGCAAAACAAATGCCAACACTCAATAGCAATAGCCAATCTCTTCTCCCAAATATCAAACACTTAATTTTTATAATCAACAAGTACTTTTAAAAAAATATTTTTTAAATTGATTGCAGAGAGGAAGTGAGAAGGAGAGAGAGATAGAAACATCAATGATGAGAGAGAATCATTGATCAGCTGCTTCCTGCAAATCTCACATTGGGGATCAAGCCCATAACCCAGGCATATGCCCTGACCGGGAATCAAACCGTGACCACCTGGTTGATAGGTCGATGCTCAACCACTTAGCCACACTGGCCGGACAACAAGTACTTTTTGATCTGAAAATATGAACAATTCCAGAGATAATTTTTATATATGTCTTTCAGTCTTTTTTGGGGGGAGGGGGGTGAAACTCCTTATTTAAGGAAATTCTCAGATGTTGTTTAAGGCTACAAACTCAAAACAAGTACTAAATAAGTCCTAGAGATCTAATACACAGTATAGTGAATATAGACAACAATATCTATCTATATATATAAAAGCCTAAGTGACCATTACAACTGAACAACTGGAATGACCGGAACGACCTGTCAACCAGTCACTATGACGTGCATTGACCACTGGGGACAGACGCTCAACATGGGAGCTGCCCCCTGGTGGTCAGTGTGCTCCGACAGGGAGAGTGCTGCTCAGCCAGAAGCCGGGCTAACCACTGGCAAGTGCAGCTGCAGTGGTGGGAGCCTCTCTCGACTCCGCAGCAGTGCTACTGAGCAGCGGTGGCAGGTGCAGCAAGCCAGGATGTAGCAGTGCACTGGCTCAGGCTCCTCCCTGGCCGCCTGCCGCTTGGCACACTGCTACATCCCTCGGGGGATGTCCAACTGCTGGTTTAGGCCCCATCCCTGCAGGCCAGCCTTGCAAGAGGGTGCAGGCCAGGCCAAGGCGGCCCCCCCGCCCCCCGCCCCTGTGCACAAATCCGTGTACCGGGCCTCTAGTTGTATGATAATAACCAAACTTGCTAAGAGATGATTATTCCAGCCACTAAAAAGAAATGATAATTATATAAAGTGATAGTGGTGCTAATTATCTCTACAATGGCAATTATACTATAATATATAAGTGTAACAAGTTAACATGTTATACATGTTAAATTTACATAATGCTATAGGTCAACTATATTTCAATTTTAAAAAGAAAAATTTCAATATGAAACAAACAAAATTTCTATTTTTTAAGAGTACATTACACTTTTAACATTTATTGACTTTTTCCAAAGTGGGGCCTAAAAAATAGAATCATAAAAGCTTTGCCTGAGTGAGTTTACTAAATGGCTGCATGTATACTTATCTCCATAAAAGGTAATTTTTAAAACGTGCAAATTGCCGCGAGGGGGCATTACTCTTACAGTTCTTGGTAAAGTCTGCCATCTAGTGGAAATAGTTCTACTGATTTTTTTTAAAGACTGGCAAATAGAGTGAATGTGAACCTTCAGTTCAATTGCAAACTGTAATGCTGGTTTAAGGCTTAAAAAGAAATTAAAAAAGTATTCAGTGTTCACATACTTCCTTGTCTTATGTCCAGGTCTGGTAGCAAAATTGAGGGTCAGGTTGCGGGGTCAGAAGATAAATTAGTGCTTTGTACAAGGTCCAGGGAATAGGGTGCCATTAGAATAGAGAGCTCTGGACTCCAATAAGCCTTGCTTTGACTGCGTTGAATGCTCTCTCAAGGCAGCAGAAGAAGACAATTTTGTGGGATGAAAGGAAGTTTTACAATGAAAGCTCAACAACTAGCAGCTAGTTGTGATGTAGGAAGTTCAGCTAGTTAGTAGTCATCAACTCGATTAGAGTCCCAGGATAAAATGTCCTTTAAGCCGATCGTTTAAATAACGAAAGCATTGTGCTATACTAAGCACGCCCAAAAGACTCCAGTTATGAGAAGGAACGGTTTAAAGCAGAGTCTGAATTAGGGGTGAGAAGACCTGAGGTAGGTCTGCTTTTGGTGTGTACAGTTTATATGACTGTTCATTTTACTTATTCAAATTACAGGGTTTTGTTTGTTAATAGGCATAGTATAGTGTAGTAATAACACCCATTCCCATGACTCATACCTAGGAAGAGGACAACTCTGTTCTTTCAGTTCCTACCTAAAGTGAATCAGTGCTACCCAGAGGCACAGATCAAACCACTTTGTCATCATACTTAGCCATCAATGTGTTTTCTCTAACTTTTGATGTCTGTGGACCACTTAATAGAATTTTAGACCATACGCAAACCACCAATTTTAGGTTAAAAACTCTATTAGCATTAAAAAATAGCCGAAACCGGTTTGGCTCAGTGGATAGAGCGTCGGCCTGCGGACTGAAAGGTACCAGGTTCGATTCCGGTCAAGGGCATGTACCTGGGTTGCGGGCACATCCCCAGTGGGAGATGTGCAGGAGGCAGCTGATCGATGTTTCTCTCTCATCGATGTTTCTAACTCTCTATCTCTCTCCCTTCCTTTCTGTAAAAAATCAATAAAATATATTAAAAAAAAAATAAAGCATAGGCAAGAGATGGCGAGGGTGTGTAGGCGGCAGCAATGCCCTGTTGAGATCGATGCAAGAACTGGACTCCTGGTGCCACAAGCTCGTTCACTGTAGGTCCCGTTTCCCTCTGCAGCGTCTGGCGGGGACCATACGGCTTAACTAGTATATTCAACCCCCCTCCTAAAACGTTAGAAAGTATTCTTGAAGGGCTGTCTGGACCTGCATTTTAAAAAAATCTCAGTTTATTTAAAAACTGTGAACCTGAAAGCATTTCAGATTGGACTTTTGATGAAAATTGTCTATTCTGTTGCTTGAAAGATAAAGTAAAGGCAACCAAGAAACTCATGAAACTTGTCGAATGTGGTATTTTATAGTTTTTATTTTTTTTTCAAAATTTGATTACTTTGGTGGAGACTTCCAGGAAAAGAAAGGTATGAGTCTATATTTATTTATAAAGGATTTGATAGTAACTCAGTTTGCAATTTAAATAACTAACTGGGTGTCAGTTATTCTGCCTAGTTGTTTATTTTAAATATGAAGTGTATGGTAATTTAAGTAATGGGAGGATAGAGATCCAGAAACATCAATGAGAGAGAAACATTGATCAGCTGCCTCCTGCACACCCCCTACTGGGGATGTGCCTGCAACCAAGGTACATGCCCTTGGCCAGAATCGAACCTGGGACCCTTCAGTCCACAGGACAATGCTCTATCCACTGAGCCAAACCAGTTAGGGCTGTTGATTAGCCTTTTGAGAAATATGTATTCCAGAATGTGTTGCTTTTATTCATATAGTTCTTGGGTGTCAGTTAGTTATTCTGCCTAGTTGTTTATTTTAAATATGAAGTGTATGGTAATTTAAGTAATGGGAGCCATTTGGACAAAAAGAATAGCAACACGGATCTGGATCAACTAGCTACTAATTCACGCAGATTTATGATAGACTGTGGTTTATTCTTTAGTATAAGATGTTTCTTCATAATATTTGAGCATGAATGCTCTTTGTATTCAACTGCAGAAATTGGCTGTATCTTCGGGTTTGTGTTTTGTTTTGTGTTAAATAAAAACATAAATAGAATTTTGGTTTAAAAACATTTCAATTGTTGGAAAAATTTATTAGTAATGGTTTTCTGTCTTATGTTTCTTTTCATGGTACTTCTGCCCTCAGTTTTAAAGCTTTGGAAACATTTTGATTCCTTCCTCTGCCTTGTACATGTCTAGCTTTATGTCATTGACCAGGTTCTGTCGTTGTTCCCTCACCAAATTTCATCCCCTCCCCCACCCCCATTCATTATTGTACTTTAAGCTTTTAGCATTATTTCTGAACTACTGAAATAGCATGATTCGTCCCTCAGTTGTCTTCAGTCTGTTAAACACTGCTACAGGCTTGACCCTCACCCCTCCATAGTGTGGGAATGTTACCCTATACTGAGTCTCCAGTGATTTTCTCATTGTCTTCTGGGTACATTAACCTAACACTCAGTGACTCGGTGCCCTCCACAGTTCATTTTTCTTTCTAATGCTGTCCCACTCGTGATATATACATATTAGCTAAACTGGTCTGATAATTTATTTAACATGCTTTTACTGTTTGGACTATAGCATTGCACTCCTGTTATTCTCAATAGCTTGTACTTCCTTGCTCTTACTCTTGCCCGAGCCCCTCCTTTCTTATGAATGGCAAAACTTTGGTCTTTACTGCTGTTTCAACCCTTCACGCTGTTGTAGTAAATATTATCTATCCAATTATTTGTTATTTACTAGTCAGTTTTATCTTGCCCATCCTCTTCTATGTTTGAATCTTGTATTCCTGACTATATTGTCAACCTCTGAAGACTGTGAATCATATTGTATGCTTCCCTTTACCCTTGCACATAGCCTTGTACCACCATTGTTGACAAATGCATTAAAATCTGAAAGCAAGTTTAAAAAAAAATAAATAAAGCATATTAAAATTATCTATAATAATAAAATCTTAATATGCTAATTAGACCGGACGACCTTCCAGATGAAGCCAGGGCTGCAAGGGAAGCCTGGGTCCCAGGTGCCTGCCGGCGGCTGGAAGAAAGCTCGGGTCCCGGGTGCCAGAGGGAAGCCGGTGCCTGCAGCTGGGGGAAGGAAGGCTACTCTTGCACGAATTTCGTGCATTAGGCCTCTAGTTAATAATAATCTCTGACAGGTTTGATCATGGATGACCTGAATTGTAGTTTAGATTTTTAAATAAGTGATTTTAGAGAGGGAAGAATGGAAGGGGGGGGGGAGAGAAAGAGAAACAGCAACCTGAGAGAGAGAGATATACATTGATCAGTTGCCTCCCCTATGTGCTCCAACCTGGGATGGAACCCAAAACCTAGAAATGTGCCCTGACCAAGAATCAAACCTGTGACCCTTCAATGCCTAGGACGACACTCCAACCAACTGAGCCACACCAGCCAGGGCTGTAGGTCAGATTTTATGCAGAAGTTTTCTTTTCTTGCTCTTTATTTTCTTCTAAACTAGAAAATGCAAATTCACAATTATAAGTCATCAGAAGTGGGAGCTAATGTTTGCAGACTTTGTCAGATAGTTTTGGATTTTTTTGATTGAATACAGATTCAAAAGTGTTGGAGAGATTTTTCTCTGAACAGCACATTTGGTTTTCTTCTCAGTCAGATGCTATTGTTTCAAATGTTTCAAACAGTTGGATGTCTAGCAACACACTCTTTGGTTGTATGTGGCTCTAAGAAATATTACTTGATATTCTGTTGTAGCATCTGGTTGCAATGTTAAAATATGCCCAGTTGTATATCATAGATTTCTTTCTTTGAAGAGTAAAGAGAATCAAGTGCTGGCAGAGTGAAATTATTGACTATTGAATCATTTTTCACTACGATTCAGTTTTCTTATGAAATATCAGTCCTTTAACCTCAGCATTATAAACATCATGATATTTTTTATCTTAAAAACAAGAGGTTCTGGTTAGTCAAGATACCAGGTATATTTCTGAGACATACAGCTTAAGGAATCCAATTGAAATTTTAAAAATGGTCTTTACAGCACGATCAGAATAGATCATCCCATTCAGGGTAGAACAATATTTTATTCTCTGTCTTCAAAGTTTAAAAGTTATTCTCTGTCTTCAAAGTAGATGCACTTGGGGCATCCACCCCACTCACCACTCTGCCAAAAAAAAAAAAAATCTCCTGCACCCTTTCATCATGTATTTGCTTTGCCTATATATCTAATCTTTTCAGATAAAGTTGTTCCAAGCACGTTTGGACATATCTGATCTTAAAAAAAATTTGCTTTTGAATTTGCTTTTGAAAAGGAGCTGTAAAAAACTGATTTATAACAGATGTTATATTTTTCCCAAATCACAATAATTAGAAACAAAGAGCTCCAAGCCTCAAACCAAAATGTAAATGGAATAAGAAATAAAATGAAATATGTTATGTAACACTATTTAAAGTAAAATCACATGTACATGATATATTTTGTAAGAATGTCTATCAACAAAAAGATACTTATTTAATTGCTACAGAGGAATGGAAGGGATGCTCACATACGTCCCTCTTGGCTCATAATAGTAAGAGTGGAAATTTAGGGATGGGGAGGGGTTTGAAGGAAGTTCCCTAGATTCCCTAGGTATTCCATATATATTCTCTCACTAAATCTTCAAAACAGTCCTGTGAGGTGGGTTATCATTGCTATTTTACAAATGAGAAAACTGAGACCCAGAAAAGCTAATCATATATCACATAGTTTTTGAGTGGTGGAATTGGGACTCAAATCTTGATTAATTCTTAGGAAAGGGTTAATAAAAATCATGGATATGCTTGAATCTGTTTGGCCCAGTCCTCACACTAGACAACCAATGCTTACATAATATAGATGTTGTTGGGAGTTATTTATTATTTCTATAGCACAATATGTCATATTATATCCTAAGGAAAAATCAAACCCAGAATATGAGAGGAACTTATCTTGTAATTAGAAGCATCTTTTTTTTTTTCAATTCTCCTAGCTATGTGATATTTTTTCATGGCCTTTAAAAGCCTGTTTGTTACTCTATAACTGTGTTAAAAATAGAAAAACCAGTCCTCTAGTTTGTACATATAATGCTGCAATCAAACTGCAATCTTACTCTCCAGCTAGTTACTCATTAAGTAGAGCATATGATAATCAGAGATTTGACATTGGAATTGGTTAAAGTTGAAGTTGGAACCCTGGATTGATTGCCTATTAAATTCATGTCATCGATCCAGTGGAAAAAAGTTTATAATGGTTAAATTTTGTTATCATAATGTGATATTGGTATAATGTGAGTATGCAACCTTCCAAAATAAAAATTTCCTGAATAAAAAGTTCACATTTCTCCTTAAAAGCACTTTATAATGAATGCTAAACATATATGTATTCAGATTTATAAAGAAATAAATGATCTATTGAGTCAAATCCTATTCATATGCAGTTTTTATATATTGACCTTAAAATTTCAATTACAGATTATCCACAATTCACTTTAGTTTTTAAAATTTCTTTTGTTTAAGTAGAGGACAGGAAAAAATGAGGCCAGGGAACAGAAAAGGGAAAATGGGAAATGCCATAGTTACTGTTGACAAAAAATGTTTCTTTTAATTGAATGGGGAAAGAAAATAGACCACAAAGAGAAGTAAAAATCGGAATGACTCACCATTGGTAAGGGGACACCAGTAATATAAATTTCTTTCTTTCTTTGTTATAAAATATTTCAAAAAGTAAAGTGGCTTGGTGAAATGTGGGTACAAACTGAGAAACAATAAAACGTTTGGCTTTTTGTTTTGGATGCTATATTTCCAAGGCTACAAACCCAACCTGGAAAAGCTTACTTGGTATGTCCTCTGCCAAAGACACCACCTAATGACTGCAATAAAGAAAGCAGGCAGTGTCCACATTGGGAGAAGAATTTTGTCTTCCTTTTACATCATAGACTGGCACCCTTTTAAAATGAGGGTGCCAAAGTTCCTCCTCCCTTCCCTTTGGCATGTTGAGGCAGCTCATGACGAGCACCTTTGGCTATGGCTTCTACACAGAGAGGGAGCAGGAGAGCTCATAACACTGAAGTGGAGGAAGAGGCAGGTAGCAGACAGTTGTAGGCAGCAGGGAGGTGGGCATGTGTTGGTAATCAATTTCGGCACAGCCTAAATGCTGTTGGGTGCCAATTCATGTTCTGACTTCAAACACATATTTTTGATTTGATGGTGAGGGTAATAGTGGTGCTGGGTGAAAGGGGAGGAGTGGGACTGGGTAGTGGCGGTAAATGTCTAACCAAATGAGTTTTTGTGAAGGAAAGACTTTGCTGTGAGCAATTGGTTAAAACAGGTGGAATCCTGCAGAATTTCCTAAAAGGAGGATTTGATTCTTCACTTATTGATGCTGTTTATAGTTATCCTACCTTACAACTTATCTTTAGCCTAATAGCTTTCTGATAACTCTTGAAATATATGACATTTATGTTCAAACATTCATTGGCCAAGTGGTCATGTAAACTGGTAGGACAGCCCAGCTGGTGTGGCTCAGTGGCTGAGTATCAACTTATGAACCAGGAGGTCACGGTTTGATTCTTGGTCAGGGCACATGCCCGGGTTGTGGGCTCGATTCCCAGTGGGGGCGTGCAGGAGGCAGCCAATCCATGATTCTCTCTCTCTTCCTCACTTCTCCCTTCCTCTCCAAAATCAATAAAAACATATTAAAAAAACAAACAAACTGGCAGAACAGGGCTCTGTCCTCTTTCCATTCAACAACTATTCATCTCATTCTTAGTGTTCTAATTGCAATGTGGAAGATTTTTAAAAAGTACATTGCATTCTAGGGGATTTATTTGTGAGCAGGAAATTTTGAGTCTAGTAAGGGAAATCATCTATAACTCACACAAAACGGTTTACAGTAATACGTATATATGAGAATGCTTGAGTCTAAAAACTGTAAAAATTTAATTAAAAACAATTCTACTGTGGTCTGGAAAGGTTATCTGGAGAAGATTGGATTTTGACTTGGGCTCAAGAGATGGAGCAGGATTTAGATAGGGGAGATGTGTTCTAAATTGCCAGCACTTGATTTAACATTTAGAAGAAAATGTATGATGTACATATACATATGTAATTCAAAATAAGGCAATTTTAAAACTGTAAAGCACAAAATGTGCACATATGATGAAAATAAAATAGTTTATTCCAGATTCTCTGGTTGCAAAATTCCTCTCTCCTTCTCTCTCCTCTCTGCTTTGCTAATGTTTTAAATACCTACTTACTTTGCCTATTATGTTATCCAGCAATTGGAAATGGTGACATCGATGGCTTAGATATAATAAGGAATAGAGGACAATAAGAAAAGTTTTTTATTATTTATTTGAGCAGGAAGCTATTAGGAAAAGGTAAATCCAATGGTATGGTGTGATTAGGTTTTACAATCTTTGAATGCTAACTAGGTGTACATTATCTGATAGATTTTGAGAAGCCATTAAAGGTTTTAGAGTGTGGTGGTAGATTTCATTTATGATCCTCTATTTTAGTGTAATGAACAGATAAAGACAGAGTGGAGGAAGTTGAGACTTGGTGATGAGTGTCCAGGTAGAGGGGACAGCATGAGTGAAGGCCTGGAAGTGACATGTAGTATTGGCTTATCTAAGAACCCAAAAGAAGTTTGGTGAGACTGTCAAATAGGAGTTGTAGGCACAGTGCTCAGTAGGGATCAAGGAAGCAAGTTCTGAAATCTACCAGTGTTGGGGAGCAGGGAGGGTGGCTGAGAAAGGGATTATAGAAGTGAGACATCAGCTGAATCTTTATGTACTAGTATTCATGAATCCAATGTTGAAAAACAAATTCCAAGACCATCTGCCAGGTGCTGGCAGAGCTGGGTATAAAAATGATAAGCCAAACAAATATTCCCTGGCACTTGTTCTCATACAGTATATAATCTAGCTCTAGTGAAAAATCATCACATAAATAGGTATATAATACAAACTAAGGGAAATTCTATGAAGGCAAGATGCTATACTAGAGAGATCTAATTTAGATTGGGGGTAATAGTAGTTGGGGAAAGTCCCTCTGAGAGAATGACATTTAAGCTGAGACTATAAGGAAAGATAAGAGACAGGCATAGATAAAAACAAAAACTTGGGGATAATTTATAAGCTTTTAATATTTAAACATCTGAATAATAATTAAAACCTGGATAATTCATAGACATTTTTACTAACATTTTATTATGAAAGCTTCAAAACAGATGGAAAAGTTGAAAGAATTGTATAGCAAACATCCATGCACTCACCATTTCAATCAGGGGTTGGCAAACTACAGATGGGCCAAATCCAGCTGTTTTTGTAAATAAAGTTTTATTGGAACACAGCTATGCCCATTAATTCCTCTTGTTTCTGGCTGCTTTTGCACTACAACAGCAGACTTGAGTAGGTCCAATGGAGATTGCAAAGCCTGAAGTTCTTAGTATCTGACCCTTTACAGAAAAGTTTGCCAACCTCTGCTTTAAGTGATTCAGTTGTTAAAAGATTGCTATATCACAAATCTGTTAATCAAGCTATAAAACTTATTGTTTAAAAGAAAAAATATAAAATAGTAATTTAGTAGTCAGAGTCATTTCTCTAATAGTTAAAAATTATTACTAAAATTCCCATCATGTAGATAAAATTAGTTGCAACATTAGATCAAGAATCAGATTAACTGAATTTTTGAATTTTACTTTATTTCTGCCCGAATTATAGTGGTTCATTTAGGTTTATGTCTACAAATCTAGTATTAGGTAGCTTTTATCAAGGCAGTATATATTTTAAGAGAGAAACTTCCTCATCCTAGTTGAGGAAAAAACAAATTTCCACTTTTTAATAGTAGAAAAATATATTGTTGGTTAGTTGTTAATGAAATTGTATATAGTTAGGTTTGTTACCATTTGTGCATTGAAAGTTCACAAGAACTGTTTTTTGAGTCTCTTCTATGCTTTAGGAAGAGAGTTCTAGGTAATTTGGGGGATGTGAAGATGAATCAAAGAGTCTGTGCTCAATAAAAACACTAACTGGAAAAGATATCTTCCCCCTCCTATTCATAGCAGCATCATTTATAATAGCCAAGACATGGAAGCAACCTAAGTGTCCACTGATGGATGAATGGCTAAAGAAGTTGTGGTATATATAGCATACACAATGAAATGTTATTCAGCCATAAAAAATGAGGAAATCCTACTATTTGTGACAACATGGATGGACCTTGAAGGCATTATGCTAAGTGAAATAAGTCAGATTGAGAAAGAAAAATACTGCCTGATCTCACTTATATGTGGAATCTAACAACAAAACAAAACACCAAAACATGAAACTTATAGAAAAAGAGATCAGATTTGTAGTTACCAGGGATAGGTGGATGGGAAATTGGAGAAAGGTGGTCAAAAGGTACAAACTTCCAGTTATAAGATAAATAAGTACTAGGGATGTAATGTACAACATGATGTCTATTGTATGATATATATGGGCAATTGTGAAGAGAGTACATCCCAAGAGTTCTTACCACAAGCAATTTTTCCTTTCTGTTTTAGATGATGGACGTTCACTAAACATATTATGGAAGTCATTTCACAATACATGCAAATCAAACCATCATGCTGTACGCCTTAAACTTATATGTAGTGCTGTTTATCAATTATTTCTTAATACAGTTGGGGGGGAAAAGATTCTGTCCTCAAAGCCTATAGTTGAGTGTGGAAGATCAGATAGGGGCACAACTACGGTATGACAGAGTGAAAAGTGTTTGATGTAAACGTACAGTGAGTGCTGTGGGAGAACAGAGAGTTGGCATATTTTTCTCCTGGTCGGTGGGATCCTGAAGGAAATGGCATTTGATTTGGATCTTTACAAACTGATGGCACGTGGGAACGTGGCGGAGGAAGGGAAGAGCAATCTTTGGGAAGCAAGATGGACAGCACCAAACTAAATCAGCTTTCTGGTTATGCAAAGCTTGTGAAATTTAATTGCACTGTGAAACCCGCATAGGGTTTTCATTATCACTGGCCTTTAATGACTTGCGATCAAGGGACAACTACAGTAAAACAAACAGGAATCTTACGAAATTGTGGCTTGCTGAAGGGTAGTTGCTAATCATTCTCTTCCTGCTGACAAATTAGCCAGTTCAGTTCTTGGCAGGGATACAATTTCAGCAATCATTCCCCATGTAGCACACTGGCTTAAATGAGTTAATACAACTCCCCTATATAGATATTTCTATGGTTATATCTTAAGGAAATAATAAAAAATGTGGATAAATATTTAAGTATGAGGATAATAATCATAGTATTAGTTATATAAAACGTTGGAAAATATGTCCATGTTTAATGATATAGCAAATGGTAGTTGTCTAATGTTTCAAGATAAAAACCACATATAAAAAGGCCATTTATAAAATTGTTTATACAACTTTTGCCCAATTTTGGATCTACCACTTAACAAAGGAACTTTGGTTGAGGAAATGAACCAAAGTGATTTGGTAATGGAAATACCATTTTCTGATAATAATCTTGCCAAGATAATGTGTGCTTTTTATTTAATGGGAAAATGTATAAAAATATTTTTTCCTGGGTTCTGGTAACATGGCTTACTGAGATCCCCCATTTTATCTTCTTTCCTCACTCCAAGAACATATAAATGCAGGACAAAATATTGCAACAAAAATTTAAAATGCAATAGAGGAGCTCAAAATAAAGACAGAGAATTCTGTGGGAGCCAAAAACAGCAAGGGAATGTTAAACCAGATGTGTAACTTCATCATCTGATGTGACAATGGCTCAGGAAGATATTGGGCTGGAAATAGACTTGAAGGGACTAGTAGCTGGGGATTTCATATTTATGTTCATTTAAGGACAGAAGATGTGGCTTTGGTCCCAGAATTTTCATTCTAAGAGAGAACATAAAAAAGGTAACAACTCAGTGAAATTTGTAGAAACAAATACCAAATTTCTCTTTAGCAACACTTTTGTAACAGGATACATAGGATTTCTATAGGCAATGCCCTTCCTCAGGTCCCTTTACCTCCCCCTAAAAATCCCTGTTGAAAATATGCTCACAGTAAAAAACACAAACCCATAAGGAAAGAATACTCTATGAGGGAGAGTCAACAGATCAACAAACAAATAGCATTGGCAAATCAATTATTTGAGATCAAAGACACTATAAAAAGTATGTGTACAATTACAAAATAGATAATCTATACTAATAAAAGGGTAATATGCTAATTAGATTGGATGTCTTCCAGACATCCTTCCTGACAAAGCCTGGGGCGTGGCCAGCCTGCAAACCACCCCAGGCCCCTCGCCCAGGCCAGCCCTGCCGCTGAGCAGGGACCCCTCACCCCAATCGGGTGTGGCCGGCCTGCAAGTTGCCCATGGCCCCTTGCCCAGGCTGGCACTGCCCCCAGAAGGGACCCTCACCCTGGTCAGGGGTGTGACCAGCCTGCAAACCCCCGGCGGCCCCTCCCAGGCCAGTCCCATCCCAGCGGGGACCCTCCACCCTGATCCGGGACCCCCTTCAGGGCAGGCCAGCTGGCCCCCACCCATGCACCAGGCCTCTATCCTATATAATAAAAGGGTAATATACAAACTGACTCTAACAGCAGAATGACAAGAATGATCACTGGACCAGTCACTATGAGGCGCCCTGACCCCCTCTTGGTCCCTTCCCCCAGCCATCAGGCACTGATCACCCGATGGCAAACAGGAACCAGGGGTGGGTGGCGGCGGAGGGCAGGGCCGGCTGCGGGCAGCTGGGGAAGATGGCCCTGACCGTAGGCCAGGCCTAGGGACCATACCCGTGCATGAATTTCATGCACCGGGCCTCCAGTCTATATATAAAAGGCTAAGCAACTGGCTGACCAGCCAACCAGTGGGTAGGTATTACACGTACTGACCACCAGGGGGTAGATGCTCAATGCAGGAGGTGCCAAGGGACAGCAACTTTGCAGAGTTCCCTCTCACACTCTGGGACCCCTTGGGGGATGTCAGACTGCCGGTTTTGGCCTGATCCCCACAGGCCAGGCCAAGGGATCCCACCTGCCAGAGGGACCCCACTCACTCCGCAGACACCCTTTGAGCCCCGACGCTGCCCCAGGTGCTGCTGGCTGGGGAGGGACCACCGGAGGTTGGCTCCAGGGCATGTCCAGCCCATCTAGCCCAGTTCCACTCTGTCGGCCACCTTCTAATTAATTTCCTTTCAATGTGCACGAATCCGTGCACTGGGCTGCCAATGAAGTAATAAAAACTACAATAAAAGGATAGGACAGTATGACAAAAAAAGGACTTTTGGATTTGAAAATGGTTCATTGGGGCAGTTTAAGTATTTAAAAACTATGATCTAGGTAAAAACATAGATGATGATTTCATGATATCCAAAGATCATACTCTCAGGGTTGCCTTTGCAGAAGTTGGAATGGTTTATGTTGGACCATCCATATTCTTACTTCCCACCCCTACTTTCTGTCTTTAGGTAACTAATGACATGAGTAGGCGGGAGGACCGGTGAACACTAAGAGTGAAATGTGCTGATTTAAAAATGGGATGGTTGTTCCTTCATCCTTGATCTCTTCAGCACTATTTTAAAACTAGTTTAACTAAACAGCCACAAAAGTGGTGTGATGCCTTCAAGTTACTTACTTAGTACAACAATAACTTCAATCAGAGTAGTTTAAAACTGATCAGCGCCGGTTTGGCATAGTGGATAGAGCGTCGGACTGCAGACTGAAGGGTCCAGGGTTCGATTCTGGTCAAGCACATGCCTGGGTTGCAGGCTCGATCCCCAGTAGGGGGTGTGCAGGAGGCAGCCAATCAATGATTCTCTTTCATCATTGATGTTTCTCTCTCTCCCTCTCCCTTCCTCTCTGAAATCAATAAAAATATATCAAAAAAACAAAACAAACAAACCAAAAAACCTGATCAGCAACTCTGCAGAGATAGGAAATTTGAGTTACAAAGTCCAGAGGTGTGAATGGAAGGCTGAGGGCCAAATCCTGCCTGCAGATATGTTTTATTTGGATATAGAGTATTAATAAAATAATTTTTGAATTAGTTGTCTATTATTAAAAACTGAGAGATTTCACATAAGTACACGGACTTCTGACTTCACTTGAAAAGTTGGCTTATCTAGCCATGATGAGAATGGATACTTCTGGTTGGCAACAATGAGCTGCAACTAAGCAGCATCGGCCCCCTTCTCCAGTTCTATCCAGACCCTTCGATTCCCTCTCGAGTCTCCAGCACTGTGGGCCAATATCAGTGCTGTTTATTATCACACTTGAAGTGTATGGTTGTACAGTTCAGACCACCTGCCTTTCTTTGTTCTGTCCACAGGGATTCTGGGAGTCAGGATAAATTATGTGACTAGAAACTGGGGTCAAGCTGGGGTCAGCTGGAGCTGGGCTCAGGGTAGCAGCTCTGGTGTTGCAATCTGACAGCATGACCCTTGCTGAGTCCTCAAAGGTTTAAATGCTTCATTCATTCACTCATATATTCACTCATTCATACAGTCATTTATGACACATTCATTGAGCAACTATGGTGTGGCAGGCATGGGAACCAAAAGATGCAGGGCCCGCTTCAAGAAACTCAAAAATTTAGTAAAGCAGATTGCATTATGGGAGATGAAGAGTGGGGAGGTTAGTGGTTATCTTTAGACTCGGGGTGGGGTTGCCAGATTCAGCAAATAAAAATATAGGATGCCTGTTATACGTGAATTTCAGATAATGAAGCAATATTTGGGATATACTTTTATTAAAACTGATTTATTGTTTTCCTGAAGTTCAGATTTAACTGGGCATTCTTATTTTATCTGGAAACTCTAATTCTAGGGCACCTGGGCCTCTGTCTAGTCAGTGACTTGGTTGGTAACCTGAATTGTTCACCTTTGGAAAGAGAAAGCCTTTTTCTCTTAGAAATTTCTGGTCAAGTCAAGCTCCTGAGTAATGTTTGGCCTGCCTGGCTGATGAAATCCAAACATAGATGTTGGTCATCTTAAAGTCTAACCACTAGCTACAAATGGTAGTCAATAGATGGAGATCTGCTAATCATCCTAAAATATAAAATTTTAGGGGACACCACCTGAGAACTGGCAGCAGAACATAACACTTGTTTTTTCAACAAAGCACAAGTCTATTAATACTGGGAAAAATTATTTGAGTCAAAGGTAAGGTTATATTTTCTATTCTTTTAAAAAATATATTTTTATTGATTTCAGAGAGAAGAGAGAGGGAGAGAGAGAAACATCAATGATGAGAGAGAATCATTGATTGGCTGCCTCCTGCATGCTCTACACTGGAGATTGAGCCTGCAACCCCGGCATGTGTCCTGACCAGGAATTGAACTGTGACCTCCTGGTTCATAGGTTGATGCTCAACCACTGAGCCACACTGGCTGGGCTATATTTTCTATTCTTGAAGAGACGTAATTAAAGCTTAACCATGTTTACTCAAGGGTTCTAAGGACAGGCAATTTGCAAGGAATTGGTGAGGAGATGAGTATGACATCAAATTTAGAATCTAACATTTATTTGTTTTTGAGAGACATTTTCTAACTCTATAAAATATCATAGCTACCCAATAAAAAAATCATAAAAATACCCATTTCTTATTGAATACTTACTATGTTGTAGATGCTGTGGCAAGCATTTTATATACTTTATTCCATCTAAGTCTGTGGTAGTAGAAGTAGGTTCCAGTATTCCTTCCATAGAAATGAGGAAATTGAAGCTTGAAGGGGCCAGTCCTGAGAACAGGGTGGTTCTTTCAAGGTCACACCATGGTAAGTGGTGGGCTTGGTCTTGAACCCAGACTGGGGTGTCTTACTCTGCATTCTGGGTCTTACCTACTTGACTGTGTCAGTGATTCAGTCCCATCGGTTGGGGACTCACCAGCAAAGTCGCAGTGAAGTCCTTTGAGGGACTGAAGAGAGTGGATGTTTTTGATGCTGTTAATGTCTGCGAATTCCTTTGTGAGGAATTATTGGTCTTTTCAGAAGAAATTGGATAGGAGCACACTTTCTACAATGAGTTTAAGGTCCCTGAAAGATGTGGTTTTTTAGACTTTCTTATCCAGAAGACCTGCATGTTAAACAGCCTGTCTAACCTTTAATTCTCTAGCTTTTTAGATTTAAAGAATTGAAAGTTTTATTTTAAGAAAATAAAAACACACACACCAAAATCTATTACTCGTTAAGACATTGTGTTATTTTGGTTATGTCCTTTTTCAATGGAGCATGCCCTCATTTTAAAGGTTCTTTTCTTGGGTGACATTTTGGGGTACGGAAGTGTTCTGGCAGGGAACTTCTTTCCTTTCTCCAATTATGTCATTTCCCTGCACTTGGACCAGCCTGATGCTTCATTAGGCTGGACTCAAAGGAATCTTTGAAGGACAAAGTGTACAAAAGAGTAACCCACTTGAAAAACTTTAGGCATAATTGATCTTCCAAGAACTACCTCAATGTGAAACATAACAAAACAAAAACAAACAAGCAAAAAATAAAATTTTCATAAAACAACTATTGGCCATTAAAATTTTTTTCAACACACACACACACACACACACACACACACACACGATTTGTTCATATAGTCAGTCAGCAGTGCCAGTCATCGTCCCAGGTGCTGGCTTTTACCCATGAGCAAAACAAGCCTCATACCCTTATGGCAATTGCATTGTAATTGGGGCAGACAGAAAAGTATAAGAAAATTCTATAAGATATTAACAGGTGATAAGTGGTATGGAGAGAAATAAAATACAGGTTGGGGAGAAGTGCTCAGGGAAGGTCCGAAGGAAATGAGAGCATCAACCATGTGAATATCTGGGGAAAGAGTGTTCCAGGTAGAGGGAACATCAAGTGCAAATTCTGAGTACAGAATACATGATGGTCAAAAAAAATAAAAAATCCGAGCTTACAGAAGCGTTTATAATGAAAAACAACAGGTCCTTGCTTCACCCTGCAGCCCCACTGCTCAAAGGCAGCCATCTTATTTTTTAAAATTGTTTCTGTTTTTAATTCTGTTGGTTACTTCCAGGTCTTTAATTTATATGCTCAAATAATTACACTTTGATTTATCAGCTTTAAATGTTATCTATTTACCTCTAGCATCAGATGAAGGTTTAGCTCACACAATCCCACATTCCCTCCTGCTCCTCCCAATATTGGATAGCTATGTATGATATTTTTAGTTATGGTATTAGTTACCCTTATTGCTGTAATATACTTAAGCTTCTTTTTATGGTTCTATTGATTCTGAGAGAGAAAACTGGAATTTGGAGGTGCAGACAGACCCGTGGGGTTGGGCAAAGGTCAGAAGTCTGGATATGGGCCTGAAGTCCAGAGTCTTTGAAGAGGTGCATAGAGTTCAAAGCTGGTCAAAGTCTAGATCGGCCTCCATGGACAAAGATGATGAAATGTGAGTACCATTGGTCAAGGTGCAAACAGAGATTAATAGTGGGAAGTACAAATGGGCTTGGGACTGGGGTGGGAGACCTATTCATGTGGAGACTGGAGTTTAAGGGCAAGAAATATGAACATCTGGAGAGACTGAGGCACTGGGCTCTCTTCCATGAACAAAGTACCCTCTTCGTGGCAAAGTTCTAGCTCTTTACAAGTGCACTGTGCCACTCATTTGCTTACTCCTCCACAATGCTCTAAATCCCAGCAGGGCTGCCCCTGCATTTCCCAAGCTTCCTGGACAACTGGTTTCTCTTTACATTTCATCAGCAAGGAGCCAAGAAGGGAGATTGGAGGGAAAAGAAAGGGAGAAATCAGGGTATTTCTTTCCTCCTTTGTCTGCTCCAGGTGTCTTGAGTTTCCAGTTTTTGCCCCATTGCACTGGTGTAGCAATTCCTGCAGTTTTGAGTCTCTGGGTTTCCTTTGTTTAGCCTCTCAATTTCCCCAACACCTTTATAACTAGTTCCCTGTATTTGCTTATCTCCACTGAACCATCTAGCATGAGCTTCGTTTTCCTGAGAGATCCCTGATTAATATGTGGTCTAAACACTGAAGACACTTTCCTATTACTGAATTAAATCCAGGGACTCCTGACTAGGAAATGAAGATGATACTGAATTTTAGAAAGATTCCATATTATTGTCACTACTAGAGGCCCGGTGCATGAAATTTGTGCACGGGTGTGGTCTCTAGGCCTGGCTGGCGATCAAAGAACGAGCGTCTGGCATGGAAGGAAAGGTCACAGCTGACCTCTGGGCCCTGGGCAGCACCTGGGCCCCGGGGCCCCCCGTGTGCCCCCCTCCACCTGAGTCACAGCGCCCAAGTCCCCACACGGCGATGCGGTGAGTGTGGCCGGACACTGCAGGCCAGGGCTCAGCCTGGGCCTCTGGGCCGCCCAGCGTTGCCACACAGAAGCCAGGTGGGCAGTGTGCTCTCTCCAGCCAGCCTTGCAGACCAGCTCCTGTGTGAACCCACAGGGAGCCCGACCGACCCCTGCGGTCCCGGTGGCTGCAGCCCGGCTCACCAGGAAGAGGTCGCGTGGGTGCGGGGTGGGCTCTTCACAGGTGCCTGGCACCTGAGCATGGGGGGCTTCCCCGGCATGCGAGTTCTGGCGTCCTGGGGGAGGGTAGCAGGGGGAGTGAGAGCGAGCTAGGTGGGCACCCCGAGTTCTCACCGCACTTCCGTCCCCATCACCACCACCCCCAGGTAGCCGGCACTCAACCATTGAGCCATGCCAGCCAGGGAACCTTTTTTTTAATTATAAATGAGGATGCTAGCTAGTAAGTACCTTGCCTACCTCTCAAGATTGTTGTGGCAAATGAGAAAATGAAAGAGCTTTGTAAACTAAGAAACCTGAGAACAAGACGGTGATATTAATTAATGAGAAGTTCCGTCCTGCAGGGGTAGGCACTGGCCATGGCTGTCCTGGGCCTGCCGGGGCAAGCAGGGAAGGGGCTGCTCCTGGCCAGTGGGGTATGTGGGCAGATTCTGGCAAAGGGTATTGGCAATAAAACTGGGTTTTCTACCATTTCTGACCACCCCTGTCAAGAATGACTTAAAGTGGATGGAAAAAGTCCAGGGGAGGAGAGGTAAGTGATGAAGGAAAGGGGAAGACTTCTGTGAGAAGATGCATTGAGGAGATAAGGATTTTCCCACACAGAAGGATAGAGGAGAGACTATGAATGAATTCATAAGACATATTTAACCCAATAATGGTAGAATAGGATTAAATGGTAAGTAGTAAACTTCAAGAGGGATTTAGATATTCATGGGTGATAAAATTTAAATGAATTTTTGAGCAGCTTTGAGGCTGTTCAGGGAAGTCACCACCATGAAGTCACTATCATGACACTATTGCTGGCTAGCTCCTAAGTCTCACACCTATTTTCAAAAGCTCGTCATTAAAGAATTAGTAGAGAAGTGATGAAAAAATCTCCTTCTTCTTCTTCTTCTTCTTCTTCTTCTTCTTCTTCTTCTTCTTCTTCTTCTTCTTTTTCTAACTGAACTTTTTTTGCATTGCTCAGAGCACCTGTAACAGTAGTGTAATGTTGATAATTCCTGCTGCATGGGAGGACAGGAATAGGTCAGTCTTCTTCACTATACCCCAGTGCCTGGCACAGCTCTCAGCATACATTGGTGCTTAAACAATACTGTAAATTGAATGCTATTTTCCCAAGAGTGGCTGATGGGGTCCTTCTTGTCCAGAGAAGCTGCCCCTGAGGACCCTGGCCTGAGCCAATGATAGCATTCCAGAATTTCACACAGAGAGATGTTGGGCCTCTGTAAGGTTTGCCATGAACCATCACACTACTCTATTATCCTACAGTTTTCTGCTTTCTTTTGCCTTGTTTGTGGTTGTGGAGCCTCTGTTTTCAGCTTGTAAGTTGATGACCTGTTCTTGGATTTCTTTCTTAGTCTTCTGATTTCTCAGGCTTGGCCATTTGCAAATTTCTCCCTTGGGCAACCCTAGTGGTTCCAGCCCCAAGCCCAGGTTTTGGGGTGCTGGCTTCCCTCTGTTCTTGAGGAACAGGAACTTGTGGCTGGATGGTTTTCTGAGGATCCATGTCCCAGGGGCACCAGGGAATTGAGGAGAGGAGAATGAGTAGGTCCAAGCTGATCTCTTTTGTTTGCCTGTAGGGTTGCCTTAAGAACAGACCCTGTTTACTTGAAGAGACGTTGGGGAGCTTAAAGGAGAACTGACCCCTGTCCTGGGTCAAACTCTTTCCTTCCCATAGCACCACTATAGCCAAAGCACAACCTTGTATTTTTCAGTCACCAGCCCAGTTTGTCTGGATCCCTGCAAGAGCTAGAAATTGTTGTGGGCCTTTGGGCCACCATTGTCCTGGGGAGGTTGAGAGCAGAGCTCCTTCGTGTCTTCATCACCAAAGCCAAGAGGTTGGTAATTGTTGATTCCTACAGGGAGCCCTACATGTGAAAGCTATGCTGGGCTCCTGGCCCACATGCCCCCACAAAAGCTTGCCCTGACAGAGTAGGAGGGGGCACAGACTTGGGCAAGGCTTCTTTGTGATCCAACTGCCTCCAGCTAACTGAGCCTGGCCTGTGGCCTACGACTTGGCCTGGAGCAAGGCTGCTCTTTGCTTGGTTCCATGAAGGCCTGGCAGAGCCTCTCTGGGATGAGCTGGCATGGACCTCAGGTTTTCTGATGGGAAAGAAGGTTGGTGAATGTCTGCATTTACTCATCGGTTCTCACACCAACGCTGCCTCCACTAGAGAACTAAGCAGCCCTGTCTTAGTCAGTTGGGCTGCTATAACAAAATACCACATATGGGTGGCTTAAGCAACAAATGTGTATTTCTCATAGTCTGAAGGCTGGGAGGTCCAAGATCAAGGTGCTGACAAATCCAGTGTCTGGTGAGGGCTCACTTCCTGGTTTGCAGATGGTCATCTTGTGTTGTGTCCTCACATGGTATGGAACAGACATAGGAGCAAACTCTCATGTCTCTTCTTATAAGGGCACTAATTCCATTCATGAGGGCTCTACCCTCAGTTCTCAGGTCTGGCTGTACATTCATGGATTAATCTTGGCTAACACCCTTCTAGGTTTAAGTAGGCCCCTGGACCCACCCCATCTGTATGCTTCTTTGTGGATGCTCATCTACTGTCTCCTGAACTTATGGGTAGTACATGAACAGTCACTCAAAATAGGCAAAAAAGGGAGTTATGCCATCTGGAGTAGATATCTCTATCAACACCTGCATATCCTAGCCCAGTGATGGCGAACCTTTTGAGCTCGGCGCGTCAGCATTTTGAAAAACCCTAACTTAACTCTGGTGCTGTGTCACATATAGAAATTTTTTGATATTTGCAACCATAGTAAAACAAAGACTTATATTTTTCATATTTATTTTATATATTTAAATGCCATTTAACAAAGAAAAATCGACCAAAAAAATGAGTTCGTGTGTCACCTCTGACACGTGTGTCATAGGTTCGCCATCACTGTCCTAGCCTCTCCTAGTAGGAAGTGCTGATGCCCTCTATTTGTAGCTTTAGTTATCATTTAACTTAGTGTGAATTAATATTCCTGCCATAACTCTGTGATGTCTATAGATTAAACCCTATGCATCCGAATGTACACTGAACCAAAAAACTTTCCCTATCTTGTATTCTAGCTCATTAACTAGCTTCCTGGCTCCCTACTGGCATTAGAATCCAGAAGGGATGATAGAATGTTATCTATAACTAGAAGCTTGGTGCACAAATTCTTGCACCAGTGCGGTCCCTCGGCCTGACCTGCGGGATTGGGCCAAAACTGGCTCTCCGACACCCCCTGAGGGGTCCCAGATTGCGAGACGGTGCAGGCCAGCCTGAGGAACCCCACTGTTGCATGATTGGGGCTGGGGAGGGACGCAGAAGGTTGGCCAGCTGGGGAGGGACTGTGGGAGGGCTCCAGGGTGTGTCCAGCTCATCTTGCTCAGTCCCGATTGGCCGGACCCCAGCAGCAAGCTAAACTACCAGTCAGAGCATCTGCCTCTGGTGATCAGTGCATGTCAGAGTGAGCAGTTGAGTCACCTTAGCATATCATTACCATATTATGCTTTGATTGGTTGAACGGATGATTGGGCGACTGGACACTTAGCATATTAGGCTTTTATTATATAGGATTAATAACGTGTATTGAGTTTAAAATATATTACAGGTGTCTCATGTCACAAATGAGACACATTTATTCATTCAACCAAGAAATAATACCGACTATCCTGTGAGATATAAAGATAATGAAGAGATGATTCCTACATAAAATTACTTATTGTCAATATAAAAGAAAATTTATAAATAACTGTAGATAAGGCAGAAAGAGAAAAGTCCTGTAAGAGAATAAATGTCCCACAGGAGTTCAGATTACTTCCAATTGGGGTGATCAAGGATAGTTCATGGAAGAGGCCACAGGTGAGTTGAACCTTAAGGGATGAATATTTAGGAGGCAAGGACTCAGGAAAGCTCAAAGCTTTCATGACGAAAAAAGCAATGTTAGGTCTGATTAAAAGAAGAGTGAAGGAAGTTGGGAAATAAGCCAGGAAAGATGGCCATTTGATCACATAGGCAAAACTCCAAACAAACCACCAGGATTTGCCTTACGTTCTTCCATGAACATCTCATATTGCAAGGATGTACTTGCTCTTGTTAGAAGGACCTTGGAGGTCAGCACATTGGAACAAACCTATAGCTTTCTGGAGGAAAGCTTTCAAGGAGACCAGGCTCTCCATTTCTGTGCCAAGAGTATCACCTAGATACTAGATACATCATTATCTAAAAAGCAAATAAGCAAAGAGCAGGTGAAAACTTTGGCCAAAGCCTGGGATGGATGGCTCAGTTGGTGGAAGTGTTGTCCCATGCACCAAAAGATTGAGGGTTCAATTCCCAGTCAGGGCACATACCTAGGCTGTGGGTTCAAGGCCACACATAGATGTTTCTCTTACATCGATGTTTTTCTCTCCCCCTCCTTCCCTCCCTTCCACTCTCTCTGAAAAGCAATAGAAAAAATATCCTCAGGTGAGGATAGCAAACAAAACAAAGCCAACCAAACAAAAAATGCAATGGCTGAGTGCAGCCCGGACCTGCGGTAGACAAAAGTTCAAGAACAAAGCTGTCAGGCAAGGGTAAGTTCACTGGCTCCAGTTACCACCTTGGGGAGTTGGTAGGTCTGTCCTGACCAGAAGAGAGAAGTCACAGTGTCCTCTGTCCCAGATGAAATCTCCAGCACTCTGCAAAAAACCATATTCTTATTTTCAGAGGACACAAGTACTGTATATAGTATTGCAATAGGACAGTGTTTCCCGCCTGGCTCCGGGGAGAATGACATGTTTGCCTGAGGCTTTTGATTTCTTAGTTCTCTCTGAATGGACATTTCCAGCAGGGCCTGCTACACCACAGTCTATAAGCCATTAGACCACCTAGAATCACCCTTCAATCACCACACAGCATTTTATTTTGGATAACCTATTATTTTAGATGACTTTTAAAGTACTTGAACAACTGCAGGCATGGCTGAAGTTCAAGTGAGATTTCAAAATAATTAGCTACAACTTAAACATGAAGTCATAGAAACACAAATCAAAATGTAAAATAAACCTTAGTATAACCAGTGGCAATCATTTTCTTAAGAAAGGTAATGGAAATATATAGGACACAGTTTTTCTATTTCTTATCAAAAGGCCAAGTATCACTGGTTTTCTAGGCCCTTGTTTGGCTCGGTCCATTTTGTGGATATAGAAGTTGAGGTCTAGAAATAGCCCACCCAATGTCCAGGGTTAGCAAAATAGACTCACTGGGTATCTGGGACTCTATGGTGTCATCTGAACAGAATAAATAAAGCTGATTGAGGCCCCCGCGATGGGAAAGAGTACATTTAGTAGGTTGGATTATTCTTCATTCTTCCCAACTGGTTCCCTGCTATACCCCCATCTACTTTGCCACGGACTTTGCTAACTAATACTGTGTATACAGAGTGTATTCCCCACTCTGTTAATGTTGATGCTAGCCATATGACTTGCTTTGGCCAATGTAATGTTAGCAGATATGATAGGACCAGAGTCTATAAATGTGCCTGTGTGGTTTGGCTTTAGCTTTTGTGTCCTGTGATCCACCATGAGAAGAACATGTCTCATGTAGCTCCTGGTTCCAGAATGAGGAAATGTGTGGAGAATACCTGAACCCAAGCTGAAGACTACATCCCATCCCAGCCAAATTGCTGCCTGAAGCAGAACTGTCCTCGCTGAGGCAGAAAAATAAAGAGTTGTTGTTGGAGAGTGTGTGTTTGTGTGTGATGCAGCATTACTAAAGCAATAGCTGGTTGCTACAGTAAACATCTGTGGATCAGGCTACAGATATCAACTGGGGCAATTGCAATCTGGAGTTCACTTATTTATCATATGTGTACTAAACTATTCCTTTTGGTAAGCATTGTGCTGGCTTTGAGCATCAAATAGAAACAATACATGGTCACAGTTGGAGGGGCAATGTCAGTCCAATATCATAACAGATACCTAAAAGACAATGTACAAGGGTGACAGTAGGACTATGTACAATGTGCTGTGGCCACAAAGCACAGAGGGATTCAGAGTAAGTGATACAGAGGCTGACATTTGCATCAGGTCTTTAAGAATGAGTAGGATTTTATCAGCAAAGGGGAGAAAGGCATTCCAGAGAGAGGGAAGAGTGCAGAGTTAGGGCCAGGGAAGTGTTCACAAAATAAAGCAGAGCTTGCCCTGGTCAAGTGGCTCAGTTGGTTGGAGCATCATCCAGTACACCAAAAGGTTGCAGCAGGTTCGATTCCTGCTCAGGGCACATACTATTTTGTGGGTTCAATCCCAGTTGGGATGTGTTGGGAGGAAACCAATTGATGTTTCTCTCTCACATCTCTCTCTCTCTCTGCCTCTCTATAAAATTGATAAACCTATCCTTGGGTTAGGATTAAAAAAATAATAAAGTGCAGCTCAGTGTGGCTAGAGAATGGGAGTGGCAGGAAATAATGCCAGAAAGTTGGATAGGGGTTAAGTTGGAAGGGTCCAAGACCAAAGAGTGGACTTTATGTAGTAACTTTAGTTTGTGGACTTTTAAAGAAACCTCTGTTATGGGTGATGCAATCAAGTTTATAGAAGATTAGAGGCCCGGTGCACAGATTAGTGCATGGGTGAGGTCCTCAGCTTGGCCTGCGCCCTCTCTCAATCCGACATCCCCCTGAGGGATATAGCAGTGCTGAAGCAGCAGGTGCCCAGGGAGGAGCCCCAGTAGGGGCTGGGTGCAGCTCCACTGCCGCTCATCCCAGCCCTGCTGCACCTGCCGCCACCATTGCCTGGTAGCACTGCTGTGGAGGTAGGAGAGGCTCCTGCCACCACAGCTGCATTCACCAGCCGTGAGCCCGACTTCTGGCTGAGTGGTGCTCCCACTGTGGGGGCGCTATGATCACTAGGGGGCAGCTCCTGCATTGAGCATCTGCCTCCTGGTCGTCAGTGCATGTCATAGCGACTGGTTGACCGGTCCTTCTGGTTGTTCGGTTGTAATGGTCGCTTAGGCTTTTATATATATAGATTGTTTCTTAAGGTGTGGTCCCAGGACCAGCAGGGTCAGCATCCCCTGGAAATTATTAGAATTGCAAATTCTTGGCCCAGACATAGTAAACCAGAAACTCTGGGGTGGGCCCAGCAACCTGTATTTTAAAAAGCACCTCAGGTGATTCTCATGCATGCTCAAGTTTGAGATTCACTGCTTAGAACAATCCCTTTCTGCTGTCAGAGGTTGGAGTGAGAGACTCATGCTGGGAAGAGTTTCTGAAGAGCCCCAGTAGATTCAGGAGGCTCCTCCGTTGAGGGTAAGGAAAGATGAGAGAGATTTCTACCACTCACATAGCCTCAGATCAACCAAATCAATTTGGCCAGAGCATAGAAAGAGTAGGCATTCATTCATTCACTCCTTCATTCATTTGCCCAACAAGTCCTTTTTGGCAATGACTACGAGCAGGCATTGAACTGGACCTTACTGGCAGAAATTTGGAAGGACTCACACCAAGTGGCATGAGCTTTCTTTTGGCTGGAACAAGATTCCACATGCTTACTAACTCCTCTTTTCCTTTAGTGGTTAATGAGCAAACCTTTAACTCCAAGGTCTCCAATGATTAGGATGATGATATTGGCTGTTATTGATGAAACATTTACTATGTGCCATACCCTGTCCTAAGCTCTTTGCAGATGTTGAGTCTTCATAACAGCTCCATGAGATTGGTTCCAGGTATAACCACATTTCACCAAAAAGTGAACTGAGGCCCTTAGAGAATAAACATCCTGACTAATTTTATGCAAATCTGTAAGTGTAGAAATGGGACTCGAGCCCAGCCAGCCACTGTTCTGATGACGTCTTTCAACTGCCAGTCTAGCAGAAAATTGAGATTTCCTGGGGAAACTAGGCAAACATTAAATTGTGAGAGAACTCGGGAGAGTACAAAGAGAAATCAGCTTAATTCTTTTCCTCACCACCTGCTTACACTGTTCTGTGGAGCTAGTTCCTTTCTGTCCCCGGTAATGTTTAGGGCAGGCTTCCTGTAGATAATTAAAGGGTTTCAGTTACTTGTTGTCACAAACATGATGCCATTTCAGTAATAAAAGTATCCAGTCATAGGTATTAGTCAAAACTCTAAATTTCATTTAAAGTTCTTTCTGCAGCTCCAGCCTGCACCAAACTCGGAAGATTTAGTTGAGTAGGGCAAGCTTGGCTTCCTTTGGAAGCAGATTTTTTTTTCTAAAGTGTTCAAGGGCAATAAAGGGATAGAGAACAAAGAGTCAGATTGGCACCCAACATCCTTAAAGATGGCATGACAGCCTCGCTATGCTTGCCCACATAGGCACTTGTGCCTGATGTGGAACCGGCATGTCCCAAGGCCCTGCTGGGACTGTGATCTGTTGCTAACAGTCCCCCCAAAGAGTGCCAACCCAACAGATATAATCTAAGGAGTCAGAGTCAGAAGAGAATCAAGCTCAAAGATGGAGATGCTTTAAAACCCCTCCACAGATTGTGTGTGCGTGCGTGCATGCACGTGCACAGGCCGCAACTCTGCATTTGTCCTATGGCCTCTGCTGATTTTAGTTTCTGAGGAGAAATATGCATTAGAAAGAGTTAGTTGGGAAACATCTGGTTCTTTATCTTTTTTGAGCTTTTATTAAGAATCCCAGGTAGTCCCTCAAAATTTCCAAGCACATTGTGAGTCACATAGGTGCTCAGTGAATACTCGTTAAATCAACTAATTAACCAGAAGTTTGCTTAGAGGCAGAAAGATGATGATGGGTTGGATGGCATTTGGGAGCCTTGTCTTTACTCCTGTGTCCTGCTGCCTCCCTTTGTTCTTCACTCAGCTCTCTGCTTGGCTAAGTCACACCCAAGGCATGTCCCGTCACCCTCCCCCCTCCCCCCCACCCCGCCCCCCTGGTCAGGCTGCCTGAGAATGTCAGCTCCTGTAATGGAATCTTCCACATAACGTCTTTGCTTAATGAAAAGTGCCCTCTGCGGCTCTCACAGCACTCACACAGGCTGAGCTGCACTTTACCAGCAACACTGTCGCAGCAACTTGCTCCTGTGTCCACTGCTCCTCTCCTGGGCTCTCCTGTCTCATTCATCTTCATTCCCACAGTGCCCAGCACAGTGCCTGCCCAGGGAGCTTAGTAGATGGGTTTGGGTGAGTAAATGCTACTGTCCATATATCAAATATTAATTGTGCACAGTGTCCCCCTTTAGCATACACGGGGCTCTATTTCTGATGGAACTCCCAGCTTTGAGGAGCCACATTTTCCTTTTGTAGGTCAGTTAGGGCTCACACTGGGCAATGCCTCCTGGCACCTTGGCTAGGTGCCTGGCACTGCTCTCTGATGCTGCCACTCGTTGGAACCAGAGCCCTTGGGGGCCTTGGCACGGCCAATGATTAGGGACAGAGAAGCTCTCTTGATCCTTAATTTGAGAGCT
Organism: Myotis lucifugus; assembly: GCF_000147115.1. Taxonomy (NCBI): domain Eukaryota; kingdom Metazoa; phylum Chordata; class Mammalia; order Chiroptera; family Vespertilionidae; genus Myotis; species Myotis lucifugus. Next base: position 5,448,488 of record NW_005871114.1, read on the forward strand.
TTGAGTTGAGGAACTGACATGACCAAGTAAAGGATGACTCGGCAGCACAGAGAAAGGCCCCCTCATGGCCCCTCCAACATCCTGGCGCAGAACTTGTATCATTTTTCTCCAGAGTAGGAGTAATCCTCGTGAGGAACACAGGCTGTGGTTCACCTGACCGCATGCCTTTCAGAGAGCCTCGGGCGTTTCCATTTTTAGAGGCTCCTGGGATGTTAAAAACAGTGAAATGCCAAGTGTTTCATGTTCAGAGGTGATTGCTTTGCACCCGTAAAATAGCAGTGTGATTGTGCGGTTACCAATCATTTATTTTTATGTTTTAAATTATTATTATTATTATTTAACTATTATTATTTTTTAAGGATTTATTTCTAAAAGCTGTTACTTCATAGTGCAGTAGTTAAGCACAGGGACTCTGGAGCCCAGACAGCCTGAGTTCAAATCTTGGCCCAGCACTTACTCGCTGGGTGACCTTCTGAGCTGTGTGTTCTTGGACACATTATTGGATCTTTCTGTACCTCGGTTTCTAATCTGTAAAATGGGCACAGTAGTACCTCCTCTGAGGATTTTGTGAGGATTAAATGCAGTCTTAGAAGAGTACCTAGACCAGGGGTGGGCAAACTTTTTGACTCGAGGGCCACAATGGGTTCTTAAACTGGACCGGAGGGCCGGAACAAAAGCATGGATGGAGTGTTTGTGTGAACTAATATAAATTCAAAGTAAACATCATTACATAAAAGGGTACGGTCTTTTTTTTTTTTAGTTTTATTCATTTCAAACGGGCCGGATCCGGCCCGCGGGCCGTAGTTTGCCCACGGCTGACCTAGACTCTTAGAACAGGATGCACTTTGTAAGTGTCAGTCATTATTATTATTGTTCTTATTATGTTAATGCTCCCCCAGCAGTGTCATTTGGTTAGAGGTTGCTCATTTCAAGTTTCATCTGGAATGTAATTTTCTTTCAGTCATGTCAGGGTATCACTTCAAAATTCTAAGTTTGAGGCCTTTGTGAATGGAGGCCTGGGCCAGATGGTCTCTTGGCAACCCCTGTGATGCCTGCCCTGCTTCTGAGAGTGGTAGGTACTGCACTTAAAACCTTCCATCTGAGGGACAGGTCCCTACTCGTCCCCAATGGCACACCCTCAGGACTAGGGCTGTAGCTGGGTTTCCATGATAACAATTTAGTGACCGAAGGTAGGGTGGTAGGTGACCCCCCAACAAGAGGTATAGACACACAGGTTGCTGGATTCAATTAATCAATTGTTTGGCTGACCACAAAGGTGTGGCTCTTTAAAGCTCAGATGCTGTTCTCTCCCCAGGTGAAGTGAAAAGGGATTGTGTTTCCAGTTGGCACGGAGCAAGTTCCACATTGCTGATGGGCTCTGGCACGACGCGGAGAGCCCGGGCGCCAGAACTCGCAGTACCCACAGAGGGATGTGCTAATCTTCCCTAAGTACAGTGGTGACTGTCGCCATCCAAGTCGTGGGTGGTGTGCAGCCACCACGTGCATACCTTACAGGATTCGAATGTCACCCACCACCTTCCCGTTGCTGCCCTAGCAAGAGGCGGAGCAGGTGGGGCCAGGTCACACGAGGCCGTGTGGTGACTTTGGCACCTACCCCAGGGTCAGAGCTCGAATGCTGGCCCCGATGCCCCATGTTTAGATGCCTGCTCTGCATCTGAATCTTGGCCGCGTTCCAGAGCCACCAGCAATTAATTACCTCTCGCCTAGCAGCAGTGAGGCGACAGTCACAAGGCAGAGGTGTGGGGGCGGCTGCTTAGTGCTTCCGGGCCTTGGCTGCTGGGGAGCAGTGCTGCAAAGTCCCTGCCACTCTGCACCCAGCAGCAGGGGAAGTGGCACCTGGGGAGCTTAAAGGCATGGTGTGCAAATGAAAGGAAGGAATTTATTTTCAGCCAAATCGTCCCCATGGCTGTGAGCAGACTTTTTACCAAAGCCTCTGGGACAGGGTGCATCCTCAGCTGCCAGCAAGCATGCCATTACCTTCCACCTAGGAGGTGTGTGTGCCTGGTGGGGTTGGGGCAGGATGCCCATTGATTGAGTTATATCTAGGACAGTTATTTTCCTAGTTTCTCTTCCTGCAGGAAAAAATTACCCACATCCGTAGCACGTTTGAGTGCCCTACAGTTGCAATGTGTCTTGCCTGGAGTGGGCAATGCGTGCTGCTTACCACCTGGTGAGGAGAAAGGTGGATGGAGGGGCGAATGTGTTCAACTCCCCGGGACTGCAGGAGGGTGCTTGGCCTTGAAGTTTTCAAATTTACATCTGGGAAGGTCATTTAAAATTTTAATTCTGAATATTGAGAAAGACCTCAGTAAAAAAAAATATATTTTTCCCTCTCGCCTCTTCACTCTGTACACAATGAGGATAAATTCTTCTAAAGGAAAGGGTTTCCGACCTGTGTTTTTTAAAATCAAAGGAACATTTTTATTCATGTGAACTCTTATGCTACACCCCAGTGTATAAAACTGGAGTAAGAATGACCACTCTCCCTGTTGATAACTAGAGGTGGCACCAACTCTTTTTCTCCCCAGGAACCTTGCCGGCATCCTCGGTGCTCCTAAACCTTCTCTTGGTTTGATTTCAAGTCATTTGCCTCACGCCCAAAGCCCCCAATCTGATCTCTCAGATTTGCAAGGGGGCCTTTGGGAATCTTCGGGGGCAGCTGGGTGTTATCAGTGAGCCTTTGATGCAGAAGGTATTTTATCTTGCATGATCCAGGCACTGAGATATGGGTGGAGACCCAAGGCCTCTCCTCAGATGACTTGGTGTGTTGGCCAGTGCTTGGCAAACATTTGTAATTTGTTGACTTATTTGTCATTCAGTAAATAGGAATTGCACTCCTATATGCTGCCAAGGTCCCTGATCTATCTCATGGATTTCATATTCCTCAGTGGGAAGATGAAATAAGGAAACAAGCAAGCGAACAGAAATTATAATTTCTGCTGGTAATAAGTGCTACAAAGAAAAAAAAAGCAGGTTAATGGAATAGAAGGACATTGACTGGTCAGCTAGAGGTGGGGTGGGGGCTGGGTACAGTTCTTTCTCCTGGGTGCTGGAGGAAGGCCTCAACAAGGAGCGACATGTCAGCTGAGACCTGAACGGTGAGGAGACCCCGGGCAAGAGCATTTTTAGAAGTGGGGACAGCAGGGGCATAGCTCCTGAGAGGGGCACACAGTTGGCTTGTTTGAAGAACAGAGGGCTGGCCAATGTGACAGAGACCTCAGTGACCAGGAGGAACAACACCCTTATCTGGGGCCTGATCAGATAGGCCTTGGCTGGGCACGTGCATTCCATTTCAGAGCAGTGGGACTGCAGGGGAGGATTTTAGGGTTTTCTCCCACTTGAGTCTCACTCCCTTCTTCCAGTGTTTGGATTGTAATTCATATCCAGAAGATGAGCAAATGTATCCTTACCTGTTAATAATGCTGCCTTGTAACAACCAAAACCCACAAATACCCCAAATTGAAAAAATAATGGGGTCTCAAAGGAACCGGGAATGCTAGCTTGCATTTAACAAACACTATTTTTTTTGTTTTGTTGATAGAGGGTTTATACTTACAGCTGTGTGACCTTAGGCAAGTCACTTAACCACTCTTTGCCTAATGTTTCTCATTTGTAAAAAGGGGATGATAATAATACTTATTTCATAACGTTATTTTGAGGATAAAATATTTGCATAATTCTTAGAACATATAATGAAGATGATAAATGTTTATTACTATTATTATAGTATATGCAGAGGCACAATTGATGAATATATTTGTCTGTTTATTTCACAAATATTTTTCGAGTACCTACTGAGTGCTCAGTACTGTCCAAGGTGTTGAGGATACAGTTGTAGACAAAGCAGACTCAGTCCCTGCCTGGCCCCTGGCTTCTTGCTCTCTACTCTGTGAAACGCGGCATAGAATTGCTGAGGAGGGCCCCACCACTTAGGCCAATGTGTGTGGAGGTGGCGAGGAAAGGGGCCAGGGCTGCTTTATTACACCAGGAGCCATTGGGAGTGCAAACCAGGTCCCAGCCCCTGGAGCCCCACCTTGGACTTTGCAGATAATAAAGCAGGTTAATGGAATAAATCTACCTTGGACTTTGCAGTTAATGTTCAAATATGAAAAAAGTTCCCTTAGAGATACCATCTGATAGGGTGAGTCCTGGCACCTGTTGGGTCCCCAGTCCCTGCAGCCATCTAGCTGGTAAGATATTATCACTGAGCCCTAACCGCTACTTCTGAGCCTTAACCTTTCCTCTGCTACAGTCCTTGCTCCTGGCTTCTGTTTGGATCACTGTCCAGAATGAAAAGTAGTATAAGAAATGCCTTGCTGCCCTAACCGGTTTGGCTCAGTGGATAGAGCGTCGGCCTGCGGACTGAAGGGTCCCGGGTTTGATTCCGGTCAAGGGCATGTACCTTGGTTGCAGGCACATACCCAGTAGGGAGTGTGCAGGAGGCAGCTGATCGATGTTTCTCTCTCATCGATGTTTCAAACTCTCTATCCCTCTCCCTTCCTCTCTGTTAAAAATCAATAAAATATTAAAAAAAAAAAAAAAGAAATGCCTTGCGATTAGGGTAAGCGTAACAGTTATAGTTCAGCTACCCATAGAAGAAACCACCAACACAACACTAGCTTAAACAGATAAATTTATTTCTCTCTTTTATTACAAAAAGCCTGGAAGTTGACTGGGATCTTCCACTTCCTAGCAGTGAGAACCTGGGGAATTTATAACTTCCAAACCCTTCAGATATCTGTACGTTAAAAATAGTAATGTTATCATAGAGCTTTTGTGAAGACCTAACGTGGTGAACCCTGACTTCACAAAGAGTAAATATTCAGTAAGTGTTAGAAAACAATAACATCTATTATTTTATTACTAGTCATTTGCTGTATTAGAGCCTCCTTAGGTTTGCTGCTTTTAAGAAGGATTGATAAACTTCCTGAGATTTGTATAATTTTTTCAAACATTAGCTGCAGGCATCCCCGTGTCACCATTTATTGTAAATGTCTGTTTTAAGCATTATGAGATGAACCCTGACACAAAATATCACATCCTCCTGTCCTCAAAGAATCCTGTAAGGTGGTGCTTCTCGCAGAGAAATAAGACTATTTATTTATAGGACTCAGAATGGGGCCCAGCTGCCTTCGGGCCCTGTTCCCACAGCTCATATAAATAGCTACCATTGGTATCCAGGGTGGTAGGCTATGTCATTCTGGAAGATGGCATCCATCATTTCTTTTTATTTTTAGCAATTAAAACAAGATGATGGTCCAGTGTATAATAGTTCATCGGGATCATGCTTTTAGACAAAGTATTTAAAGATAGGTTCACTTACTTTGTCTTAGCCTGAGATCTCCAGAGTAGGGTCTGAGGTAAGACTTATGTGCAATTTTTTTTATTAGGGATTGTGAGCCTAGGGAGCAGGATGTAGAGACAAAGAAAGTGAGGTAGGTAATATACCAATAGGAGGGTATATTACCGAGTTGGTCGCTGCTACTTGTTTGATCCCATAGGACCATCATGACTATCATCCAAAAAGCCAAATAAATTCTGTATCTGAATAGTCTATTGGAGAGAAGAAAGGTAGACAAATTTATTCATTGACTCCTGTCTCCCATTGGTCAAAGTTACAGTCCATGAAGTGTTAACTCCCCCACACTTCCGTGCTGCACATACAGGGTAGAGTTTACATGGTGCCTCAACCTCTGTGTCTAAAGGGAAGCCCAAGTCAAGAAGCAGGAAGTATGGACTGCAGGTGAGGCATATCCTTTGTGCTTATGTGAAGTTGCTCAGAGCCTGCTGTAGTGTTGGTCTCTACAGCAGCTGGATCAGAGACAGGTGAGGCTGGGTGTTAGTGGCACCAAGAAGTAGCTGATACACTTTCATTCATTCAACCAAAAGTTGTTGCAGACCTGCTGTTTGCCAGGTAAAGTAATAAGAGATGGTGATCGACAAGACAACACAACCTCTACCCTCAGGAAACTCATTGTTTTGGGGTGTTGTGAGCTTTAAAGGACATACGAATTTAACATAAGGTCTGTCAAAATAAGCTCTCAATAGCTGTTAGTTTTATTTTGTGGCACTGCTAAAAATGGGTAATACTCCTGAGCTAGTAGCCAGAGATCTCTGTTAGTGACTTGCTCACAAGCCAGGACATCAAATGATTCTATCATTTTTATAAAATGTGTGTATTATTTACTACACTGAAAAATTCTTAGTGCTAAAGCGCAATCAGTAGAGAGACACTGCGAGACCATGGAAGTATTCTGCTCAATTTTCCTCTTTAGTGTCAATATTTATTAAGAATTCTTGCCCAAACCAGTCTATATTATGATGGTTACAAACTCTCCAACTTTGTCACCATTTCTAGTGCATTACTTTTACATTTTCACTGGTGGTGGTAGATGGGGGGGGGAGACACCCTCTACTCACAATAAAACAATGTTAGAAATTACTATGAAAGCACAAGACAAATGAAAAACATCAAGTCTTTTTCAAGACAACCAGGGCTATAAATTTAGGAAGTAGACAACAAATGTAAAAAAGAATCATGCAAAAGAAAAATCATGCTTTTTGGCTTAATCCTACTTTGAGTCAGAGCATTAACTAACAGTAATTTGATTGTGATGAATGTATCCCCCTAAATATAACAGTTGACAATTTTACATGCATATTTTAAATTCAACATATTATGTATTTATGATTTGGAAGCAGCCTTAAACATTTTTAAGCAACAGAAATATACAAAACAGTTACAAGTGAAAACGCTCCTGGCAAAGCACCCTGTGTTTTAGCCCAGAGCCAAACCATAGGAGTCTGAGGTTACTAAAAACAAAACAAACAAAAACCACTTGGAAAATGCTGTTTTTTATTTTAAGAATCATATGTTTTGGGGGAGTGAAGGAAGGAGAGAGAGAGAATAACAACTTTCTCTCTGGCATAAAATACTCAACACCTTGAAGTCATTATTACACTTACAATTAGAAGCCAGTAGCAACCAAGTAGTCTGTATTCCAAAGAGGAATACCCAGCACAGGAGCAAATGATTGCTGTGTCGTTACTCAGTTATTTAGTCTTCAGCTGAAGACGTTCCCACTTAGAAGGTATTGAGGTCATTACTATTTCAAAAGGGTCGACATTGGTAGAATGAATGACCTTTTCATGGCATTAAGCGGAATTACTGGTGATTAGTGAGATGTTTTTTCATTTTTAAAACATAAAAGCTTCCATATCCCAACCCATCTATCCCAAACCAAAGCAGGCACCTTTGGGGTCTGTGAGTACCACCTACAACCCACCAGTCTACGAGACCCGTAGCAGAAAGCATGGAGGGTGTGGAAGGGACTGGGGGTCGGCTATCAGTGAGCTGATTGTAGTAACCTTCTCACCATTGCTTACTTACAATCATATCGGTGATTTTTTTTTTTGTATTCTAATCTCATTGGAGGCTTTTCATTAACATATTCTTCCTCTAAACTCATTTGGGGCACAGAATATTGGACAATTGCAGGCAGGGTGCAAGAAGAGAATAACAATTTTCTCTTTAGTTTGGCTCCTTTGGTTTGGCACTCAGTTGCCTTCATTTTTCAGAAACCCAGGTTAGTTCAGCATAAAACGGCAGGTGAACCCAACCATTAAGTCCACGGGGAGACTTCTCCCATGGACCACACTCTGCCGGACATACTAAGTCTCTTGTGGCGATTCCACTGCTCCAATCTTCCTGGCTCTGTCTGCAGCTCTGGTCCCGGAGGCCGACACAGGCTCCAGTCAGCAGTTGCTATGACAACAGTATTCACTCCCTCGAGGACGGTGGTAGGCTTTTCAAGGGCAGGCACCTTCTTCTCAGGGGCAGGAACCACATCTTTTTCTTCAGAGACATTTCTACCTTAGATTTTCATATGATCATGCCTGGATCTTGGCCTCCTTGTCTATGACAGGAACATTCTTTTGAATTGGGCAAGTGCAGCTATTTCTGGCCTCGGTGCTGAGGTTTCACGGATGGCACCAGCTCTGCATGATGTCTCAGTGAAGCAGGTTGACAGGTGACAGTTTACAGGGCGACAGAGGAATAGGTATCTTCTTCCAAGGTTTTAGACTGTAGTGGACAGGAAGCTTTGTTATCCTTTACAGTTCTTTTTGTTTGATCCCCTTCGCTGAGGTTCTTCATAAAACTGATGTGATTGGCTCGCTCAAAGCTGGCTATTCCTCTCCAGTTTCCACGGATGTGGGTTGGAACTTGAGAGTCACATACTCTTCCCCTGACTTCTCTGTGGAGTTGCACTCCTTGCCTTTTGCATTCTCCATAATCTGAAAAGAGTTGAGATTGGTAAAAAAAAAATTCTGCCCTAACCGGTTTGGCTCAGTGGATAGAAAGTCAGCCTGTGGACTGAAGGGTCCCAGGTTCGATTCTGGTCAAGGGCATGTATCTTGGTTGCAGGCACATCGTTTCTCTCTCATCGATGTTTCTAACTCTCTATTCCTCTCCCTGCCTCTCTGTAAAAAAATCAATAAAAATATATTTTAAAAAATTCTATTAACTTTCTAGCTCAAGATTGCTCTTTTATAAGTCTCCTTTCACTTTCTGTCATCCAAAAGCAATCTCAACTCCATCATACTTAAAATGATGTAAATGCAATAAGCCAGATGTCTTATTCTAGGTAAATTAATTTTTAAGTCCTTAGAGTGAAAAAAAAAAGACAGAAATAATAGACCACCTGGACAGGTGCAAAAAGCCTCAAAAGCGAGTTGAATTTTAGGGAATCTAGCTTTACGTGGTTCAGCCTCTCTCCCTTAGGATACCTCACAGAGTGATTAGAACACAGCCGACCCTCTCATTTTTATGAGATGATTGAATCTTGCTGGAATAAGAGTCTGAATTTTGAGTTTGAATTCAGCGTTTCTGCTGACTTTGTAAAACTGGACTTGTGCCCCACTCTCTTGCCTGCTGTGTGGCTCAGTCTCCACCCATGGGGATACATCTAGCAAAGAACGTGGTTTATGGAGTCAACCAGACCTGGGTTCAAATCCTGTCTTCGAAGTTTTCTGGCAGTATGATCTTGGACAAGTCACTTAACCTCTTTTAAGTTCTTTATTTACACATGGGGGTTGTTGTGAGCATAAGGAGGTAAGAGCCCTTAAAGTAAGCACTCATTAATTACTAGCTATTATTTGTTTTATTTTGTGCTAAAAATGCACACTGTATCTGTTAGTTCCTCTTTCCCCAAGATCTCCACCTGTGACATGTTTACAAGCCTGGGATGAATGAGTGCGCATGTGAATTAGTTACACCGAGTTCAATTTAGCTGTAACAATTGGAAAAACAACATTGGCTCAGGCATGGAAGAAGTTAATTTCTCTCTCTAAAGTCAGGACATAGGCTCTGCTCCACAAAATCCCCAGGAATTGGGCTCCTACTCTATTGTGTGGCCTCCACTTCTTTGTTGTTTTTCCAATTGTTACAGCTAAACGGATTTCAGAGAGGAAAGGAGAGATCAAAACATCAATGATGAAAGAGAATCATTGATCGGCTGCCTCTTGCACACCCCATACTGGAGATTAAGCCTGCACCCTGGGCATATGCCCTGACAGGAAATTGAACCATGACCTCCTGGTTCATAGGTCGACGTTCAACCACTGACCCACACTGGCCAGGCTAGAGAGCAAGATTTTTGTACCACACCTTCAGTGACATCCAAGGGAGGTGGTTCTGACTTCTTTACCATTGACAGATCTGTCCCCATGGGGGATAGAACTTGATGTCACCATCCCAAGAGCATCTGCATGACCTCCACCTCATGCTATAGTTCTAGTCCAGTGAGCCACTCCTCAATTCCTTTTTCAGATTACCCTGAGCGTTTCTTTGACCATTTCCACACAGTGAGACATTGACTAGTAAGCCAAGTGTTTTGCTTGGGAGGAATGGCATTTCTGAACTTCAACTTAAAAGGTTAGAATGCTAGTGATGAGGAAATGTATTTGCCACCTGAGAGTCTCTGCGTTTTTATTTCTCTTCCTGTCAAAGATCCCTAATTATCTAGGGAAGTGATCTCAAGGTTGGTCTGTGGACCAGCTTCATCAGTATCACCTGGGGGCTTGTTAGAAATGCAAATTCTCAGGCCTCATCCCAGACACAATGAATCAAAGACTGGGGATGCGTGCAGTCTGGAACTAGATGTTTCAACAAGCCTTCCAGATGATTCTGATGTTAGCTACAGTTTGAGAACCACTAGTTTAAAGTGACAGTCTTCTTGACAAGTCTTCATACCCCTAAGATATACCCAGTAGTTTTTTTGTTTTGTTTTTTAAGGTTCATTCTGTTTAAGGTAATACCCCATGAAAGGAGAAGTATGTAGAAATTGTTACCTTTAAGTTGTAAAGAAATGTGACATCACATTTCTTGCTGGTTTCTAAGTGAGTAAAATTGCTAAGAAAAAGAGAACTTTGAAAAAACTCTGAAAAATATCAGGGGTTGTAGGCTGTTCTTTGGGGTATGAGTATCCTTAGCTTACTTCTTCCAAACCTCACTGCCGAGCCCCGACTCCCTGGTTTCCTAGAATTTCTAGGAAGCGTTCATGGCGGTTGCCTGGTCTTCCCGTCTGCTCCCCACCTCGATTCCCATCTCTGAGTGGGGTTATTTTCCCAGACAGCTGTTCTCATTTCCCCACTTTTAATCATTGTGAGCCTTTCCCACTCCTACTCCCTTAATAGACCCATGCCCAACTCTACAGATATCTGAACTCAGCTCTCCCAAGGCTCAGATTCTAGTGTTCCACTCCTGAAATCCGATGCATAATGACAGGTTCAGCCCGCAGCAGTGGAACATGTGGCACCATCCATCACCCAACTCTTGGGAACATGCAAAGATGCCAGGCATGCGGACAATGGGCCAACAATTTCACCTGCTTAGTTTTTAAAATTTAAGCCCTGGCCGGTGGCTCAGTTAGTTGGAGCAGCGTCCCATACACCAAAAGGTTGTGGGGTTTATTCTAGGGCAGGGCACATACGTAGGTTGTTGGGGCATATACAGGAGACAGCCAATTGATATTTCTCCCCCACGTTTCTGTCTCACATCAATGTTTCTTTCTCTCTCCCCCTTCATCTCTAAAATCAATTAAAAAAACATATCCCTGGGTGATGATAAAAAATTTAAAATTATAGACTCTTCCCAATCTGTCTACTCAGAAAGGAGATTCTATATAGTACCGAGAGGGATCATTCTCTAACATAAGATTCAGAGAGCAAGGTTTTTGTACAATAAATACCTGAAGTGTCATCCAAGGGAGGTGTTTCTTTGCTTCTTGAGCAGCTCCGCTCCACCCTAGGGCACTGACCTTCATGCCAGAAACTCTGAATACTCTTGTGTTTTTGGAACTGTGATGGAAAGTCTTCTTGTTCTTTGGGGCAGGGATTAGGTGGGATTAGGGTGAGATATTACTGAAAACGGATGCCTTGCCCTTTTCAGCTCTTGCAGTGACAGGCACAACCAATGTGTATGGATTTTGTAGTTTACAAGACACCTTCAGCTTTTATCATTGACAAAGCGTCTCGGTGGCTCTGAGAGGGGAGCAGGGAGCTATCATCATCAGGAGTATTGGTGAGATAGCAGACTGGAAGATTGCCTCTCTTTCCCCAGGTTGCTCAAATAAGAGAAGGCAACCTTGGGATAACAGCCAGGTTTTATGTCAACTTGATCTTTAGTTTACCAACTCCCCCTTGCTGAATCTCACACTATGAAACCCCCAGGGACACGTCAATGGCTTTGTTCAGTGAAGATTTGACACAATAGATGCATTTATAGACATCGCATTTGTATTCAGTTTACAAGTGGCTGTCAAATCCATCACCTTATCTAGGCTCCCTAAGGACCTTATGTGAATGCTTTTATTATTCTTGTTTTACAGATGAGGAAAAAAACTCAGACTCAAGGAGGATGAGTAACTCGCTTAAGGTTACACAGCTACTAAAGGTCACCCAGTTTTGTTTTGTTTTGTTTTTTTTACAATAGAACCTCTGTCCACTAGGTTGAGCTAACTCCTCTCTGCTATAACTTCTAAACTGAAAAGAAAGGAGATGAACCCAGTAAGGCAGGGTTTCCCAAATCATTTCTGTTAGAAATACAGAGGCTTGGGGCTTTCCCATCTCCATCCATGAACTCTGAAGGTCTAGGGGTGGGAGCAAATGCTCCAAGTGATGCTTCTGATTGGTGGAGAAAGACACAAGCTGAACACTGCTCAAGGCCTCAAGTTTTTCATAAAGGGTGTTTTCCTTTTGAGGGATGTTTTGGATGGGTCTTTGGGAAGGAGGTTATGAGAGGTCTTGGTCAGTAGATATTTTACGTTATTCTTTATGCATAATTATCTATCCATCTGAGGTTTGGCTCCTCTGCGTAGCAAATAGTGACTGTAATTACATTTCATCTGATGAAACATTGACCTAGTTAATTATGGATTCAAGTTTCACCCTCTAAGGAAGAGCCATCTCTTCCATCTTGCAAATTCAGTGTAGTTCTAAGAGTCACAATTCTTTTGAAAATAAACATCAGTTGTTAACTTGGTTCTTAAGTATTCCCTGTCAAAGATTCCCATTGTCCGAAGATGCTAGAACCTTCAAACTCACATCAGCAGCATCTGGGAGCTTGTCCGAAATGCAGAACTCAGACTCTGCCTCAGCTGTACTGAGTCATTCAATAAGATGTCCCATGATTCACAGATACATGAACATTTGAGAAGCACTGGTTTAGGACCTTTTTCCTTTTAGTAATTGTTACAACTTGTTGAGGACCTGAAACTGGACAATTAATGGGTCTGGGCTGCCTGTCACTACTTAAGCCAATTCACCAGAGACAGGTTTGAATCATATATGGGTGTTTATTCCAATAATGCCGTCAGTATGGGAGAGCAACAGGTCATCCACAAAATTCTGTTCTGCCCCCCTCACCATAAGCCAACTGCTTATATTGGGTAGAAGGCAGAAGATTACATGGGGAAGTAGGCAAAAGTGATAAAAATGGGTATGCAAAATGGGCAGTTTACAAGCAATGCGGGCTAGGGGTTTGCAAAGGCCTGCAGGTATGCAAAGGGCTGGGGTTTGCAAAGGGCTGGCACCTCTGGTTTCTGCAACAAAGTTGTTAATCTTCCCATGATAATAGGCAGCTCCTGGATGTGGAGGATTGGCCGCATTTCCAGGTGAGCTCCCAGGTTCCGCAACTCCCAGCCAGGTTAGAATGTGCTATCTTTCATCAGAACAAAACAAGCATGGTTATCAGAGTATGATTAATATTTCTTATAATTATAGCTGGTCTCCAATATTCTACTTCTGCCCCTAATAGACCCTCCCCCCTCTCTCAAGGGAGGTGCTTTACTTTTTTTTTTTTTTAATTTAGTCCTCCCCTCCCAACAACCCTTCAGGGAAAGGATTGTTATCTTCAGTAAACAAAAGAGGAAACTAGTGCTAAGAGATTTAATCACTTGCCCAATTAGTAGTTAATACTGAGATGAAATTAAAACCAGGTCTGTCTGCTCAATCATGGAACAGTTGCCTTAATACTTTTTCTTCCTTCTCTTCTTCAAGCTTTCCTACTTGAATCTGTTTATTATTTTCTCTCTCTCTCACAATCTCTCTAGGTCTTTTTCAAGACAGCATGGTAAGGAAACAAACAATCCTATATAATAAGGAGCTAATATGCTAATTAGACCTCACAGCAGAACCATCATCTGGATGACCTTCCCGATAAAGCCAGGGCTGCGAGGGCTGGCCGAGGCTGTGAGGGGCTGCGAGGGCCGAGCCCCTTGCACGGATTTCGTGCATCGGGCCTTTAGTAGATAGATAACCAAAAATTTATATCAAATTTTTGTGAGTAAAAAAAATTTATTTAAAAAAATCTGGAACAAATATATTTTTGTATGTGTATTTGTAACATATGACAAAAACTTAGTAAATCTAATAAATAAAAATCTTTTATAAATCAATAAAAGTACTTCAATAAAAAAGATAAAAGAAAAAAATAATAGACAAAGGATCAATTAAAATGAAAAAGTTAAATCTCACTATAATAAAAATATTTAAAAAGAGTTATATTTTCATCCCCTAAATTAGCAAAGGTTTAAAAGAAAAGATAAAATCCAATGTAGTTGGGAATGGGTAGGGGGTGGCAATAGAGCCTTAAATAGTTCTGTTATTGAAAATGATGTTTTAAAAAAATACTTAATAAAAAGAAATGATGCTTACCATATATTAGTAAGTACAAAAGACATGTGGGAAATGTATATGTTTATCCTATTACTTTAAGTTGAAAAAAATTTTATAATATGTATAAAAAAAAACTTGGAATAACCAACATCAAAATGTTAACAATGTTTATCTTTGAATAGAGAACAGCCCCACTCTCTTTAAAATGGGAGTAGCTGGTTTGGCTCAGTGGATGGAGTGTCTGCCTGCAGATTGAAGGATCCTGGATTTGATTCTGGTCAAGGGCACCTTCTCTGTTTTCAGTTTGAGGATGTTTTGAATAAAGCTGCTATATATATTCTTTCTGTGGACAAAGGCTTTCATTTGTCTCGGATAAATATTTAGCAGTAGAATTGCTGGGTAATAAGGTAGGGGTTATATTGAGCTCGAAAAAAATTGCCAGACTTTTTTCCAAAGTGATTGTGCCATTTAACACTCCTATCAACATGATATGAGAGTTCCAGTTGCTCTTGTCACCAACATTTAGCATATGTTGTAGTATCTCATTGTAGGTTTTACTTTGCATTTCCCTGCAGACTTAATGTTCAACACTTTTTAAGATATATATATATATATATATATATATATATATATATATATATGAAAGAGGAAGGGAGAGAGAGAGAGAGAGAGAGAGAGAGAGAGAGAGAGAGAGAGAGAAACATCAATGATGAGAGAGAATTATTGATTGGCTACCTCCTGCATGCCCTCTTCTAGGGATCAAGCCCACAACCCGGGCATGTGCCCTTGGCTGGAATTGAACCTGGGACCCTTCAGTCAGTAGGCTGACACTCTATCCACTGAGCCAAACCAGCTAGGGCTTAATGTTGAACACCTTTTAATGTGCTCATTGGCCATTCATATATCTTTCTGAAGTGTCCATTCAAAATTTTACACCCAATTAAAAAGTTGGTTGTTTGTCTTTTTATTATTGAGATGCAGTAGTTCTTTATGTATTCTGCATATAAGCTCTTTTGTGAAATACATGTTTTGTGAATGTGAGAAATTGATTCTGAAGGTAAAGTGGAAATAAATTTAGGTAATATATGCAGAGAGAATAGTGCTTAGAAAGTCAGTGTTTCCTTGAAGCTCAGTTTTGCAGAAATCACTACTAAACTTTGCTTTTAACTAATCAGTTAGTTTTTGTTTCCCAACTTGGGTTGGTCTCCTCTAATTTGGGAGATAAATAATAGGTTTTATCTGACATCAAATATGCCAAAAAACCTGGATTCCTGGTTGTCTATTTGACTGGTTCACTCAGTCCATGGTCTCTCTTCCAGACACTGCAGTAATGTCTGACTCCTTCATACCCCTCTGCCCACCCCCTACAGGCATTCCCCATGTGGCAGCCATGGTATCACCTTTGAAAGACTCTTGCTCAGAATTCCCCAATGGCTTTCCATCTCTTTGAGTCCCTTTCCCAGCCTCTTCTGTTAACTCACTAATGCTCTCATGGCTGGCCACACTGACGTCCTTGCTGAGCTCGGAAATGCCAAGCATGCTACTGTCCCAAGGTCTTTGCACTTGCAGTTTCCTCTCTGTGGCATGCTCTTCCCCGGCCTCATTTCATTTGCCTCTCCTCAATCATCACCTCCTCAGAGAGACCTTCACTCATAAAACTAACAAAGAGAAACTCTTCAAAACTCTTTATATCTCCTTATCCTACTTTACTTTTCTTCATGGCACGCATCTTTGCCTAATTATCATAACTGAAAAGTTGTATTTAATTGTTTATCTTCCTCCTGACCCACTAGAATGAGGATGGGGCATTGTCCACCTTATTCTCCACTCTAACTCCAGTGCCTACTAGCATGGTGACTGGCATATAGTAAGTCATCTTTAAATGTTTGTTGAATAAATGAATAAGAAAAGAACGGAACCAGATGAGAATGCCACTCACTCCGACAATTCCATAACCTTGTATGCTGGGGTGGCTTTGGAAACTCAGCATTGAAGACAATGGGGTGCTTTGCTTAGAGAACTCATCTCTACCAGGAAGACAGCCTCCAACTTTGTTGCCAAGCAACCAGTTATTGCTTATAACCAACAAATATAAAAGCACACATAATAATAAAGTAGGTAACAAGGCAGTTTTTCTATACCTAACCAGGCATTTTATTGTTACTGTTCAATAGACTTGGGGAAAAAGAAAAATGAATGCTAATGACTTCTTGCTAGTAAGGGGAAAAGGCCACAAGTTGTTTCCTGCCAGGAAGAGTAATGCAATTGCAATTTAGTATTTGGAAAGTGTTCACCTAAGCAAACCAGAGCTTTCAGGGATCTTTCTTTTTCTCTCCCCCCCGCCCACCTTTTTTTTTAGTAAAAAAAAAAAAAAGACTATTTTTCAGAGCAGTTTAGGTTTACAGAAAAATTGTGCAGAAAATACAGAGTTCCCATATACTCCGCCTCAGTTTTCTCTATTGTTAACATCTTGCATTGATATGGTACATTTATTTCAATTGATGAAACAATGAAGCTACATTATTAGTATCTAAAGTCCATCGTGTACATTAGGGTTCACTCATTGTCAATCCTTCCGTAAGTTTTGGCAAAAGATGATGTAATTCACTGCCCTCAAAATCCCTTGGGCTCCAATTATTCATCCCTATCCTTCCTCCCCCCATGTTTGGCAACCTCTTTCTTTTTATTGTCTTTGTAGTTTGATTTTCTTTTATAATAAAAAAGTGATTCTTGTATATGAGAGAGGAGTTGAAAGGAAGTAAATAACAAAAAATTGAGGGTAGTATTTTGTTCAATTCTCCATTGTATCTCCAGTATCTAGAATAGTGACTGGGGGAAAACTAGGGAAAACCTCTTTACATTTTTACGTATGTCCTTCCATATATGTGATTATATATGCATACCATATCTGATTGCATATATACTTATATGACAGTCTCCTGTGTATGAAAGAATAAACCATTTACCAAGATTTATTTAATATTTAATAGGCTTCTGACATCCTGGCACTTTGTATCTACACTTTCTTAATCTTCAACACAAAAAATTGAGAAATTGAAGATAAGCTTGAGGTATGTCAAAGCTTACTTTAAGGACTTATAATCTAACTAGTGGCCCAGTGCACGGATTTGTGCACATTGAAAGGAAATTAATTAGAAGAAAGATTTGTGTGGTAATTACATTACTGCAAAAAATTACATGTCAAAATAGTATATATAATAGAGTATTATAAAATTAAAATACAAAATATTTTAATATCGCCATTTTCCCTTTATAATAGAAGTGTCAGAGATGAAAGAAAATTAGTAAATGTATATGAAAATAATATGTGAATTGATTAATAAATAAACAATAACAACATGATATGAAAACAACAAAGACATGATATAAAAACAATGAGTGATAAATTGATTAAATTATTCTAATATCTCCCTGTACATCACAGTAAGAGTAAAAACACTTTCAGAGTGCTTGACTAATTTACCTTGTGATGAAGTATTTACAACTTTAACTTTAACGTCACATGCTCTTCAAACTCAAGAGAAAGCAACATATAACTGACCATGTCTGAAAACAGGTTCAGGTAGGAATATTCCTACTCTGTCTAGAGTTTGTCCCTGTGATTTATTAATAGTCATCGCAAATGCTGGCATCACAGGAAACTGTCTTCAAATTAATTTAAATAGGAGGCCAATGTTAGATGGGGACAAATCAATTCTTGGAATCAGAACAACCTCTCCTTCTGCAATCCTGTTACTACTTCAGCTTCGATTATGTTAGATCGCAATCTTTTGTACCAATAGTTGGTCTTCAGACATATTCTGTCGATGATGACACTTTCTTTCAGCTTCAGAGGTACGTTGTGTCAATAGTTGATCTTCAGATATATTCTGGCATTGCGTGCGATTGGCACCAGGGAGAGCTTTATATGTATCGTGCATGTGTGAGCCAACGTTTATTTTTAAATTGCCCGTGCTGTCATATGTACCGGCCGGTTGGTCGGTTAGACGGTTGGTCGGATGGTTGTATGGTCACTTACCCTTTTATATATAAAGATAATAATACTTCATAATGGAAATTTGTAGTTTGCAAAACTTTTTTTCACATGAATGATGGCACCCTCAAAACAATCTTTTTGAAATTATTATTAATTTCATTTTGCTGTGAGTTTAAGTGACTTGTCCTGGAACCAGATCTAGTTTTAAGATTTTTTTTGTTTGTTTTTGTAAATATATTTTTATTGATTTCAGAGAGAAAGGGAGAGGGAGAGAGAGATAGAAACATCAATGATGAGAGAGAATCACTGATTGGCTGCCTTCTGCACACCCCATACTGGGGATGCCCCCACAACCTGGGTATGTGCTTGACTGGGAATTGAACCATAACCTCCTGGTTCATAGGTTGATGCTCAAACACAGCCATTCTGGACAGGCTAGTTTTAAGTTTTTTGATGCCAAATTCTGCACCATAGCACTATTCATTTATACTCACCACCCCATTCACCATGACATCCACTGTCTATGCCTGCCTGTGCCCAGATTCCAATCATTAATACTCTTGGACTTCATTTCTTGGGAGTCTCATTTAATTCAGCTGATGCAAGCAGATACTGTGGAGAAGTCAGCTAACATACTCAATTTTCACTTAGCATTTAGGTTCCACCAGAATCTCCAATTGTAGCAATTTAAACTAACTTAGCACCTACCCATGGACTGTGGCATGAGATCATCTGGAAGTGAATTCTGAATAGCTCAGGAGATGAGTTCCTCTTTAGAATTTCCAGAGATAATTCACAAAATGTGAAATATCGGTTAACATGCTTCTTACCAATCACATACAATAAGGCACCCAAGATGGACACTCAAAGGATAAATTGCAAATTGGGATCAAACACAGGAGTTTTGGAGTCATCCAGGCCCGGGTTCAAGTCCAATAAGATGTGACTGTGGACAATTAATTTCTCTGAGCCTCAGTTTTCTCTTCTGTAAAATGGAGTGAATGATACTCTTACCTTATAGGTAGGTGGATTACATGAGCTAATGCTAGTAACATAGTGCCTGGAAAAGAGTTATGTTCTCAGAAATTATTAGATGTGATTACTTATTATCTTTTGAGCTGGGCCTTGGAGGATGTGTAAGCTTTGGATGAGAACAAGAACATTCTAGATAGTGTATACCAGGTGTAAAGTACATTGCAATTGGTAAACAGGTCACTTTAGCTGGCCCATATGTGGTGCATGAAGGGAAGAAGGGAGTTCAGCAACCAGAATTGGGTGGTCTTGGAGTCTGGGGTCTAGTCTCTGGTCAGTGAGGTCATGCAGTCACGTGCATTACTTTAAAGACCTTGCTGGACTTTTGTTGCTCCCTAGTTCCTCCTAGTTTTCTGTCATAATCTTGGTATCCAGTCTCAATGATTCCATCATGGCCCATCATTTGCCATCTTCATGACAAAAGTTGCCTCCTAACTGGCCTCCTTGCTTCTACTCTTGCACCTTTTCCCATCTGTGCTCTGCGCAGCAGCTGTTAGAGTGACTCTCTAAAATGCAAATATGATCACCTGCCTCATCTGCTTAAGCCCCCTCAATGGCTTCTATGGCACTTTGGGCAAAATCTAAAGCCCTTATCATGTTTAAAAAATTCTTGGTGTGAGCTAGCCTCTTATTTGTCCTTTCTAGCTGTCGGCATTCTGGCAGGAAAACAGCATAAATTAGAATGGGTAACTTGATGGGTGGTTAATAAAGAGGCTGTTTACAAGAGTGTGGGCAGGATTTGAAGAAACGAACAAGGGATAGTGCAGTCCTCTGGGGGTAATAACGCCAGGAACTGTTACCATCTCTAGATCTGAAGGACAAGTGGAGAGAGTCATTACAGAGCCGACAGAATAGCTCCATGGAGAGGATTGCCTAATGGAAGTCATGGCCGCAGGTAGAGGACTGAAACCAATGACAGCCACCTGTCAGGGTGAAAGTTGAGAGAATAATACTTTGATTTCATGCTCCTCCTACTTATGCTCTCCTGCCAGTGCCTCTCCTTGGCCAAACCCAACCAGAAGCCAGAGGGCACGGAAGCCCAATGATGATGCAGTCCATATAAGTGAGTTTACCAGGCCAGAGTACATCTGGAAGGCCCCTGTATAGTTCTTCTAAAGCACCTTTACCTTAAATATGCTGTTTACTTCTGTTTCTCCATGCTCTTCCCTTCACCTATCTAATGCCTGCTCTTCACTCTGCTCTCATCCTGAATGTCACTAATTCAGGGAAGAAGCCTTCTTCTATTTATTCCAGTTTAATTCATGTCTCTTTATTATCTGCTCTCAAGCACCCTCTACTTGTCTTTCTATGTGCATATTAAAATTGCATAATGATTAGTTGCACAAGTATTTGTTTAAGAATAGTCTCTCTGTTAGACTGAGATCATAGGACCAAATTGGTCTGTTTTTTTCTTTCTGTATCTCTAGCCCCTGAGTACAGTGGGCTCCATAGCAGAAACACAATAAATATTTGTTACATAATTAACTGTTTAATACCCATGTTGTCCAGTTTTCACATTTCTCCTTGTATGATACCCAATTTTGATGGGAACAGGTGTTGTTAACTTTTGGTGTGAACTTGATACTTTAATGAGTCAATAAGACTATTGGATATTTTAACAAATATCTTTTGAGTGTCTACAATATTCTAGGCATTGATAAATTCAAGGGATACACAGATGGGTAACATTTGGTACTTGCCCTCAGGAGTTCAGAGTCTAATGGGGGAAATAGTAATGTAAACAAATAAATATCAAATAGTGCTACAAAAGCTATTCTAGATGTCTAAATAAGTTTGTCCTTGGAGCACCGAGCAGAGAACAGATCATTCTGTCTCTGTCTTTAGGGTTGGGGGAGGTTTAACATTGGACATTTGAGATGAACCTTGAAAGCTGGATAAGGTTTGCCCAGGTGAAGGTCTTCCAGGCAGACGAAACAGCAGGGACAAACAGGGAATGTGACCCATTAAGGCATGGACTTAGGCGATCTGTGTACTTTCCACAATTAGAGGAGTACAATACTAGTCAGCAGAATGTTCCAGGGCGTTTTAAAGTCAATGGTGATTTTACACAAACAACATAGTGAGGGACAATAGCAAGGAGACATGGTGAGGCAGAGGAGGAAGGAAACATTTGGAAGTCCACCAAAGAAAAGGGCAAGTTGGACAACAACCAGAAGTAGCAAGGGAGAATTAAAGGATGACAAATGGTTTTATAGGTAGCCAAATTATTCCTGATGAGTTACTGCTTTATTTTTTTAAACATGTTTTTAAATTGATTTTGAGAGAGAGAGAGAGAGAGAGAGAGCGAGAGAGAGAGAGAGAGAGAGAAAGGAAGGAAGAAGGATTAAGAGATAGAAAATCACATGCCCTCTACTGGGGATGGATGGAGCCTGCAACCTGGGCATGTGCCCTGATTGGAATGGAACCATGACCTTTTGGTTCCTAGGCTGATGCTCAACCACTGATCCACACGGGCCAGGCATGAGTTATTGCTTTAAAAACCTCAAGTCTACATCGTCCTGATCCTGGTGTCTAACTTGTGATCTGGAAACAAGCCTGCCATGTCCCAGGACAATGTGTACTCTTGTGTACTCTTGCTGAGGCTCCTAAGTTTGGGGCATTGGGTGGTTTTGTTGGCAGTGCATGGTGGTATTTTGGAAATAACTGTGCCCCCTGACTGCCAACTTTGGTACACTGTCTTCATTTAGGATTTTTTGTCAACACTCCTTTCCAGACTGTTTCTGGAAGCATCTTTTGGAAATTCATGTTCTCCCCACCTGCTGATTCACCATTCACATTGCTTAAATGTCATCTTCTCATTTTCTCTATTTGTGCAGGATTCTGAAGCCAGAAACCATTTAAAAAAAATTAATGTATCCAACTTATCCAAAAAGCATGTGTTGTTTGTGCTAGGTATTGTGTAAAGTGATGGAGATCCCTGGGTGAATAAGATACTGTCCTTGCCCTCAAGGAGCTTAAAGGCTAGCAGATGACACAAACACAAAACAGATTTTCATGTTCCTAAGAGACTAGATCTTAATTGTTCCCACCACAAAAAGGAAATTATAATTATGTGAAGTTACAGAGGTATTAGCTAATGCTATGGTGGTAATCATATTGCAGTATATAAATGTTTTCAATCAACACGTTTATACCTTGAACTGACACAATGTATATGTCAATTATATTTCCATAAAAATAATTGAAAAAGAATAAAATTAATTGTAAGTAAAAAGAAAAGAAATAAAAAACTATGTCAGCCTTTTCAGATATTTTACTAGAGGGTTCAAAATGTCTACTAAAAATCTCCCATAATGTTCTTCCCCTAAGCAAATATTTCTTCTTTATAAAAAATAATTGTGAAATCTGGAATATTTTTTAATTCTCAAAATTACCATTAGAATTCCACTTTTTTTTTTTTGAGTGGATACTCTTTTCTCTTTTTGATTCTTTCTCTGTGGGCAATTGTTAATATTCTAAAAATAATAATGACTATTTAAAAAAGAAAATAATAATAAAGACAACTTAGAGATCTCTTTATATAGGATATTGCTAACAAAACAAAATAAAACAAAACAGATTTTTATAAAAGTAGATGGTAAGTTATTTGTTTATTTGTTTATATGTTGCTTTCAGTTTCATATCAACATGATTTCACTCATATGGTTCTTAACTTTTTCTGTCTGACTCACTTCACTTAGTACGTTATTCTCAAGATCCATCCATATTGTCGAAAATGGCAGTATTTCATCTTTTCTATTGACACAGACAACAGTAAGATGTTTATCAGAGGAAAGGGGGTTGGGGTAGTAAAGAGGGTCAAATATACGGTGACAGAAGATGATTTGACTTTGGGTGGTGGGCACACAATGCAACATACAGATGATGTATCATAGATTTGAAATCTATATAATCTTATTAACCAATGTCACCCCAATAAATATAATAAAAAAGTAGATGGTAAGTGAAATGATAATCACAGAGCATTGTGGGAGCACATTGGAAGGTCCCTGAGGCAGGCTGGAGAGAAGTCCTGGAAGGTATCTTGGGGAGATGATAGCTGAGCTGAATTTCAAAAGAGAAGTCAAGCAAAGGTGAATGGAAGGAGGACACTGAGGCAGAGGGACCGTGTATGAGCACAGAGAGGGCTAAAAAGGACAAATGGGGATGAAGTTGGTGAGATACACAGGGACCCTGGAGGGCTGTGAATGTCCGCAGTTTGTTTATTTTTGATTATTTAGATTATGGGCAGCCATTGAAGGATTTTGTGATTAGATCTACATTTTAGACAGCTTGTTAGTTGTGAGAAAGATCCATTTGAGTGACACATAGAGGCTGGGAAAGGCTGGTTAGAAGGTTATAACAGTTTGAGAGATGGTGAGTGGCAAGGGAAGGGAGAAGACATGAATTTTGAGACATACTGAGAAGGCAGCATCAGGCAGGACTTGGTGATTAAATATGGGAGTGAGGAGGACAGAAGTGTCCAACAGAGGGCTCCTGCTCAGATCCTAGTTTCATACCTGCAAATGAACCAGCTAATTACTGAGATTAAGGTGTTTGCATGTGAAGTTAGGTCTTGGCATTGAAGCCCGACTCCCTCTCTTAATAGTTTGAACTCTACTTTAGTCATTTCCCAACTGAATCTCATCTGTAAGATGAAATAATAAGCAGAGTGGCTTCTCGGGGTTTTAATAATGATTAAATGAAATAAAATATTTGTAAAGTTGAAAGGACTAATTGCATACAAAACGTTATTGTTCAAATACTGCCCCTGTCATCTTTACCAATCAAATCTTGCATTTCTAGTTGTAGTTTGCAAAATATGAACCTCCTTCAATATCAACCATAGAGAAGACTAACTCTATAAATAGCATCCAAACACTTCGGATTTGAGGGTGGGGTAGGGTAGAAGCAAGATAAGACAAATCACCTTTTGTTTTGTTTTAAGCAATAGTCTTCTATTCTTTTGAATGTAATAGCATTTAATTTAAAAGAATCATTATATTGTACCAATATTATAGCCAGTGATTATGTCATAAATATCTGAAAGGACCTAACAGTGCTGGTCACATGGTTTGTTCTTAATAATGTTCATTTTATTCCTTCTGTCCTTTCTTTAGAAAGAAAAACTTCTCTTTTAATCACTCTTTTAATCATCTTTTCTATTGACACAGACAACAGTAAGATGTTTATCAGAGGAAAGGGGTTGGGGTAGTAAAGAGGGTCAAATATATGGTGACAAAGCTCACCATAATAATGAGCTCAAAACATAATAATGTCACAACAAAAGCTCAACAATGTACACAGGAAAGCAAGCCCTAATGCTTTGATGCCCAACATCATCATTTTCGACTATAGGAGGTGTTTTTTTGATAAGAAAAGTGAGAGAATTTGAAATGTTTTGTTTATCTATTGGCAGTTTCAAATAATTGCCAGTTTTAGTAAGTAACTTAAGAGTGTAACAGTTGTTCATTTAAAAAAAAATTAATGTCTCCCTAAGAAAGAGTAAACAAGGCTTGGCAAAAGTGGGCTTTGCAATGTGTTTTTAAAGTTGTGGCTGACATTCTAGTCTAGAGGATTCACTACACTTCAGACAAAATATTCAAGCCCTAGTGAAAATAGTTGACTTGGTAGGATCTGGGAAATTGCTCCCCCCCTCCCATCTTACCCCAAATGGAGCTTTTCACCACTTCTTAGGCCTGTAGCAGCTACACAGAAATAGTTCTCTGATAGACACAAAACCCTGGCTCTGGCTATCTCTCTCTCCATGGTTAAGGGAGATAATACAGCATCGTTAAGGGAGATAATAAAAGAAGGGAATAAAGGGTTTTGAACATCTTATGGGGCAGGTGGTTATTAACAGTTATGTTCAGAGTTGGGGGTGGGGTGATGTGATGTGTTCATGTGTATATGGTGGGTGGGGAGGGGGAGTGATTTGGTAGAGGAGAAGTTTAATTTTGTCACGTTCGAACGGAAATGTTGTAATACCTTATTAATGGAGGATCTGTTTTAGTTTGGATTCCTTCTGCCCAAGGTGCTTTAAAATTCCTTCAATAGCCACAGTTCATAGCTGAGTCCAGAAACCATGTTACAAAGCAGAAAAATACCTGTCTCTGGACAGAATGAGCCTGACAAGTAGAACGGTTAGACAGGGAGCTGCTACATCTCAGAAGCTCTTGAGTTTTCAAGCTAAGAATCAGTGCAAAGTCACAGCAATTCAGAATGCTAAGGTTTAGCAAAATATGGGACTGAGCCTGGTTGAGTGTGAACCTATGAACCAGGAGGTCAGGGTTCATTCCCAGTCAGGGTTCCATTCCCAGTCAGGGCACATGTCCGGATTGCAGGCTCCATCCCCTGTAGGGGGCATGCAGGAAGCAGCCAATCAATGATTTTCTCTCATCATTGTTTTTTTTTCCTCTCTCTCTCCCTCCCTCTTCCTTCCTCTCTAAAATCAATTAATTTTTTTAAAATGGGACTGAAACTAGATGTGTGTACTGTGGCTGAGAGAGCAATGAGAACATGTACAGAATATCAGACCCACTCATCACAGACAAATCCAATGAATATGGAGAAACTACAGCAACTTGGAGATGTACTTATGAACATGTGAGAATAATTTGTCCCCTACAGTTAGATTATTTCATTCATTGCTCATTTGTTTTGTAGCACTCAGATTTCTAATTTTGTTCAAGAAAAGTCCAAAGATTCTCTCTCCTTTGACCCTTTCCCCCAACACCCCCAGCTAGAATCCTCCCCTCGGGCCGAACTGCTCTCTGCAGTTCCCACATGTCCTGGTCCTCTTTGGCCATCCTGGCCCTAAGACCTTGCCTTTCTCTAAAGTCCTGAAGCACATGTAGCAAATGTGTACAAAATTCACAAGACCCACTTGCTACTCAACCACCCTGGTATGATTACTTGTCTTTTTATCTCTACATCTCAACAGATTATTAGAGAGACCACATGTGCCATCTTTGTTTATTCCCCCTTCCCTCTCCTTCTTCCTCACCTCTGCTGAGCCACCTCACATGTCTCAAGTGTCTTGCACTTTCTTAAACCACTTACTGTTGGTAACAACAATTGTGCCTTCGTGCCTGTGGCCAGATTGCTCTCTTGCAGGGATGTTTTAAAAGTGGGGTATGAGGCAAAAACTAAAAAAATTTCAGGCAATGAAAATTACACTGGGTAATTCCCTCAGTGCAAACCGAATGACAAATAGCATAGTCTAACTCAGAAACACTTTTTTTTCTGCAAAGAGTTTTATTGTTTCATTTGGTCCAATGCATGGGAGAGGTCTCCAGGGTGGTTAAAAGGTTGCCTAGCAGTTTTGGTGTGAGGCTCAGGCAAAAGCCAGACACCAGGGAATGCAGAGGGGGCTCCTTAAAGGCCTCTGGGCTCCAAAGGCTCCTGGTCCTGCTGGAGGGTGAGCCTCACCCAGACCAGCCTGCAGAGGGAAACCAGGTGTCGCCCATCTTCTTGATGAGCTTCACCTTCTCACCCAGGAAGTGGTTCTCCCGGAAGTCACAGAGCTGAGGGGCTGTGGGTAGATCCAGGGCCTGCAGCTCCCAAAAGGTCTGGTCAGGTTCCTCTCCAAGGCCCTGGTGGCTTCCATGGCGGCTTCCATGGTCCTGAGTTTCACCCACTCATCTTGGGGAGGCTCAGCACCTCCTGGAGAGAATGCGGCCACCGCGCTGGTTTTGCAACTTTAAGTGCCGCTCAGCGCTCTCACGCTTCTTCTCCACCAACTCGCAGAGGAAATGGCCGGGCCATTGAAATAGAAGCCCAGAGAGAGGTAGGTGGGAGCCTGCAGATGCAGGCCAGGTGGTTGACGGCAGCCTCCCCCTCAGTGGAATAATTCTGACGGGTTTGGGAGCTCATGGTTGTTCAGCAAGAAGGAGTTAAGGTAGAAACGCCGTGTAGGCTGGTCACGGAGGCTGAGGATGGCTGAGGTGGCTCTGAAGGTGGTGACTGGAAATGAGGTTGGAGCGGGGTCGGAGGCTGGAAGAAGGGGCGTCCCTGAGTCTGTTCCGTCCTAACACTGTTGAGATAAGAGACAGATCTGGGACCGCCGAGGGCACTGCATTAGCAACACTTAATTTTCTCTCTTGCCCTCTGGGATCATGTCCTTTGAAAAGAATGATGGGCTGCTGGCACCATTTCAATTCTGGTCTTACTCTCTCATTGGTTGAATCCCAATGATTCTTATCATCTAAATGCCCTAAAGATGATATTCCACCATTTAAAAAAATCTTTCCATTTTCCTGGCTTTCCAAATCTCACTTCCTCATTGAAGCTTCCACAGATATTCCACAGGGAGCCCTTCCCTTTCTGAATTTTTCTGGGCTTCTATAGAGCATCCTTTTGGTCTTGGGAGGTACAAGTGTGGTGCTTGTCAGAGCAACTCAGCTTGCAGCATGCACTCTAGAGGGGTTTGAAACCTGATCCTACTGTCCGCTAGCAGTGTGACCTTGTACAAGTTACTTAAACCCCCAAGGCGACCTCAGCTTCCTTGTCTGTAAAATGGGGATCGTCATTATGGTCTCTACCTCACAGGATTCTTATAAATGTTACATGAGTTTATATTTTTAAAGTGTTTAAAGCAGTGCATGGCCCAAAGTAAGCAGTGTGTGTGTGTGTGTGTGTGTGCGTGCCGCGCGTGTGTTTAAATTAACACTCCCTCACCTGATATTGTGTTCCCATCCAACATCACTAACAAAGAAAGAAGGAATTAGTTTATGAGCTCACTATTCACTGAGACATGTGAACTGGCTCCTCTCTGCTTTCAAAATTAGAAATCCTGGTCCTTTTAATCAAAATGAATAGTTTTCAACCTCATGGACTCTATCTACATTGTGGGGTATGAAGGTCAGTTATGAGGTTCATCCCATTACTGCTAATTGTGGTTAAAGTACTGACATTTTAATATAAATATAAGGTTGAATTCTCAAGTACTGTCTTGATTGGGCATGAAAAAAAGGGCAAGGTTGCAGAAAACGAATCGGCAACTTGGGAATCCCTAGGGTGTTTCCCATAAGGGCAGATCTCTGGTAACATGTTGGGCAAATGCTATAAGAGACCCACTTGTGTAAGCCATGCAATCCTCAGCCCTTGCTTAGTAGCTCCTTAAAATGTCCCTTGGGTGTTTCATTACTTCAAACTTGGGTTTTTGTAATGAAAATTATAATGTCCTTAAGGCCAAAGGGCTGTGACTTATGAGTCCTTGAAACCCCTGGCATGGCTGGGAATACTGCGTAGATAAATAAGCCCTCACTGCCTGAGCCAGTTGCTCAGTGGTTAGAGCATCTGCCTGTGGACTGAAGGATTTGATTCTGGTCAAGAACACATACCTCAGTTGCAGGCTTGATCCCCGGCCCTGGTCAGGGTGCGTGTGGGAGAAAACCAATCAATATGTCTGTCTCACATCGATGTTTCTCTCACTCTGTATCTCCCCCTTCTTCTACTTTCTAAAAATCAATGGAAAAATATCCTTGGGTGAGGATTAAAAATACATAAACAAACCCTCACTGGTAGATTTATTGTCAAGATGGGCAGGACAAAGTAATGCCAAACTACAGTTGGAGAAAACCTACAAATAATAATAAAACTCCCCACAAGTCCTAATCCACTTCTTCACTGTTGCAACTCCTAGGAACACTGATTCCATCCCAATTCCTCTCATTCCATAATGAAAGGTGGGAAGAACCAGGAAATGAGGGGGGTGTAATTATGCTAAGTAAAATAAGTCGGATGGAGAAAGACAAATTCTGTATGATCTCACTTATATGTGGAATCTAAGAAAACAACAACAGACTCATAGAAACAGAAAATAGTGGTTACCAGGAACTGGTGGTGGGGATGGGGAAATGTTGGTCAAAGAATATGAACTTTGGGGGATCTAATGTACAAAATGGTTAATAATACTGTATTATATACTTCAAAGCTGCCAAGAGAGCACAACTTACATGTCCATAGGTAATGCTCTGGTGGTAATGGTTTTACAATATCTAAGTGTATCAAATTAATACGCTGTACACCTTAAACTTAAACAATGGTATATGTCATTTAGATCTCAATAAAGCTGGGGGAAAAAAGACATGAGGGACCGGTTTAGAGGTTTATTGAGTGTTGACTCCTGTTAGGGGAGAGCCCTGTTTGCGGATCTATTTTGAGTTCAGAGAGTGGCTTTTGTGGTATCAGTCACCTCCAGGGGGCAGGAGAGAAAGTGGCATGAATGGAAGCAAGGGCAAACTCAAAAGGACTGTGTGAATAAATGACACAGTCCTTGGCACCTAATAGATAGGCTGTACATGTTACTTAAATCTGAAAGTTTTAATGTCCTTTAAAGTGATTTCTTAATTACAGAAGTCCATGTTCAATGTAGAAAAATTTTAAAATACAGAGAGGCAATTGTTAATTCGTGAATCTCACCATAAAAAAATAAGCACTGTTAAAATTTTGGTAGAGCATATTCTATTCCCTATGTATGCATACCCTTACCCCCAAGTGGGATTTTATTATGTTATGTTTCTCATAACTTTAATTGGTAATATCCACTTTTTAAGCTCAACATATGATCATGAGTAGAGGAGAAAACTCTACCCAGTGTTCTAATTTTGGCTCTGACCTAACCAGCCCCTGGCAAGCAGCACAGCCTCTCTGAGTTTTAGATTCCTCATCTGTGAAATAAAGACTTTGAAGCCAATGCTACCTAAGGCACCTTCCACCTCCATCATTCTAATTGCTGATAAGTAATTAAAGGAAGACAGTGTGGTACAGTGGTTGTTGCTCTGGCATCAGCTAGATTTTAATCCAAGTTTTACTTGTGAGGTTGTGGGCAGATCTTGACCTTTAAATGACTCATTATCGTTCCTCTAAAATGGGACTAACAGCCCTAGCTGGTTTGGCTCCATGGATAGAGTGATGGCCTGAGGACTGAAGGGTCCCGGGTTAGATTCCAGTCAAGAGCACATGCTGGGGTTGCATGCTCAATCCCTAGTAGGAGGCGTGCAGGAGGCATCCGGTCAATGATTCTCTCTCATCATTGATGTTTCTCTCTCTCTCTTCCTTTCCCTTCTTCTCTGAAATCAATAAAAATATATTTAAAAAATAAATAAAATGGGACCAATAATGATACACACCACCTAGGATTGTTGTGAAAATTAAAAAGATAAGACATAAACACTTAGAGCAGTGTTTGACACACAACAAAGGCTCAACAAGCATTTACCAGTAGCTCTTATCAGTACCTTAGCTCAGGTTCTGGCCTCCTGTGGTAACAGTGAAAATTAATACTAAGGAGTGGAGGACCGGCCAGAACTGATGTGGGTTGAATACCTGTGCTGGGCACTGTGCTGAGTGTTCTCATCTGCACAATCTTATGTCATCCTCAGAGCAACCTTACTCTCTATCTGCATGTACAGGTGTGAAAATTGAGTCTAAACGTGCCTGGATTCGTGTAGCTCAGTGGTTCTCAACCTTGGCTGCACATTAGAATCACCCGGGAATCTTGTTAAAATCCTGATTTCTGGGCCTCAGCATTAGTAACAAAGAAACAGAATTTCCAGAGGATGAGGCCCAGAAATCAGGATTTTAACAAGATTCTCAGGTGATTCTAATGTGCAGCCAAGGTTGAGAACCACTGGTGTAGCTGGTGAGTGTCAAACCCAAAGAATACGTGCTTTCTGGTAGCTTTGATTGGGCTGAGGGGCTACTGAATTGCTCTAGTTCAGTGGTTCTCAACCTTCCTAATGCCACGACCCTTTAATACAGTTCCTCATGTTGTGGTGACCCCCAACCATAAAATTATTTTCGTTGCTACTTCGTAACTGTAATTTTGCTACTGTTATGAATCATAATGTAAATATCTGATATGCAGGATGTATTTTCATTGTTACAAATTGAACATAATTAAAGCATAGTGATTAATCACAAAAACAATATGTAATTATATATTCAATATGTGTTCTTAGGCGACCCCCAAAGGGGTCTCGACCCATAGGTTGAGAACCGCTGCTCTAGTTGGATATTTCATTTCACAACTCAAGCCCCAGCATTTTAGTATCTTCCCCAGTGATACTCAGCAGGTATTTCTTTTTCTTCATTCTAAGCACGCCACTTTAACAATTCCACTGTTTGACAGTTACTTAAAAGACACAAGGAATTTTGTATTTTTTAACTGACCCCTGGATATTTACGTTAATAGAGGATGTGAGTTTTATAAAAAGAATTCGTCCTCGCCTTAGAAATATAATTTTATGATTGTAGCTGATGGCCTAAAAACTCCCCAAACCAAACAAAATAACAAAACCTCAGTGGAAGTAACTGGCTCGCAGAGTCATGAAACTGAAGAGTGTGATATTTTAACATGTTGGTTTCCACACCGCTGCCGAAGGACGGCAAACGGAGTCGAGGGATTTGGGTTGACCAACTGGCTCTGTGGTTGACCGGCCATGTGAGCCGAAAAGGCCATTTCATTTCTGGCTTTAGGGTTCTCTTCCTGGGAGAGAAACTGAAGACTAGATCGCAATACCAAGTGCCTTCTCATTAAATGCCACCTCCCTTTATGGGGCTGGTGGGCTTAATTAGCGACATCTGTTAGAGAATGGTTCATTCCTGGCAGCCTTCAGTCTACCGCGGGCTGCGTTTATGGATTCCCCCTAATCAAAGTATATGCAGCCAACTTCTTGCGGGAGAAGATGCAAGAATGCACCTAGCAATGAACAAGATGAACGTTTCAAATACTATAAGCCTGGGAGCCTGGGGAAAGAGCCACAGCTTTCCGTGCTCAGATGGAACTGTGCACAGACGCCTCAAGACTCTCAAGGCATTCCGGGCTGAGCTGGCGCCGGGCCTGGGGGAGGTTTGCGGCTTTCTCCCTGGGCCAGCCCTCACCCCGCCCCCGCCTCCGCCTCGCCCCCGCGGGAGCTCACTCCGTCTGGCCGAGCGCACCCTGCAGGAGTCCAGCACCACGGCGGTCACGTACTCCGAGAGGGCTCGCGCCCCAGCTGGGAGCTGGTTGGTCGCGGGATCGGGCCACGTGGTCAGGAGCAGATAAGGGGCCTCTTGGAAGCCGCACCCGCAATCCACTGGAGCTACTGCCCAGCTGGGACAGCTGGGAGCGGGGCGCGAACTTGCACAGGCAGCCAGTGCCGATCTCTCGGTCCGACGCCGCTTCTCTGCCTAATGAGCTGCACCAGGTAGGTTCGCTGCAGACCTCCGCCCCGGAGCACAGGGGTGCGGGCGGCTGCGGGGAGGTTGGGCTGCGCTTCCCTTCTGTCCGCTCTGCAAATGCAGACCCCACGGGAGGGCACGTTCAATCATTGCTGAGTGGAATCGAGCAGGGGGAGGCCTGGGAGGTGTGGAGATTTGCTCGGTGCTTAGGCGGAGCTGATTTTGGTAACCCGCATCTGAAACCAGAAACTGTTTCAAGGAGAGTCAGCTCTAGTTCTGATTCCCTTATGGATTCCGACTGTCATCTCTTGGTCCCGCACAAAGGCCCCCAAGGACTCCTAGTTTGAGGGAAGGGCACTCTGACGTCGCTGGCTGGGGAGTTTAGCTTGGGGAGAAAACTACAGGACCATATTTGCATTCATTCGTCGTCCTCCACTCTTCTTATCACGGGTTGCCACAGCAAACTCAGCGGCCGAGTTTGAGCAAAGGATGATTTTTGAACTCTTGGCCAGGATTTAAAATTTCGGGGAAATGGCTAAATTTTAAAACTGCCTTTCAATAAGTGCAAAAAGTAAAAAATACAAAACAAACCCACAAAGCAAACCTCCCCACAAAACCATCTTAAATAGCTTCCTCAGACACATTTAGCAGACTTCTCGAAAAATCCTTCCTGTTAAGGATTGTTAGACTCACAAATATAGCTTTAGCTTTTTTTTTCTTTCTTTTCTTTTTTTTGTTTGTTCTAAGTTTGTAGGTCTTCCAGAAAAATCCCAGGACCGATAAAATAAATTCTGTGAGGGTTCTTTTACTATCCATTTTGGGATAATGACCTACTTGCTTAGAGCTGCTGTGAAGAGTTACTAAGAAATGCCATGTACAGTATACATACACCTCTTATCTGTAAGGCTAGGATAGGGAAGAAAAGCCCATATGCTTGGCAATACATACTGAGGGCTAAGGGCCAGGGAAAAAATCCTACTTGATGGGCACTTCTTAATTTAATATTGCGGAGCATAGTTTTGTTTACATTTTAAAATAGCTTTATTATCTTTCTAGTTATAAATATCTATTGCCCAAACATTAGAAAATGCCCCAAAAGTACAAAGACAAAAAACAGATCACCTACAATCCTATCACCCAGAGATAATTAACTTTTTGGTGCATTTCCTATGAACTTTTTTGATAGTTATGTGTTCATATATATACACACACAATATATATATATAAAAATAGTTCAGTTTTCAGGTTATCAGCTTTTTCCACTTAAATGTGTCTTTTCATAGATGTCTTTATACATGAAACATAGATTGTGTGAAGTTTTTAAGTGCATGCTTTGCTGGGTTGCATTTCAGTCGCTTATGAGGAAGAGCATGATAATCCAAGTGCAGAGATAATTCTCTGACTTCACTCACTCGTTTCAGCCTTCTCACTCTCAAAAATTCTATGAGAACTTTTTTTTTTTCAAGTGTGTTACCTTTTCAGAGTTGTATAATCAATTCAATAGCAAAATCAGGAAAGCAACCAGAGGAAGCACAGGGTCTTATGGCTCCAGAACCTGTCTGGTCATTAACATCACCGTAAGCTTTAAGAGCATATGTAACTCCTTGTCCCTAACCCCAAAGGTTCTGCCTTAGTGACTCTAAGTCCCAGGATTCTGCATTAAAGAAAAAGAAAGAAAACCAACTCCTTAGGCCATTGTGACCAGACAGGTTTGAAAAGCACTGGTCCAGAACAGAGCCAATGGTTTTTAAAGCTGCATTAAAGATTACCCCATCCAACCCTTTTATGTCTCAGTTGGGGAAGCTGAGACTCCCCAAGTGTTTTAAACAGTTAACCCATGGCCTTGTGACCAGTCAATGGTAGAATCAAACACAGAACACAGATCTGATTATAATACTGTTTAAAAAATATATATATATATGATAGCACCTCCTTGATACTTACTGTGCAGGCAATAATTTAGCCAATACAAAATAGTATGTGTGTATTTGGGAGCAGGGGAAGAGTATTCTAGATCCAGGTGACAACTACCTTTCTTCTTATATTCCAGAATGATCCAGGTTTTAGATCCACGGCCTTTGACAAGTTCAGTCGTGCCAGTGGATGTGGCCATGAGGCTCTGCTTGGCTCATTCCCCACCTCTGAAGAATTTCCTGGGCCCATATGATGACCTCCAACGAAGAAATTTTGTCAACAAATTAAAGCCCCTGAAACCGTGTCTCCAGATAAAACAGGAAGCCAAATCACAGAATGACTGGAAGAGTCCACACAACCAGGCCAAGAAACGGGTTGTGTTTGCAGATTCCAAGGGCCTCTCCCTCACCGCCATCCATGTCTTCTCTGACCTCCCAGAAGAACCAGCGTGGGATCTCCAGTTTGATCTCTTGGACCTTAATGATCTGTCCTCTGGCTTGAAGCTCCATGAGGAGAAAAACTTGATTTTAGACTTCCCTCAGCCTTCAATCGATTACTTGAGTTTTCGGAGCCACTTCCAGAAGAATTTTGTGTGCCTAGAGAACTGCTCTCTTCAAGAGCGAACAGTGACTGGGACTGTGAAGGTAAAAAATGTGAGCTTCGAGAAGAAGGTCCAGATCCGTATTACTTTTGATACTTGGAAAAACTACACCAATGTGGACTGTGTCTACATGAAAAATGTGTATGGTGGCTCAGATAGTGACACTTTCTCGTTTGCCATTGACTTACCCTCTGTCATTCCAACTGAGGAAAAAATCGAGTTCTGCATTTCTTACCAGGCTAACGGGCAGGTCTTCTGGGACAACAATGAGGGTCAGAATTATAGAATTGTTCATGTGCAATGGAAACCTGATGGCGTTCAGACACAGACGGCATCCCAGAACTGTGCCTTCTACCAGGCGCCCCCCAAGACTGAGTTAGAGTCAACAATCTTTGGCAGTCCGAGGCTGGCCAGTGGGTTCTTCCCAGAATGGCAGAGCTGGGGGAGAATGGAGAACTTGGCCTCTTATCGATGAATTAAGCAACCTAGTAAATGGTGTGGACCTGTCATATTCCCCATGTACTTCTAGGTCTATAATATAATGCTCAATATTAGGAAGTCTTCGCTACTTTCCTTCAGTAGGTTTAGGTTTGAGCTTTGAGACCTGGCTACAAAAAAAGGTAGCCACTTGGAGAATTTAGTGTTGGGGTCTATATGGATGATGCTGTCCAATTTTGCTGTGGAGGATCAAGTAATAGCCTGGAATCCCATTTTTATCAAAGTAATACTTTTTCAATGCCATTTCTCCTTCCCTCTCAATTCACTAGCTTTCACATTGGGCAAGGAAAGGTTGAAGAAGGACAGTTGATGGTGAAGGAAAGCTGTGTTAATGGTATGAGGAACGTCTGGTAAAGTGTTCACAAAGGACTCTGTAGCTCGAGTCAGAGTAGGAGTGGGAGGTCTGATACTTAACTGTTGGTGAGAAATGTAAGATTACTTTGTGTTTTTAAGTTGGTTCTACAGTTCTCTCCTGGGGAAGTAATTTGTAGAAGGGAGAAAAAGATCCAGTCTATGTGTTTTTGTGGAGAAGAACCAAACAAGCTTTAGGGGTGTTGGGTGGTATTGAAGAAAGGTGAATTATAACTCTGGAGAATCAAGATTTTAAGTGAAGCCTTTCTATTCAGACATGATTGATCAGAAACCATGATTTGGGGCAAGTTTAGGCAAATCTGGTTTTGCAGTTGTAATGTTATAAGTGACCTTGTTTGTGATCAAGGCATCATGCTTGGGTTCTCAGTAGAGAATGCTGCTTAACCAAAAAAACCATGCCATCACCAGTGGCTAACAACTTGTAGGGGCTCTCTCATGTCAAAGGTAGCTCTTTGCAAGTGCCTTGATTAAACCAGAATATTCTAGTTACTTAACCCAAATATCTGAAGGGTCATCTGATAACTCACGAGTGCTTAGCCTCATAAAAAGGTCCACTCTGTATACTGGCATTCCTCCTGCAATACTGTTGTGTCTTCGAGAGTGTTGTCAGTGTATACAACTCACATCCTTCATATTGAAGGTGACTTACGTTTCCACTACACTTTTTCGATGTGATGTTGGAAGTGAGGACTGACACTGATTCTCAATTCAAGAATCCAGTACCTTGCACATAAAAGTAGCAATCTTTTTCTTGCCTGTATTCATTCGTCTTGTTGTTTCAAGTCTTTGTACCAAGTCAAAATATATTTTTTAAGTGAATGTGAATTGTTTTGGATGTGTTGTAATATATTTGTTTAGAGGTATGCATAAATCCATCCTGTAAGATCTCAAGGACAGTAGTCCCTAAATGTTTGCTTCCATCACTTGTGCATGTCCATTGCGAGGTGTTCAGAGAATGTAGTTAATTTTAACACGTGTGATCTGCCATGCTGAAAAGTGCTATTGGAATAACTCTGCTGTGACAGTATTTGAAGTTTGGTTAGCACCCACAATTTTTTCTACTCTACATGTTTCACTCTCCTATAGCTATCTTAATGAACTTCTCACTTTAAGAATAAAAGTGTTTGATATAAGATCAAAGTATGTTTTTTTTGTCAATGTCATATTTAAGTAAGAAACCATGAACTGAAATTCTCCTGTTTAGTTTAAGGAGAACTGGGCGAGGTTAGTTTGGGTCGCCTGAAGGTATTCACAAGTCCCCAGGCTTGTTGTGGGTGACTTCCTACTACCTGATCTTTGGGGCTGGGGTCCAGGGGGCGTGCTGGGACTGTACCCCTGACTGTCAGTATCTGTGCTGAATTTTCATCATACATACTCTGCTGGGTCAGGATTATTTTGGGGCCACTTCTTAGCATTAAGATGGGGGAGGAGATGGTGTGGGAAGGGCTGGAATGGCTTCTATCTCTTGAGCTCCAGCACCTTCTTGAAGGGGCAAAGCTTGGAGTTGCACAGAGGCATAGTAGGGGGCAGTGGCTTCAGCTTCTTGGGGTGAGAGGCAGCAGGTCTGTGAACCTCAGTTGTAGTTTCAGTTCTTGCCTAACATTCCAGAAAGAGCGTCTGCAGTGTCTCTTAAATGTAAGGGGAAATAAACTACTGACCTACTGAAAAGCCAAATTATGAAAAACAAATTATATCATGTCATAACATCCTTTTCTTCAGAAGTTGTAAAACTATAGGCCTGCAGGCTGTATCTGGCTGCAGATGTATTTTATTTGACACAAGGTATTTTGTTTTTCTTTTTTAAAAATCAGTATTTATTGCCAAGGTTAAACAACCAACAAACTACATTTATTAAAAATCTATTTTTCCCCCCTCGGAAAATTTGCCAGATCTTTCTTCATGGTGACATCTACCTAGAATTGAACAGTAGCTGCCCCTTTAGATGAGGCACATGTCCCTACATGGAACATCTGACTTATGTTGTCACAGTTCCCACCAGCTGCTTCATTCTCTTAGATTATCTGCCTGACCTTTCTGGCATTGGAGGTCATTACCCTTATTATTTTCCCTCTGGCTCTCTATTCATGCTGATGGTTGGGTGAAAGAGAATACACTCTTCCCATGGGATAGAGAAAATCAAATGGGAGTCTAACAGTAACCTTGAAGACATGGGACTCCAATGCCTAACGTTTTAATTTTAATTTTTTTATTGTCTAAAGTTTTACATGTCTTCTTTCCCCAATTGACCCCCCCGCCCCCCCCCCCCC
>NW_005871114.1:5486631-5500162 GCF_000147115.1 Myotis lucifugus
CCGCCCAGCCATTCCCACCCTGGGCAAGCCTCCACCGCCCCAGTGTCTGTGTCCATTGGTTATGCTAATATGCATGCATACAAGTCCTTTGGTTGCTCTCTAACCCTCCCCCCCATTTGTCTCTGAATCTATTCTTGTTCATCAAATTATGTTGATCGTTATATCCCACATATGAGTGAGATCATGTGATATTTATCTTTCTCCAACTGGCTTATATTGCTTAGCATAATGCTCTCCAGTTCCATCCATGCTGTGGCAAATGGTAAAAGTTCCAATGCCTAACTTTTAAAAGAGCAGGGAAATGACTTGTTCAAGGTCCCATGCCCGGTTGAGTCAGGCTGGAAAATGATCTTCAGGCTGCACAGTGACTTTTTGTCTTCTGCTTCACACTTCTTTCTGGAAGTCTCCCCAGTGACCTTCCTCTGTAGCTATCCCCTTTCTTAAAGAGGGAGTGCTTTCCGGGCAGGCATGGCTCTGGTCAGCTCTTGCTGGTCGCCTGTGCCAGCTTAACCCAATGCTGGTTTATCCCCAGGCTTCATGTGAATGACTGAAGGAGAGCTTGGTCAAAGAGCAGTGTGTTCCTAAGTGTTTCATATGGAACAGAGTCATCATATTGCACATCTTGATACCTAATTGCAGAAACAGCACTGCTTTTAAAATGTAACATGGGAACCCTGGCTGGTGTGGCTCAGTTGGTTGGGCATCGCCCTGCGCACCAAAGGGTTGCTGGTTCAATTCCTGGTCAGGGCACATGCCTGGGTTGTGGGCTTGATCCCCGGTAGGGGGTGTGCAGGAGGCAGCCAATAGATGGTTCTCTCTCACATCGATGTTTCTCTCCCTCTTTCTTCCTCTCTCTAAAAATCAATTTAAAAATCTTTAAAATTTTTTAAGATGGGAGAATGGCTTGAAAAAAATCCCAACAAGGTTTAATTTAGTTACTTAAGAAAGAACTCTATTCTTTTCTAAATTTATGGCTTTCCTTTTAGTTTATCCCCAAATTGGAAGGCTGGAAATCCCTAGTGCAGTTAGTAAACTGGGCGCAGCTTCATTACTGTGAGTTCAAAAGTTCTGCATAAGTTTGGGCTTCAATCTGCAGACTCTCTTCTTCAGCTTTCACCACCAGGTATAGTCTGAACCCCTCACCTTTTCTCCCAACTCCCCTGCCCCAATCATTTCCTCCTAAACAACCTAAACATAGACTTCTTAGTTTTACCAATCTAGTCTCTCTTTTTCTCTTCTATGATCTTTTGTATGTAAGAATCTGTTAATGAGGATGCCTTAGGTTGCAAGGTGATTCCCCGAGTTAACTAGCTGAAACAATAAAGAAAATTTATGATCTCATAAATACGAGTGCCAAAGTAGGGTATTTTCAAAGTTGGTTAATTCAGTATCTTTAAACACTGGTTATTGCCATGTTTTTGCTCTCTCATTCTCAATATTTTTATTTATTTATTTATTATTATTTAAAAATATTTTTATTGATTTCAGAGAGGAAGGGAGGAGAGAGTGACACATCAATGATGAGACAGAGTCATTGATTGAGTGCCTCCTGCACGCCCCACACTAGTGATCGAGCCTGCAACCCGGGCATGTGCCCTGACTGGAAATCGAATTGTGACCTCCTGA
Organism: Myotis lucifugus; assembly: GCF_000147115.1. NCBI lineage: Eukaryota > Metazoa > Chordata > Mammalia > Chiroptera > Vespertilionidae > Myotis > Myotis lucifugus. The sequence continues at coordinate 5,488,258 of NW_005871114.1, forward strand.
TTCATAGGCTGATGCTCAACCACTGAGCCCTGGTGGCCAGGCCTCATTCTTTTTGATTGTTCCTGTGCTAACTTGCTTCCTCATTACAAAATGGTGTCCACTTTTCCCAGCATTATTTGCAGACACAACACCATCCAGTAGAAGAAACTCATCTCTTTGTTGTGTCACTTTTAAAAAAAATATATATATATTTTATTGATTCTTTTACAGAGAAGAAGGGAGAGGGATAGAGAGTTAGAAACATCGAACAGCTGCCTCCTGCACGCCCCCCACCGGGGATGTGCCTGCAACCAAGGTACATGCCCCTGACCGGAATCGAACTCGGGACCCCTCAGTCTGCAGGCCGACACTCTATCCACTGTGCCAAACCTGTTTGGCTATTGTGTCACTTTTTATGGCTGAAAAACCTTTTCCCAGGAATTCATCCCACCATCCACCAAAGACTCCCCCACCCCCACCACCATGTTTTACCAGAATTAAGGCATATGTCCGTGCATGAACCAAACCCTGGACAGGATAATGAGACTTTCTGATTGGCTCAGACAAGCCAGCATCCCCATGCCCCTCTGCCCCATGCCAGCCTGGGGTTAGAGGAGGTCAGACGTCTGAATCACAAAATCTTATGGGGGAAGGGCATACTGGAACTTCAGCATTTGCAAATGCCTTGAGTGAGAAATGGGCTGAGTGTTAGGTTTAGTTTTTTGCATGCACCCTTCCCAGATTATTGACTTCTGAATTCTTAAAATTTTATATTTTAATGGAATAGAAAGCATAAGTGAAATGAATACCAGCTACTACTCCCAACACAAATGAATCTCACAAACAAAATTGAGGAAAAAAGCAGGTCGCAGGCAATATATACAATATAACTCATTTACACGAGGTTCAGAACCACACACAACTGAATACATACATTTTTAACAGATCTATCTATGTATCTATCTATCTCTATATCTAAAGGAAAGCAAGGAAATAATTAGAATTTGGCATAACGGCTACTTCTAATGGAGGAAGATAGAGGCAATTGGAAGGGATACAAACAAGGATTTAAAAATATTACATTTTTAGGCAAAATTGTCTTGTATCATGATACATATTATTCCATATGTACTTACGCATGTGTATACATATACTTTTATATATGTACTTGTGATAAATTTAAACAGGTTTTATTAATACCTATAAGCACAGTATAAACTTTCCCATTTGCATCCTGTATAAAACTTTCATTTTATTTTCAATATATTTTTGGGTAGGTAGGAATAATCTCTTCATTATACAGGGTGGGGGCAAAGTAAAAAGTTTACAATTGTGAGTATGTGAAACCCAGAGTTTATTCTTTTATTATTATTTATTAATTATTATATTACTAGTGGCCTGGTCCACGGATTCGTGCACATTGAAAGGAAATTAATTAGAAGAAAGATTCATGTGGTAATTACATTACTGCAAAAAATTACATGTCAAAATAGTATATATAATATAGTACTATAAAACTAAAACATGCATGCGATTGGTGCCAGCAGGAGCTTTGTATGTATTGTGCATGCACGAGTCAACATTTATTTTTAAATTGCCAGTGCGCGTCATATGTACCGGTTGGTTGGTCGGACGGTTGATGAATAAATCGCAATGTGGTTCACATTGAATGTCAACAAAAACAACCAAATTTACGATCAACAATGATAGATCGAAACACTCGTGTGCGATTGGCACCAGCGAGAGCCTTACATGTATCTCGCATGCACGAGTCAACATTTATTTTTAAATAGTCAGTGCGCGTCATATGTACTGGCCGGCTGGCTGGTCAGTCACTTAGCCTTTTATATATATAGATTTTTATATGAACAACTATAAACCTACTCCTCCCCTCCTGTAAAACTCTTAAGAATAGTAAAATGTTTTGGAACATTTGGATTTTGAAAGCATTGTTCTGCCAGTCTTTAGGATGACAATGGGCCATTTACTTGTATGTGGTTTACTAACCTTCTTTTGACATGCCAGATTGTGTCAAGTTGAGTAAAAGTTTCCTTTGTGTTCTCATTGCTGATGTAAAAATGAAAAATAAAGCTAAATTCTTAGGTGTTTCTGTTAAGGACCAGCTATCCTCTGGATTCTTAGTGCTTACCCCTGGGGTCCTAGTCGACAAAAAGGGAAGTCCTATTTAAGATGGTAAACACCCTCCCTTAACCTTCTAAATGGCACCATGGAGTGGAAAGCCCCTTGTTGCTACCACCACCTACAACTATAGCACCTGCACCACCCCTTTCTGATTCCTATCACGTCTCCCAGCCCTTGTTTATCTACTAAGAGTGCGTCAAACCAGAGTAGAGAGAGGCAGCCTCCCACTTTAGCATCAGTTCCAACTGCATTATATCATCATCTAGTTTTACCATTTTTGGAAACAATGATCAGGCTGCACCTATGCCAGGAACTAGCCATTACAGCAACAAAAGAAATAGATGCTACATAGCACAAAAGGATAGTCATAACGCTAGCAGGTGGGGCTCCTGGCTACTTGCCGACGCAGGGTCTCATAGCCCCTTTGCCCCACTCATGCTCTGTTAATGGATCTTGGCATTAACAGCTCATGACAGTTTGAGTCCACTGAGTTGGAGGAGCCAGTGAGTCACATGCACCTACTTCCTTCAGTAGATTTTTTATCCCAGCCACTTAGAATGCTGATCAGATTCGAAGTAACTAGACACGGCTTTAAGCAGAGATGCACAAAGACTCAAATATCCAGTTGTGTACACTCTTGGATATGCAACCTTCAAAGTTAATCTTCAGATGTGCTCTAGTGAATAGGCTATGAGCTATGTGTTCATATGTCTACTTTTGGTTTTATGATACAATTCTTGCCTTGTGGAAGCTGACACTCTGGCGCTGACCATTTAGGTCATGTGGAATCAGACCCAGCCTCTTGCCAGAATCTTGATTTTGTTGCTACCAAAGTCTTGGCTGGCAATTTTAAAAAATGGAACTAAACTCCCAAAGCAACCACCTTGGTAGCAAACAGCAACTCTTCTATGTGCACATTAAACTATTTTTGTGACAACTGTCGTTGTCATAGATGTTTTTGGGTCTTAGAGCTTTATGTTGGAAGCACAAACTTGAAACGCCCTTGGAGCTGTCATATGCCTGTGAGGCTGCTGCAGGTGGGTGCAGCCACTGACTGGATGCCTCCTGCGACTCATGATGAAACTTAAGATACTTTTATTTCTCAAAGATGGTAACTGCTTCCACATGCAGTTTTTGTTTTGCCAATTTCCAAAGTCAGGCCTCTCAATGTTTTACTTGAATCTATCTATGTATATAATTAAAAATTTGTATACAAAATTAAAATTTAATATATATTTTTATTAAAACGTAGGCACCCGCACCACCCTGCTTTCTGATTCCGAGCACAGTCTCCCAGGCGTTGTTTATCTGCTAAGGTTGCGTCAGACCGGAGTAGAGAGAGGCAGCCTCCCACTCAGACAGAGAGATAAACTAGGTATTGGGGAAGGTGGAGAGGACAGAGTAGATGATTCCATTGTTTTAGCTTGGGGCACAGGAAAGCAATGCTACTACAGACTGAAGTGGGGACTATTGTAAAGTTTGGGAGAAAGATTGTATTTTCATAAACAGTAGTCCTTCCTTATTCATGGGGGATATGTTCCAAGACCCCAGTGGATGACCGAAACTACAAACCTTCTATATACTATGTTTTTCCTGTGCATACTTACCTACGATAAAGCTTAATTTACAAGTTAGGCACAGTAAGAGGATAACAATGACTAATAATAAAATAGAACAATTATACAATATACTCTAATGAACATTATGTGATCTCTCTCACAATATCTTATTGTACTGTATTCACATTTTCACTTACACAAAGCATTTTATGCCTTCTTTTTGGCATATCTAAATTGCCAGCATCATTACTCTTGCACTTTGGGGCCGTTATTAAGTAAAATGGAGGTTACTGAATGTAAGCACTGTGATACCAGGGGACTCCTGGGAGTTATGACAGGAATTATTACAACCCAGGTGGCTACTAAGCGACTAATGGTGGGTAATGTATAAGCGTGGATATTCTGGACAAATGGATGATTCACATTCTGGGCAGGACAGAGCAGGATGGTGGGAGATTTCTTCATGCTATTCAGAACAGTGTGCAATTTAAAACTTGTGAATTGTTTATTTCCAGAATTTTCTATTGAATATTTTCAAGCCACAGTTAACCATGGGTAACGGAAACTGCAGAAAATGAAAATGTGGGTAAGGGGCACTAATGTGTACTGAGTTAGAGATGATAGTGTAGCAACCACAAACAATTATGAATAACTGAAGATACAGATGAGTTTAGAGCTGGACATAAAAATTCGTGCTGGTGATGGGGAGGAGGGAGACAGGTTCTTTATGGAATATTCTTCCTTCTCACTTGTATCCACTTGTCCCAGTTCTACCTTCTGGTACTAATAAGTGCATGACACCCCCCTCAACCCCCCTGCACTGTAGAGGGTCTTTCTCTGATTTTCTCCAGCCGTACCTCCACCCAAAGAGTGAGAAGTCCATGAGACCAATGGGATGTGCCCACTTGGAGCCCATGCATGTCCCCTGTTCTAAATTATGCTCATGGTACCCCTGGACCCTGGATTTGCTTCTCCAACTGAGCCCACCTCCAGGGCCCATGTGTCCTCCGGAGGGTGGACTACACCACCAGTGGCTGCACCGTTGGTCCTGAGAGGTGGCTTTTTGGAAGATGGGGTGGGGAGTTGACATGGACAGCACTTGGACATGTGGGCTGGAGTGTCCACTGGGTAAGGGTGAGGTTCCCAGTGGTGCAGGATGAAGTCAGGGTGGAAGAGAAGGGTCCTGGCTGGCTGGGCTGGGGCTTCAATTGCCTTCTTGCCCTGGTCCCATGAATCTTGGAAGCCTTTAATTCACGTACTCTTTCACATCTCAGCCCTTTAGTTCCTTGATTGTCAGCATCCTTCTTTTGATCTTTATTCACTGTTCTTTTCACGTATGCCTGCTGTAGAGAGAACTCTCAGCTGGTATGCTCTGCGACTGGGCAAACCCAGCCATGTCCTTCCCACCTGCCTTTGTTCCCATGCCCTTCCTCACTCTGGTTCTTTGTTCTAGCTGCCCTCCAATTCGTCTCTTAAAAGGTGAGGCAGGGGCAGTGTGCTGTCAGTTACAGGAGGGCATAGAGAAGAGGTCATGGGGGTGGTGGACTGAGGCCAACCTCTGTAGAGTTTTATAGGTGGAGGAGTAGGGATCTTGTCCTGGGATGATATTGCAGAGAAAGCTCAGAGTTTTGGTGTCTGAGTCGTTTGCAAACACACAGTGTGTCCTGAAAAGGCTGGGGGCTCCTAGAAGACTCCTGACCAACCCACCAGCAGTGCAAAAGGTGGAGCTACTGGCTGCACTGTTGGAGCTGCTGTGCTGGGGACAGAGGCAGCTGGAGGACTTCAGCTCCTGTGAGTTATGACAACCTTTGGTTTTGAGAGAATTAGCATCTTGTAACTCTGTATTTAAATATTGTATTAAAATGTTGAAGGCGACTTTTCTAGGTCTATTATGTAATGTCATACAAGTACAATCTACCTAAATTGGACTTGGGAGAAATTTTACCTCAAGGAGGCAAAAAATAACTAATCCCATTGTTCCTTTTGCTTTCCCTTCTCTCTTAGGCTGATGTCCCCTTATCTTACATGTCAAAGCTTGTGTCACCTCCTCAGAGTGGTCTTCTCTGACTACCTAATCTCAAATAGGTATTTCTTGATAGTGCCCCTCATGCATTATTTCATCAAATGTGGTTGAGTGTCTGTGAAGTGCCTGGATCCCTCAATTCATGTCCTCATGAAACTTATATTTACTGAGCACTTATTAATATGCCAGGCACCATGCTAAGAGGTTTACTTACATTTTCTTATTTACTCCTATAGGGTGGGTACTATTATCATTACCATTTTACACATAAGGAAGCTGAGGCACAGAGAGGTTAAGTAACCGGCCCAAAGGCACACAGATGGTAAGGACTTGAACCCAAGATCCACAGTATGGACATTTCCTCTCATAGTACCATGTTCTTTTCCTTCATCCCATAGTTCACAATTATAATTTTGTCTGTAACAGGATGTTGAGTGAGACCTTTCCTGTTGTCTTGGAATGACTGCCAAGGCCCGAAGGTGACAAAAAGGGGTTTAAGCACTCCATGCTTCTAAAGAGAGCTCAGCCAGTCTCCAGGAGCTGAAGAGGCAGAACTGGTTTTAATGCCATAAACCCTGCCCCCATCCCAGGTCTATGAGGAAGAGGCTGAGCTGGAGAAGGGGGTGGGGATCTTCAAAGTCATGGGGGGAAGACAGGGGTGGGGGGTGGGAGGTGGGGGGGGGAGGGTGAGGTGGGGTGAAGGGAGGCAGCAGAGCTCCTGTGAGGAGTGTTTCTCCCTGGGGCCGGGACAGGGGTGCTTCTTCCCTCCACAACACAGGAGAGTGGGGGTGCGTTGGGAAGGGGTCGTGCCTTGGGAACCACTGGTATCATATTTTCTGGCTGGACATAGTATCATATTTCTTGGGCAGCAGTCCTGCAGTCTGAGCTGTGTCTATTTGTGTTCCAGGGGGAAAAAGACATGGAAAGAGAAAGCAGGGCTGCCAGAAAGGATGGCAAAGGGGCAGAGTCTCTCCCACAGCTTGGCCTGGCAGGATGCTTGCTTTTCCCATGGGTCAAAAGGACACTGAGGAGGGTATTGGGCCTGATCTGACTTGCTGGCTCCCACCCAAGATGACCACCTTCTGGATGAAGGGATCTCCAGCCACAGGAGTCTGTGATGTCAGCTGTAGGGGGTGGGGAGGAAGAGCTCAAGGCCCCCCCTTTGCACCACACCACTCCCTTTCAGCAGCACGTCTTACCCACTCTGAGAAGGCAGAAGGCTTTGGATCACATACGAGATGGGAGTTTACATTGGCCTGGACTACATTTCTATAACTGAACGTGACAGGAAGTAATGGAATCTGTCTGAGATATTTATGGGGAGCAAAGAGGGAAGGAGATACTTTGACAGAGCACAGTTCAGAACAGTGTTTGGACAAGTTGGAGCCATGTCATGTTTATTCTGTGTTGATTTGGAACTTCTTGGTGAACTGGTATTTGCATTTTAATTGTGAGTTCATTGAGGTACCATCTCCCCTAAGTGGACTGTAGACTCCTTGAGGGCAGGAGCTGTCTGTCTTAGTTACTGCTCTATCCACAATACCTAGTCTGGTATTGTGAAGTGAAAAGTAAAAGACGTCATTTCAGGCATTGTTTAATTGATCATCAACCTGGCATTCCAGATGTCTGACCAGACCCTCCTGCAGATGGTTTGGAATCTTAGCTGCCAAAGGGCTGTTAGTAACAGGGCCTCCGGGCAGGGGTTGAGAACATGTGCACTATAGTCACATAGACCTGGGTTCAAAAGTCGTCATGCACACTCTCCACTTAGGAACGCAGTCAAGTAACATAACCTCCGAGCTCCCCTTGCCTCATCTATAAAGTGCCTCCGTTATATTGACAACTGAGGATCGTTGTTAAATTTAAATGAGATCATGTCTGTAAAACGCTTACCATAGTACCTGCGACAGAGCAAATTTTTAAGAGATACTGGCTCTAATCATTGAGGGGTGCAAATAATGTTTTAAGATACATGTGCCTTGAACCATAGGCAATCCCCCAAATATATTTGCGGATAGAGAAAGTAGGTGTGGGAAAAGGACATCTCTCCCCCAGTCCCAGGGGTCACCTTCTACTACAATACCTGTTCTCCCCCTGAGTCTTTATTTCATCTTTTAAAAACACCACCAAAAATATAAGTAAAAACAACACAAAAAAAGCACTCTATACAGGACTAGACTTGGGCGCTATTACTGTTCCCTTTTGCCTGGGGGCAGAGTCAGGACTTGGGGACAATCTCTAAATGGATTGCTTTTGTCCTAGACACTCTCTTTCCCTCCTAGGCCCAGCTTCTCGAAGTCTTCAGTGCAGGGATCTGGAAGGAGAGAGCCAGGCTGGGCTGCTCCTTCAGGTGAGGAGACGGTGGCTGTGGCATCCATCGGACCCTGGATCTGCTGGGCAGGGCTCCTCTTCCAGCCAGGCTGAGCCCCTCCCAGCCACCTGGAATTAGAATAGAAAGAGAGGTTCCTAGCATGGCAGATCCACTGGATGTGGTCCTAGGGCCTCCTCCCCATGTCATCCCTACACAGGCCAGAAGTCAGGTCTTCCTCACACCTTGAGGGGTCAGCAGGGCCTAAATGGACTTGGCCTTCTGGCTCACACTGGCATGTCCAGGCCCACGTTCTCAGGGTTTTCTGCTGTAGGAGTCCCTTCAAAGGTGCTGGGTGGAGAGCCCTACTCTGATGGGTCCTGGTCCCAGTAATAGAGGTTGTCAAAGGCTGAGCTGAAGGCTGGAGGAGGGTGGAGCTGAGAGGCAGCCCTGCCTTAGGGTGTCAAGTACTCAGTGTTCTCCATGGCAACCCCAAAGGCAAACCGTCTTTGACAACCCCATTCTTCCCAGGGGAGAGAGGGTCTTGGGCCTTTCCAGAGTGGCACCTGCAGGTTGAGGAGGAGGCAGAGGGTGCTCTAGAGGTGAGGGGAGCTTTGGGTGAACTTCTAGCTGGTTCATGTATTCCAGCTGGGGCTGCACCTTTGGGGGCAACGTAGCCATAGATCTCAGGGAGTAGGGATACTGTGGGGTCTAAACTGTACCGCCGTGGAGGGCTGGGGTCATGTGGGGGAGGCTCGGCAGTTCCTGGGTCGCCTTCATTCCCAAGTCGCCGTTGAACACATCAGAGCCCACCCCTTCTGAGGGTGCCAGGGCGTACTGGGGGCTCCTCCTCAGAGGGCTCCAGCCCCAGCATCAGTTCATCACCGTCACTCCTGGTATTTGAGTGGTGATGCCTGCGGTGGGCCATGCCCCAGCACCCGGGGCAGGGATTGGGCTGAAGAAGCCTTGCTGGGGTACCAGGCATTCCTCAGCATCCACCAGGTCCCCTGTGTCGTCATCCACCAGCAGTGATCAGTAGAAGGTGCTGTCAAAGGGCTGACAGGGCCCAACTCCTCACTCTGGATGATCACGAAGTGCTGGGGAATCCCTGGCCATGCGGGAGGATCTGGCCACCAACTCCCAGAACCAAGGCCGATGTTCAGAGTTAATCATCCCACATTTGGCCATGATCCTGCAGACGCTGATGCTGCAGATGGGGGCTGGAGCAGCCCTTCCTCCTTCTCCAGCAGGTCATATTCCAGGCTGGGATCCCATCATAAGGTTTGGTTCCCAAAGTCCTCACCTCCTATATACGTAGATCCACACATCACCCTGGTTGGTGAACCATCGGCGGAGAATGGACTCTGGTGCCATCCACTTTTGGGCACCTTGCCCCCTTCTCAGCAGTGTCCAGCAGCCAAGCCAGCCCAAAGTCTGTGAACGTGATGTCGACATGGTTGGGACCCTTGACCGTTATATTCCGGGCAGCCAGCTCCCTGTGCTGCACGTCCTCCAAGTAGCTCATTCCCTTGGCAATCTGCACAGACCAGTTCAACAGGTCCTGGGAGCCCAGGCGCCTGCAGTGCTCTTGGACATGGTCTAGGAGGCAGCCACAGGGCATAAGCTGTGTCACCAGCTGCACGGTGGATGCCCAGGAGGCTTGACACATATGGAGAACCCCCCAGCCATATATGCTTCATCCAAAATCATAGGCAACTTTTTTTGAGTAGCTCGACTTGAAGCTTATCACATTAAGGCTAAGAACTTTGAAAGTGTGAGTGCGGAGTGTCCATGATTCTCTGCGTGGTACTGGTGAGAAGAGGCTTCCAGGACCTTTAGAGTGTGTGATGTAGGAATCAGGTGAAGATTACATGTGGGAAAGTGCTTTGTAGACCATGGAGGGAAGAATTGTGTGAGGACTTAGACACTTATAGCCAGAACACACTGCAAGAGTTAAAAATGGGCCTCTTGCAGGCTGGGGTCCTACTGTTTATTTATAGACATGCCTGGGGGAATTAGAGAGGGGAGGGAACGCAAAGAATGTGTTTCTTGCAGGAGTGTGTGTGTGTGTGTGTGTGTGTGTGTGTGAGAGAGAGAGAGAGAGAGAGAGAGAGAGAGAGAGAGAGGCGGGGGCAGTCTCCCAGGTTCAGCTTTTCTGGGCTTCCCTTTACCACATACACCCTGCCTTCTCCCGTCTCCCCCTTTACTCCCTTATCTCCCAGCTGTCTTAGTACTACCTCCTCTGGCCAGTCCAGTCTGGATACCCTGTCTGACCTTGAACTATCACTCAATCCTTCTGGGTATTGCCCTAGCCAGGGAGAGCCGAGTCCTGGCAGAGGCTATGCTGAAAATAATTCACTATGAAAGCTGGGCTTGTTCTCTTCAAAGGGTGAAGCAGGCGAATGGGAAGGGATGAGCCAGTTCCCCCTCTCCACCTCACTCCCCCACAAGTCTTCTTTCTCTTGGAAACTACCTTTCCCCTTCCCGGGATGACCCCTGTTCTTAATGAAATGGGAGAAACAGAACGTCAAGTCTTGTTTCCTTTCCAAATGAAAAGAAGAGCACGCTGAAGCGCATTTTAAACGCTGGCTGGCAAGTGTGTGGTGGGCTGGGGGAGGGGAGGAGGCTGACTTGCCCTTTCTTTACTACATATCTGGGAACCTAGCCTACTCGTACTTTCTCCATGGAACTTGAAGGGCAATGTATCATTGTGGGAGAGGTACTGCATTTTCTCCAAATAGAAACCTCGCCTTTCTTAGAGTCTTCTTCATTTACAAGGTCAATTGTGTTCATTGAACATGTTAGTATTTAGAAAGACAAAAATTGGGCAGGACCCACCAAAGAAGTTTTATTTAAGACCCCTGCTGAAATCCAGGGCGTGTGACCAGGATAGCCGGAAAAGAAAAGGAAGGCTTTAAATATCGGGAACTGTAAGGAATTGAATGAGTGGTGTGCTTAGGAATGACTTCTTGAGTAGAGACATGAATTGGTGGAATTTGGACAGACAGAGAGGAAAAGAGAGTGTTCTGGAAGGACAAAGAGCAAGCACAAAGGCAGAAAGGGGTGTGGCCATGGTGTGGTGGGAAAGCAGAGCCATAACGCTTGGCCATGATGCTGGGGGCTGCAGTAAGGTCAGGGAGAAGGGAATAATGAGGATTGAGGAAAGTAGTCTTTTCTCTCTCTAGCGAATAGGGAGACAGACTGAAGTTTGTCTATTTGGAAGAATGCAGTGAGAGCAGAGGGTTAGAAAATTTGGCCAGGATGGCTCAGGGAGAGAGAGAGATAGAAGGTAGGAGTTTAGGTGGGGGGTTGGGAGGTGGGGTCATTATAGTCACCCAGGTGAGAAGGAATAGAAGCCTCGCCTGGCGTGGGCAGTGGGCCTTACTGAGTGAGGAGAGTAAGGCAGCCCCAGCCCTTCTGAGGGAGCTGCTTTTGTGGCCTTTGAGTGCAGAGTGAGAAGAGGTTCTTGGCTGGGCTAACTTGGGCATAGTTGTCCAGTTATGAGAAGAGGTTTGCTGCTTACTTGAATAGCTCATATGACAGTGCTGGGTGCACAAATGCCCTTAGTGCTTCCTAACCCGCTCAAAGGAAGGGTATAACATCTGTGGCTGCTTGTTTCTAGTGGTTTGTTTTGTAGTTGGCAGTAATGGCCCAGAACCGAAGGTCAGTGCACATGCTTTTTATTTAACTTAGTGCATTGTGTTTTTAAAAAATCATTATTGTTGAGACTATTACAGGTGTCCCTCCCCCTCCTCACCATTGCCCTGCTTCACCCCTGCCCCAGGCCCTCACCATCCTATTGTCTGTGTCCACAGTTAGTGCATATATGCATATAAGATCTTTGGTTAATCTCTTCAAAAAGCCCCCCCCCCCCCCCCCCGGCTTCTTTTTTTC
>NW_005871114.1:5500262-5502947 GCF_000147115.1 Myotis lucifugus
CTGTTCCATGTTTCCATGCCTCTGGTTCTATTTTATTCATTAGTTTATTTTGTTCATTAGATTCCTTGTTTGCTTAGTTTATTTTTTTAGCTTAGTACGTTTTTCTTCATGGGAAATCCAATCCTCATAACTCCAATTGCTGACTCTTTCATTAGACAGGAGTCATATGTTTATCAACCATTTTGTTTCCAAGAGCCTGTAACTGAACAATGATGACTTCTGAACAGTCAAATGGTCAATGAAGAACTTGCACTAAAGTTTATTGTAAAGAGGCATCTTCCTTAAGGACTTTCTGACTCAAAGCCTGTTTCCTATTACTTTGCACACAATTCTAGTTAAATTACCTTCTTGTTTCCTAGCCCACGGATCAGTGGAGGATTAGAATGGGTTTGTGTATGTCAAAAACGTGTGTGTGTTTGTAAATGTGTGTGTGTGGTAGGTCACACTGGCAATGGTGACATGAAGTAGTTAATAATCAGATAGAAAGAGATAAGATAAGACCATTCTATTTGAGTTATTAAGAGAAGGTTAAGTTATATTTAAAATATTCTGTTTAAGGAGACTGAGAAGGACATAACACTTTTCAGAAAGATTTCCATCCTTATGAGGGATAATAAATTCAAATGTCTTCAAGAGCCAGCAGGTAATGTAAATTAGTGAAATGGACTGCATATATACAATGGAAGGTGTGGTGCAGTCAAAGACATGAAAATTCAATTCAAAAAACACTGTCAGTGCCAATTAAAACATATGCCAAGCTGAATTAGCCAGCAGGCTGACAATGTGCAATTTCTGATCTAGGTGCTTAAATAGTGCTGGAAGATTTGAAAAGTCCTGAATGAGGGAGAGTTTGCTTCCTACATGCAGGTAAATGAGTTGTTAGTCTACATAAATGTAAGTTCAGGTGGCATGTCTAGCGATGGTGAAGTCTGTTTATTGATTTAGGCTGGCAAACTATCACAGGTTGTGATGGCCTTTAAGAGTTTTTCCTTTACATAGTTAACAAGAAGTTTATAAGTTTTAAGAAATATAAAACTGGCTGAATTGTGTGTAAGATCTCTAGAAGAATTGTAGGAAAACATTTCTAAATAATAAGATCAAAGAGATTGAGACCCAAGCGAAACTCAGTGATGATGAAGACAGACCATTGAAGAAAAATAAAATGATGGAAACAAAAGGAAGATCCAAATGTAGTTGGACTGTTGAATTAGAAGTACGGGATACGAATAATCAACGTGTAGGACTTGACATGGAAGAGCATGAGATGGGAAGCAAATTGCAGCCCCACGACCATCTCTTCTCATGCCCCCCACTCCCCCACCTCCCTTCCCTCTGGAATTGTACGGAGTGGAATGAGTGGTGTGCCTGGGAATGCACACAGTGGTGTGCCTGGAGCAGCGCTGGTACCAGGTAGGAATTCAACACATTGTTGAATAAACGCCTCTTCTCCCATTTGTACAAAGAGGCCTTTTAGCTTCTAAAAAAGGCAGGTCCCTATATCCTTTGCCTCTTTAATGACCACAGGAATGGACTTCTGACACAATTTGCTTATATATGCCAAAATGATTTTGTCACTAATTACATGTGGGAATCGAGAATTTGCTCAGTTGGATTTAATGTATTATATTTGAAAACAAAATGAATTGCTGTTATAAAAAAGCAATATATGAATACATATATCAATATATGAATAAATAAAACACGCCCATCTTTTCTAATAATGACTAAAGGCTGCTTAAAAAGTATGTTATGCCATATGTAATGATTTTGTTCCCCTTAAGTGAAAATTAATTCCTATTGCAGTTTTTTTAATTGCCTTTGGGTGAGAGGAATGACATTGTCCTTGCTTTTCTGATGCTCCTTTCCCCCAACCCTAAGGAATAGTCAATTGTAATATATTAAGGACCTGGAAATACCGGCAGATACTGAAAGGCAGGAGGTCCAGAGGTGAAAATCAATAGAAGTGGATTTCATCCCTGCTTACATGTTGGAATCACCCGAAAGCTTTATAAACACAGGTGCCCGGGCTTTTCCAAAAGAGAGTGTTAATGAATTGGGTTGAGGCCCAGGCACCTGCATTTGTAAAGCTCTCCGAATGATTCTCTCGGACAGCCAAGGGTGGGAACCTCTGATCTACAGGAACCAGAGGTGGGCTGCAAAGGTTGTTAAGATGCCCCAAAGATAGGGGGCTAAAGTGCAAGAGAGAAAGACCAAGAGCATCGAGAGAACAATTGATTGCTCTCCCATCAATGCAGGGTCCAGAAAAGAGGCAACTTCCTATTGTCCTAGTCTTTATTGCCTTTGTTCTACTTCCCTGGCAAGAGAAAAAGCCCATGCATGCTGAATGCTAGAAGTAGCTGGAAAGTGCGAGTGGAGAATAGAGACAGTGGGACAGAATCTCTATAATAAAGAGGTGATATGCTAATTTGTCCATTACGTGTCCCAGTCACGACCAGTCTGTGGGCAGGGCCAGGGGCGGGGACTTCTGCCCCCAGTGCAGATCTAGACCCAGGCTGCCTGCATGCATCCCCGTTCAGCACTGGTATAACACTGTGGCGAGGTATAACGCTGGGCTTGACAGGGGATCTAAGGCCAAGCCCCCTGCCCCAGTTCTGGGCCAGGAGACCTCAGGCCATGCCAACCCCCCCCCCCCCCCCCCCCCCCCCCCTGGGGGCGGGGAAAAGG
>NW_005871114.1:5503047-5615829 GCF_000147115.1 Myotis lucifugus
GGCCCGTTTGAAACGAATAAAACTAAAAAAAAAAAAAGACCGTACCCTTTTATGTAATGATGTTTACTTTGAATTTATATTAGTTCACACAAACACTCCATCCATGCTTTTGTTCCGGCCCTCCGGTCCAGTTTAAGAACCCATTGTGGCCCTCGAGTCAAAAAGTTTGCCCACCCCTGCTAGGTCCTGCAGCATGCCCCAGACTCTGACAGGAGGGAGATTTTAGATATATTTTACTAATTTTCTTTCATATCTGACACTTTTATTATAGAGAAAGGGCAAGTAGCAATATTAAAATATTTCTTCTCATTAATTCTCTTTTAATGTGCATGAACTTCTTGCACCAGGCCACTAGTTTATTTATAACCTGCAGTCAGCAAGGAAGGACAGAGAGACCCTGTGGAATGCCTCATTTGGCCAATTAAAGGCCCAGTTAGTGACTTCATCTGCATCTAATCTGGTGTTATAACCGTGTACTGTAATTAATCTGATCCTATCTTATTCTGTCACCTCAAAACCTTTGTGTAATGAGTAGGATTTGAGTAAGATCAATTTTAAAATCTGCATATGGTTTGTACTGAGGATTTCCTAATGTTGGAGTAGATCTGGCATCCAAGTTGGGGATTAAACTTTGGGGAAGAGGCCAAGATGAGAAAGATTCTGGAGAGGCATGAAAGTTGAAGGCGAAGGACTTGGGAAGAGAAATCTCCAGTCTCTTAGGTTGGATGAGGTGGCATTTACTGAGACAGATAAATGCTGGAGACCCATTGACTGATTAGGCTGAACAGGAGTTTGCCAACCATCTGCCTCAATTATCTGAGTTTACAGAGGAGAAAAGTAAAGAGAAGGAGATTAAGACTCGCTGCAAAGCAAACACAGCTGAACTGGTTGCCCAGAGTCTATATGTGGCAAAGCTGAAAAGCTATCCAGGTGCTTGTGGCCATTGTACTTTTAAAATATATATATATATATACTAGGGGCCCGGTGCACAAAAATTTGTGCACTGGGGAGGTGAGGAAATCAGGACTAACACTGCTCACATACTGGGAGCCCTAGGGGATGTCCTACTACCTGCTCCCTGCTCCCCTTGGGGAGCGGGCCTAAGCCACAGTCTGGCCTCCCTTTGTGGGAGTCAACCGGGCTGATCAGGGGAAGGCACCAGCCCCATCACCGCACTGTTGCAGCCACTGCCAGTCACCGCAGCCACCAAGGTGTTTTCATCAACATGGACTCCAGTCCCTTTACCATGAAAAAAATGACAACTTTCTTTAGGCATTTTCAAGAAGTGTCTTTCATAGGATATGACATTTCTTTCTTTCTTTATCCTCACCTGGGGATATGTTTCCATTGATTTTTAGAGAATGTGGAAGAGAAAGGGAAAGACAGAGAGAAACATCAAAGTGAGAGGAACACTTTGATTGGTTGCCTCCTGCATGAGCCCTGACCTGGGCCGGAGCCAGGGAGGAACTTGCAACCTAGGTACATGCCCTTGGTCAGAATTGAACCCAGAATCTGCATTGGGCAGACCGAGGCATTATCCACTGAGCCAAGATCGCTGGCTGGCTCCTCCCTGACCCAGGCCTAAAGCCTCAGGCCGAGGTTTTAGGCCTGTGCCGGGGCACCCCCAGCTCCCCGCCGCCGCCGCTGCCGCCATCGAGGATCGCTGGCTGGCTCCTCCCCGGCCCAAGCCTAAAGCCTCTGGCTAAGGCGTTAGGCCTGGACTGGGGACCCCCAGCTCCCACCTCAGCTGATCGCTGGCTGGCTCCGCCCTGGTTCCCCATCTCCGCAGCCATCAACAATTGCTGGCTGGCTCCTCCCCGACCTAAGCCTAAAGCCTCTGGCCAAGGCTTTAGGCCTGGGCCAGGGCACCCCCAGCTCCCCTCTGCTGCTGCCATCTATGATGGATGGCTGGCTCACCCCAGTTCCCCCCCCCCCCGCCCCCACCATCACCGCCATCAACATCGCTGGCTCAAAGATTGCTGGCTGGCTCCTCCCTTACCCAGGCCTAAAGCCTCAGTCTGTGGCTTGGAGCCGACATATGCAAATTAGCCGCCATCTTGGTTGTCAGTTAATTTGCATATACTCATTGATTAGCCAATGAAAAGGGTAGCGGTCGTACGCTAATTACCATGTTTCTCTTTTATTAGTGTAGATATATATATATATATATATATATATATATATATATATATCCCTGACTTGTTTGGCTCAGTGAATGGAGCATTGGCCTGTGGACTGAAGGGTCCCAGGTTCGATTCTGGTCAAGGGCATGTACCTTGGTTGCGGGCACATCCCCAGTGGGGAGTGTGCAGGAAGCAGCTGAATCAATGTTTCTCTCTCATCAATGTTTCTAGCTCTCTATCACTCTCCTTCTCCCTTCCTCTCTGTAAAAAAATCAATAATTATATATATATATATATATATATATATATATATATATATATTGATTTCAGAGAAGAAGGAAGAGGGAGATAGAGTTAGAAACACCAATGATGAGAGAGAATCATTGATTGGCTGCCTCCTGCATGCCCCACACTGGGGATCGAGCCCACAACCCGGGCACGTGCCCAGACTGGGAATCGAACCTCAATCTCCTGGTTCATAGCTCCATGCTCAACCACTAAGCCATGCCGGTGGGGCTGGCCATTGTACTTAAATGAGAATTACCTTCAACTAAAGACTCATTTGCTTGTCTCTCAACTTAGTTTAGTTAAATAAGAGAATGGAATCTTGTGGAGGATAGAGGAGGAGGGTAGGCCAACAGGAACAAGTAATAGGTATACTAGGACCTTTGATGTATGCAAACTGGGTGAATTGCCTAGAGGAGTTATGGGATATTCAGAAAACTTCAGGAGAGCAGTGTGTTTATCAGAGGCCATTAGCACCAGAATTTAATTAATATTTATAGAGGATTTTTTGTGTACTAATAACATTTAATTCTCACAACAACCCTCTAAGGTGAAATTCAAATTATTCTTATGTTATAGGAAACTGAAGTTCAGAGAGGGTAAATCACTTTTCAAAGGTCACACAGCTTGTCAGTGTGGAGGATTGGGGAAAGCCCACCAAGTCTAGTGCTCTTTCCATGGAGCCACGGTGTGTCTGGGCAGTATATGAATCCAAAAGGGACTCCAAACTGGGAAGTTGTTTTGTGTGTGTGTGTGTGTGTGTGTGTGTGTGTGTGTGTGTGTATGCAACTGCTCACTTGGATTTTTAGTAGCTTAATTTAGAACCCAAAAAGTCAATTTGTTCACCTATTTCTGTAGTAGAGAGTGGGCCTTGTTAATCTATAAATGTCACAGATCAACTTTTCTTTGGCCACCCAGAGCTCAGCTAAGTTGGTTTGGTTTTACTGTGTCCTGTTCTTAAGTAAAGAAATAAAGAAAAACAAAATGCAATTAAAATAAACAATAAGTAAGAAGTTAATAATTGCAATTTTGTTAAATTCCTCCTGTTTCTCCGCCCCCCCCCCAAATTCAAAATTTATTTTTCTGGGCCTTTATACAATACAGTAGGGGTTTGCTGCTGGATATAAACAGAACTAACCCCAACCCCCAAAACCCCCACCTCCATCCTCACCATCTCTCTTCTCTCCTTTTTTTTCCTTTTCTTGTTCTTCCTTCCTGTCCAGTGGAGCTGGTCTCTCTTGTTGGGTGACAAATAGGGACTGTGGGTTTGAATGAATATTTTTATCTGTGACTTGAATGATGGCATAGAAGGAGTCTCAAGATGAGGGTATTTCCTATATGAGATAAGTGAGACTTAGACGAGGGGATATAAACCTCAATCTGTCATGTACCACGTTTTCAAGAACCTTGATGTGTTGTTGTAGACCCTGGAGAGAGTCACAGGCCCTACCCTCCAGGGCATGTAATCCGCTCAGAGAGGCTGTCCTGAATAGCCCTGAGAAGATGGGATCTAGAAGACAGCCTGGAGCAAGCACTCTCAGCCTGGAGGGAGGATGAGGAAGACTGTGGGGAAGGAAAAATTTCATGGGGGCAGACCCAAGGCACTGCCCTAATACCAGCAGTAAATAACCCAAAGTTGGGGAGGCAAACCTACTGAGTCAGACAGACCATGGGGCGGGGGAGGGGGGGGCGGAGAAACAGGAGGAATTTAACAAAAGTCCAGGCCATGTCTTTATAAGTTATGCAACCCCTTTGAGCCTCATTATCTTTATACAATGGAGCTGACATATATACCTGTCTTATTAGGTCGTTGTGAAAATTTATGGTATATCACATGTAAAGCACTTATCTGAGGACTTGGCCCTCAATAATCAATATTGGGCCAGACTTTGTCTAGCAGAGAAAAGTTGACCTTTCTGTTTTCCTTAATGCATGAAGCTAGGAAGCAGAAGATTGAACTGAAGCACAAATAGATCATTTCTCTTTAGAGGTCTCAGCAGGGAGATTGACAATGAGCATTGAAAAAAATTCTTCCTTTAACCATTTGTACACTATGAGCGTGTACAAATATAGATGCAAGCGGCAGACCTTTTTTTAAATTAAATTCAATATATCGTGGCAGTTAACTGGTTAATTTCCCAAAATTTCTGTCTTCTTGTGAACAGATTGTCAAGCAAAACGCAAATGTCTAATAGGACAACTGTAAACATGATTATTCCTCTGTCCAGAGAAGTCCTTCCTTTTGAAATCAATTATTTTAATCCAAATGATTGAACTGGGCTATTGGACATCTCTGCTTCAAATTATATTTGCTTTGGGAAATCCAGAATTTCAGGAGAATTGAATGTCTCTTAGCAGATTCTTTGCTGTTTTTGATGAGTAGAAGAAACCTTTGCCAGTAGAGCTCACAGCTACATCATGATGTTTTCACTGTCACTGGTCCCAAAAGCTGGGCTTCTTATTGGTTTTCGCGTGAGTTTATTTTC
Source organism: Myotis lucifugus (assembly GCF_000147115.1). NCBI lineage: Eukaryota > Metazoa > Chordata > Mammalia > Chiroptera > Vespertilionidae > Myotis > Myotis lucifugus. Next base: position 5,507,942 of record NW_005871114.1, read on the forward strand.
ACAAAATCAATATGGGTGTGATGAGATTTGATAAGCCCTTCCTACAGGAAAGAACAACATTCCGAAGTCTGACTTGCTTTTAGAAATCTTTGGCCCTAAATCAAAGTTGGAGGCATATTTATATTTGGGGGTAATAAAGATCAACTGAGACTTGGTACACAAGCAAATGAACATAAAATTGGACCCTAAGGGGAAGAATTGCAGCTTTGATAAATGGCAACCTAATTTGTAAAAGAGATGCCTTTATTTAAACACCATCATAGCCAAGTGGCCTGGGATGAAGACTTTGCAATAGGTTCCTAAGCAGACCACACGAGGTAGGGCTCTGAATTGCAATGGATCCTTTCATTTACCACTAAATTAGTCCCTTATTAAAATGATGCTGGCTTCTGAAAGAAGGTTTTCATATTGAAAGGAGAATTTGCTCACAAGAACTTGTCTAATCCATTATATAACTGAATAATTTGCCCGTTCAGGTCAACATTGCTGGTGTTTGAATCAACCTTGCAGTGCCTTAAACATAGAAGGATTCAACTTAGTTTTATTCCTTTTTAATCTGAAGTTTTGGAAAAGCCATAGTGATGTTGACACATGTTCCACATTTTCAATTTAAATACATGATTTATCTTCTATGTTTTGGAGGTAGCAGTTCAACTTTGTAAAACTAACAGTCATTAGGATGATAAACTGTTATTTGTGCTCATTATGGCCCCCAGTAGCAATGATTGAAATGGATAAACCCAAGGTATGCTGTTTTGGCAGCTGTCTTGTTTGTTATTTATTAATCAAGGGGAGGCTGGTTTCTTCCTTTGGGCCAAAGCCCCTTCTCCAACTTCTGTGTGGGGAGAGGGGATGGGTGGTAATGACTGAGAGCTTCAAATGATCATCTTCCTCACATCTAACAGTTACTAGGTGCTGGCTGTGTGTCAGGCACTGGGTTAGACTCTTGAGATTTACAGGTGAGCAGAACCAGGTACAGTCCAATAGAGATCCCAGAAATAAACCATGCATGTATGGTCAACTGATCTTTAACAAGGGTGCCGAGAATCCATAAAAAGGAAAGGATAGTTTCTTCAATAAATGGTGTTAGGAAAACTGGATATCCATATGCAAAAAAAAAAAAAAAGAAAGAAAAGAAATTGGACCCTTATCTTACACCACGCACAAAAATTAATTCTAAATAAGTTGAAGACAAATATAAGACCTGAAAGCATAAAACTCTGAGAAGAAAACATAAGAAAAAATCTCCTTGATGTTGATCTTGGCAATTTTTTTTAACGTGACATTAAAAACACAGGTGGCAAAGCCAAAATAAGCAAATGGGACTACATTAAACTAAAAAGCTTCCGCACAGCAAAAGAAACCATCAACAAAATGAAAGGCAAACTATGGAATGGGAGAAAATATTTGCAAATTATTTATCTGATAAGGGGTTAATATCCAAAAAAATTAATATTGAGTTATATGTAAGGAATACATACAACCCAAGAGCAAAAGCAAAACAAAACAAATAACCCAATTTAAAAATAGGCAAAGGACCTGAGTAGACATTTTCCAGAGACATACAAATTGCCTGGCACATAGTGAAACCTCACCAACTACCCTATTCTTATTAGTTCTGAACATGTCTGTTTCCTTGTTAGTTTTGCCCAAGTGCTCATAGCTGTTCTAGAGTCCAGTCAGGAACTCCAGCCATATCTGTTAACATTCCAGTGTTCATCCTGGAATTTCAGGCTGCCTTCAATCACAGGGCCTCTTGAGTTTTCTGTGAATAACTGAGGAACCTTGTTAAAACACAGATTCTGATTCAGTTGGTCTGAGGTGGGACCTGAGCTTCTGCATTTCTAATACCCTCCCAGGTGATGCCCATACAGCTGGTCTATGGTCCACATTTTAAGTAGTGAGGATCTATACCAACCTACCAACCTCAGTGAACTCTTTGAGTCTCTGGGGGAGAGTCAGGAGCCTATGGAAGGAGGAGTGACTCAGTCTATAACACCTGATCTGGCCATGGTACATCATGGTCTGCTTCCCTCTCCTAGTCTGGCCCAGTGCCCCACCTGCAGTAGTTAGTCAGTGTCATCAGGCCACCACCAGTAGCCCAATTCTTGAGCATTGAATTAGAGAGCGAGAGAGCCATTATTTCAGACCAGCAAGCTAGAAATCCAGGTAAGAGTTGATATTAAAGTCTTGAGTCTGAAATCTGTAGGACAGGCTAGATTTCTTGAGGCAGAATTACTTCTTCCCTGGGAAAGCTTAATTTTTGCTTTTAATGCCTTCTATTGATTGGATGAAGCTCACTTACATTCTAGAGCAGGGGTCCTCAAATTTTTTAAACAGGGGGCCAGTTCACTGTCCCTCAGACCGTTGGAGGCCAGACTATAGTTTAAAAAAAAACTATGAACAAATTCCTATGCACACTGCACATATCTTATTTTGAAGTAAAAAAACAAAATGGGAACAAATACAATATTTGTATTTGCATGTGGCCCGCAGGCCGTAGTTTGAGGACCCCTGTTCTAGAGGGTAATCTGTTTTACTTAAAGTCAACTCCTTGTAAATGTTAATCACATCTGCAAAATGCTATCACAGCAACATCTAGACCAGTGTTTCTCAACCTTTTTCACCTCACAGCACATATAAACTAATTACTGCCCTGGCTGGTTTGGCTCAGTGGACAGAGCATCAGCCTGTGGACTGAAGAGTCCCGGGTTCAATTCTGGTCAGGGGCACATGCCCAGGTTGTGGGCTCGATCCCCAGTAGGGGGCATGCAGGAGGCAGCCAGTCAATGGTTCTCTCTCATCATTGATGTTTCTATCTCTCTTTACCTCTCCCTTCCTCTCTGAGATCAATAAAAATATATTAAAAATAAATAAATATACTAATTACTAAAATTCTGCGGCACACCAAAAAATATTTTTTGTCAACCTGACAAAAAAAAATTTGTATAATTTTGATTGATTCATACTGGATGGTTGTTGTTATGTTGGCTGTTGTCATTTTTTAAACTTGACAATCTAAGGGAAAAGAGGTCAGTGCACCTGACTAAATAGGCAGGAATTGCATGTTTTAAAAATTCTTGGCCACAGCACATTGGTTGAAAATTGCTGATCTAGACTAGTGTTTGACTGAACAACTAACTTGGCACCATAGCCTCGCCAAGTGACACATAACATGAAGCATCATAAGGGCCAAAAGGCTTGGTCTGTTCCATGGCTTGAGATCTTCCCCACCATGTCAGAGTGTGAATGAGTCTCTCAAACACACCTCCCTTCTGGGACAAAAACTCCATGGGCCTGACTCCCATCTTGGGGTTTGAAGAGTGGCATTACAATAGAGAATTGCCTGTGACAGTGGTTGTGCTCTGTTCTACCCAATTTGAGCCCAGTTGACCAAATTTTTGGCATTGTAGGCTAAATTTCTTATGAAAAACAAGAAAGTTACTCTAATTCAAACAGCAGTTGCCTTAGAGTATCAAGTTCCGGGTTGAGTATTCAGACCCTATTTATGTGGGGGTCATACCACCAGCCTGTAGGCAGTGGATGATTCTTCCCAGGGGGTCTTGGACAGCTGCTAAGACCTCTGCTATGGGTAGACCAATTTTAGCCTCATAGGAGAGGTGAGTAAATGCCCCACAGTCCTCAGGGAAAAATGCCCAATGAGCAAACATCACGCTGTGGGATCGTGGTAGCAGGCATGCTCAAGACTGCTACCCAATTTAACTTTGTACAGCTTTCCCAATACACCTTTCAGTTTGTGATTTTAGTTTATCATCAATATAATCTGGCAGATGGCAGGGTAGAGATTGTTAACCTCCATTGTTTTTTCTTAATGGGATGAGATGGTATAATTTCCTGGCCTAAGTGCCTTAGGCTAGATGGCAAAAGGGAAAATGCACTGCTATGGAATCCAGCAATATGAACTGAAATTCCTTCTCCATCCCTTACTCGCTGAGTGATCTTAGACAAGCAACCTGAGTTCTGTAAGCCTTGGGTTCCATATTTGCAATAATGAGCTTGCATGTTTGAAATGAGGATTATATGTACTAATGTAGCTCATCTAGTATGATGTATCTGCCATCTAGGAAATGCTTGAAAATTGGTGATGACTTTTTGGTATTACTGCAATAGACATGCCTTGGGGTGCTGCCCACCCACTGGCCCCAATATGGTGCTGCTTCCATCCACAGCCCTTAAGGAGGTGCCAGCTGAGGTGCCTGGGTTTATACTGTGTGACATACTGGTCAGTCATACCTAATTGGGTAAAGGAAGGTTGTCTGACCCAAGGTGGGCTTGGATTCCTCTGGGATTGGAATTGGAACATTGAGGAACTGAGCCATTGAGCTGCAGGGAACTGAGTTGAAAAGCTATGTAGTCTCGGGGACTAAATCAACTAGGATGATTGCCGTATACGCTGAGGTACTTGCAGAGAAAGTCCTTTAACCAAGAGTAAGGAAGAAGTGAGCAGAGGCACAGGGAGAAGAGATGGGTCATGCAGCCCTTAAAAGAGAATCGCAGTTCTTAGTATCTTCTTGGTTCTCATGAAGGCAGGGAATTCTTTCTCTCCCTTGCATTTCATGGGACCTGTATCCTTATAATGAGTCACCTTCCAGTGAACCAAACAGATGAAGAAATGGGGCTTCTGAGATGTAGAATGAGTTGGTGAATCTAGACACCCAGTCCAGGGCTCATTTTATTGTTCTTTGTTGCCATGTAATACTCCTTATCTCTCCTTCTAGCAAGTGCGGTTAATATAGCTATGATTCCCTTGTCTTGGCTGCTGAGAGTCTGTTGGGGAAGAGGTGTGGCTGTCAGGGCAGATGTGGTGCTAGTCCTGCCCTGAAGTGTCTCCTTGGTGACTTCTGCTTCTCCTCTGTGTTCTATGTGGCTGCTCTCCTAGGCTCAGCTCAGAGCAATGACAGTGCTTTGGGTGTTTTCCTCCTTGAGCTGGGCACCAGCTGTTGGTGGCCTCCCTGTCTATGTTTTTCTGAAGGGGAGAAGTTATTGGGTTAGTGGAGATGGATTCCAGGGAATCTGGTTCAACTTGACTCCCACTCAATGAAATCATCTGGCTTGGAAGGGCATCATGAGGGCTGGAGTGTTGAGGGAATCTGGATACCACCTCAGAGGTACTTGGTTCTCACATGGGCCAGAATGTTGAGCATCCCATGAGGTTGACTAGAACAATGCTTCCCAATTTTGGGATCACTGAAGGGCTGGCTACATTAGAATCACAAGGGTGCTTATTAACATACAAATCTCTGAATCTCTTTCTGATTTAGGTTGTCTGGGATGAGGCTTGTGAAGCTCTCATAACAAATACCAGATGGTTCTGATCATCAGCCATGATGGAAACTATCCTCAGGTAGATGGCCCAGTTGATGTTAGTCTAAAAATCTCTAAAATGGTCTTGCAGCAAACACCATGTATGAAAACTTCTGTAGTCTAATTCCCCGTTTCATGTTATGGTTAAATTATGTGCCCCTTCCCCCTCCCCTGCCCCACCAATGCATGTTGAAGTCCTAACCCCCTAGTACAGTGGTTCTCAACCTTCCTAATGCCGCAACCCTTTAATACAGTTTCTCATGTTGTGGTGACCCCAATTTCATTGTTACAAATTGAACATAATTAAAGCATAGTGATTAATCACAAAAACAATATGTAATTATATATGTGTTTTCCAATGGTCTTAGGCGACCCCTGTGAAAGGGTTGTTCAACTCCCAAAAGGGTCTCGACCCACAGGTTGAGAACCACTGCCCTAGTACCTCAGAATATGACCTTATTTGGAAACTAGAGGCCTGATGCACAAAATTCTTGCAAGGGGCTCAGCCCTCGCAGGCGTGATGGCTTGCCTCAGCCCTCCCAGCCTGGGCTTCATCCGGAAGGTCATCCAGAAGGACATCTGGAAGGATGTCCAGCAGGTCATTTGGCTGTCTGGTCTAATTAGCATATTATGCTTTTATTATTATAGATAGGGTAATTGCAGATGGAGTTAATTAGGATGGTGTCATACTGGAGTAGGTGGGCCTTTAATCCAATATGACTGATCTTATTATTAAAAGCGGAAATTTGAACACAGAGACAGACACATACAGGGGGAAGATGATGTGAAGACACGGGAGAACTGCATGTGAATTTTGCTGTCACAAGGAACATCTGGGGCTACCAGAAGCTGGAAGAGGCAGAGCAAGATCCTTCCTCTACAGCAGTGGTTCTCAACCTTCCTAATACCACAACCCTTTAATACAGTTCCTCATGTTGTGGTGACCCCCAACCATAAAATGATTTTTGTTGCTACTTCATAACTGTAATTTTGCTACTGTTATGAATCGTAATGTAAATATCTGATATGCAGGATGTATTTTCATTGTTACAAATTGAACATAATTAAAGCATAGTGATTAATCACAAAAACAATATTTAATTATATATGTGTTTTCCGATGGTCTTAGGTGACCCCTGTGAAAGGGTCGTTCGACCCCCAAAGGGTCGCGACCCACAGGTTGAGAACCGCTGCTCTACAGGTTTCAGAGGGAGCCAACACCTTGATTTCAGACTCTACCCACCAGAACTGGGTGACAATAGATTTCCATTGTTCTAAGCCCCCCAGTTTTCGGTACCTTATTATGACAGCCCTTGAAAATTAATACAGATGCTTTTAATTTGCTAGTTTTTAATATCAGCTACTCTCCACGTCATTCTTTTGAATTCTCTGTCTGCCTTCTTGGGTGTGAAATGAAGGTTCCATAAGGCTGGGGTGTAGCCCCTGGGAATGGTCTTGTGGCTAGGGTGGGGTGCAATGTTTAGAATTCAGAAAATCTTCATGCTTGTGAGGAATGTGACAGTGCCCCCATGAAGTCAAAGAGAAGCCTTAATGTAGAAAAGGCAGGCTAATTATCCTTTTTTTAACCTCTTGTGAATCTGACCAGACCTTTTCAGTAGCCAAGCATCCATTAATGATGGTCAATTCTGTAAGTTTGAAGTTTGGGATTGTAGAAGGGAGAGAGGCCATTTATATCTGTGTGTCCAGATACATGTATTACACAGAGGTTAGAAGCAGGGCTCTGGAGTCAAAGTGCTTCTGTGTGGTTTTAGGTAAGTTGCATCATAATCACCTGTAGGGCTGGTTGAAATTCACTGCTGGCCCCGTCCGTGGCATTTCTGATTCAGTAGGTCTGGGATGGAGCATAAGAAATGCTCATTTCTAACATGTTCCCTGGAATGCTGCTGGTCTGGGAACTGCTAAGCTAGTTTCTCTTAACCTCTGCTTTTCTATTTGTCAAATGGGTTCATGATGTTCCTAAATTCCAATCCTCTTGTGAGGATTGAGTGAGGTGACAGACGTGAGGTGTTTAGCATGTTGCTATGTGTAGAGCTCAGTAAATTTTAAAGAGCATTCACTGTTTTTAATGCAAATTGAAGCCCTCTTCTGTGGTTGGCTTGCTAAATCATCCTAAGCTGTTTCAGAGTCAGGAAACACTCGAAGGTAATTCTGGATGGGATGCAGAGAAATGCCACCTCCTGTTGGAGTTTTCAGAAAAGTAAATTAACCTCCTGAAACGAAGGGGCCCCGATTGCTATGCTGAGGCTGCATCTCCTAAATGTGCCAGCAGTTGGGCCCTAGACGAGGCCATCGGTAGAGGTGGGATTAGAAGGAGAGGAGAGGGGTAGAGTCTCACCCGCAGGCTCATCAAGCAGAGAGCCCTGGTTGTCATCCTTAGGCGTTTGCGGGCATCACATTGCCCAAGCCTGTAGCTGGCAGCCTCTGCTACTCTGCGCAGGGCACTGCCTGTCCGTTCAGAAAACATTCCCCGGTCGGTGCCCTTTCCCACACTCCCAGCTAAAGACAGCAATTGTCTGGGTGTTCAAGTGTTAAGTGTTGGGGCCTTTCAGAAGCCACTGTATATGTTTGCCCCCTGTCTCCTTCAGTCTGGGCTGAGCACAGAAAAACAGACTGTTCATGGGTTGGCCATCCTAACTCAATATGACATCCTGGCACTGAGTCTTCTCATTAGCTTGGTTCTTGGGATTCCAGCTTTGGAAGCAAGGCAGTTTATGTCGATAAAAAAAATGCTTTGTCTCTGGGATTCTGGCCCCACCAGAGGACTGGGGGCTCTGGTTGGGAGCTGCTGGCTTGTTGCTAAGGTGCTTGGAGCTTATCCAAGTTCACATTTTCCAGGAAGGTGGAGAATAGTTAATGATTGCAAAGCTCTGGAAATGTATATGCTGGTTTCATTCCAACACCACTTAAAAACACTTGATTACCAAGAGGGGGAGATTTCTGGTTTTTTTTTTTTTTTTTCTGTGGAGGTTGAACTTTGAGAGTAAAATTGGAGTCATTTTTTCATATGTGTATTGGTGAAAGCTCCCCCTTCAATGTAGTGAGCTCTTCTTGAGCACCTACTATGTGCCGAGTAGCAATGTGAGGGACAGTAAGAAAAAGATAGCACTCTTCCAGTTTAGTTGGAGAGAGAAGCATCAGGTGAAGAGGTTATGGTGTAGAGATACAGAGAAAGGCAGCTGACATTGGAGAGAGAAGAGGTAAAGACATCTCACTTTCTGTTTTCATGTTTTAAAGGATTTTTTTTTTTGCCACAAACATAAATCTTTCCCCTGAATATACCTGCCTTCTCCTGCTATAGGGACTACTAGTATCTCTTTGAAGCCAAATTGTCTCTGAGTTACCTGCCCTCTCCACACTGCCTCCTCTCCCCCAAATCCTAGTGTGGCTGTGCATGTAGACTCACCATATAAGTAAATGAGCGAACTCATTTGTTTTCTTGCCTGCTTATTTGTGGGTTTTTCCTATCCTGTATTTTCACTTGGACAGGTTTCAGCTGAATATTTGTTCATTATCTTTCCCACTAGTGTATATAATTCCAGCGGGTAGGAACCTTCTCAGACTAGTCTGTCTTGGCAGCCAATTGAAAAGGCCAAAGTGAAATCATGGGCAATTATATACCATATTATTTACTAAATCCAAGTATACCAGGTCTTAGGTATACACTTTGAAGCTAAACATTTTATTTACTACAAATAAAAGCAAGGCCGCTTTTATAGTTCCACTCTGTGTGAAGTCCACTCATAACTTACCACTCCTCTCTCTTATTTTATGAGATAATGCTGGTTAGAAATAATTTAAAAAACAACAACAAGCATGCTTAATAAAGCTAAACATAGTCTTTATCATAAAATCCAACAATCATGCTCCTAGGTATTTACCTAAGTGAGTTGAAAACTTATGTCCCTATAAAAACCTGCACACAAATGTTTGTAACAGCTTTATTAATTATTGACAAAAATTGGAATCAACTAAGATGTCTTTCAATAGGTGAATGGATAAACAAACGGTGGTGCATCCACACAATGGGAAATTATTCAGGGTTAAAAGAAATGCACTATCAAACCACAAAAAGATATGGAGGAACCTTAAATGCATATTGCTAAGTGAAAGAAGCTAGTATGAAAAATTTACCCATATATGGAAAAGGCAAAACTATAGAGATGGTAAATAAAAACTCAATAACCAGTGGCTGCCAGGAATTAGGGGGAGGGAGGGATGAAAAGGAGAAGCAAGGGAGATTTTTAGAACAGTGAAACTATTCTGTATGATACTATAGTAGTGGCCACATTACATTATGCGTCTATCAAAACCCATAGAACTGTACAACACGAAGAGTGAGCCTATTGTAAAATATGGACTTTAATTAACAATCATGCATCAATATTATATGACCAATTGTAACAAATGTACCATACCAATACAAGATGTTAATAATAGGGAAAACTGTGTATGTGGTGGGGGAAGGGAGGGAGTGTATGGGAACTGTGTACCTTCTGTTCAATTTTTCTATAAACCTGAAGTTGCTTTAAGAATTAGTCTATTAATTAAAAAACTTTGCTTAATCAAGTAATTTATGCCTTACTCATTTTTTTTTATTTTTAACAAATACTTATTGAGCTCTTAGCATGTATGTGTCAGTCATGTTGATCATCACACTGGCCATACATGTGAGGTCAACTAGTGACACTTGTTAGAGAGGGAGCTCCAATGATGTTATTTAAAGAAACTCAGGCCCGGTGGGTGTGGCTCAGTGGTTGAGCATCAACCTATGAACCAGGAGATTAAGGTTTTGATTCTAGGTCAGGGCACATGCCTGGGTTGTGGGATCAATCCCCAGTAGGGGGCATGTAGGAGGCAAAAAATCAATGATTCTTTCTCATCATTGATGTTTCTATCTCTCTATTCCTCTCCTTCCCTCTCTCTCTAAAACAGCAATAAAAAGAAAAAGAAAAAGAAGATAAACTCAGTTCTTTAAGACTAGAACAACTAATGGCAATTGCCAATGGAACACTGAAGGGTGTTGTGAAAGAGGTCCCAAATATTGAGGCTGAAATCAAAGGCCATGAGTCCTTTCTATAATCCATACCCCCAAGGATAATAACATCCAGAATTCAGGAACTTTTGCATGTGAGAGTATAAATGAAGAACCCTCTACTAATGTTAAAATCTCATTAATTATTATTATTTTTATTATTATTATTACTACTACTACAGTAATAATTATATTCAGGAAGCCATTATGGAGCAGAACTCAGGCTTAAGAAATAATGCATTCATTCATTATTCTAAATAAAACTAAAATAGCTCGAGTACCTTTCCCCCACTCCTCAGATAGAAGAGAATGTCAATATTAGTCATTAGTGGGGGCTACCCCTGTCCCTTCTATTATATTATACAAGATTTCTGGTTCTGGGAAAATGAGGGAGGACCATAAGTTACTGGGCTGTAACTCATGGTAGCTCCATTGCTATATCACTCCTTTCGCTTCCCTATGCTGGTGTCTGGTTCTGTGATTTTCTGCCATCTTCTCAAGACTGCTTCTTGGAAGGGACTTCCGGCTGTCCTGGCCTTGCTCTGCATTGCAAACCTTAAGCCTTCTGACCACAGCTCAAAGCCAGTCTCCAGAGGCATCTGGCAATCACCTCCCATCCAAGGTCAAGCCTCTCTGGGACACTATATGGGAGCAGGGTACATGTCCCTGCCTCAGATACTCCCCACCCCCATGTCCATTGTTCTCTCCCTCCAGGAATTCTACTTGCCTTTTCTTTAAGAGTCTGCCATGAGCATTTGAGATCTTGCTCCCGAACATATGTTGTTAACTAGGCTCAGATAAACTTTTAAAAAAAAAAATAGTCTACCAACATCTCGTATCAACCTCATCTATATCTTAATAGAGCTGGGCTTTATAAAACAAAGGTCCCTAAACTCTCCCTTGATGCAAGAGAAGTCAGATCTCCTGAGTAAAAGGAAAGGGTGAGTGGGTGGGTGCAGGGGAGCAATAGGGAAAAAAATGCTTTTCTTTCTTGAAGAACCTCCATCAGACATTTCCCCGTGGGGCTATCCTGCCACACTATAATTGCTGGTGGTAAGGAATTTAGCCATCTAGTTGAAAAACAAAACCACTTTTCATGAACCAAATATCCATTTGTGTCAGACCTCGGGCTCTGGGCCAGGGGCCTTCAGAAGATGCCTCACCATATCAGACATCTACTGACAGTGGCATCTCATCGAGCTGGGATCATTCCAAAGTCTGCACAAAAGGTTATAAGCTTATATGGTCAAAATTCCCCATGGTTCTGCACCAGGGAAGTAACCCTTCGCAGAATTTTCACTTAGTCCATCACAGAGATCTTATCTTCTAGTATTTGGACATACCATTCTTTCTTTGGACAAACACCAGTTCATTTAGATATTTAAAATATTTAGCTTCAAACACACCAGTCACCTTCAGTGTCCTGTGATGCTCTCGCTGAGAGCTCTGAGGGGATCTAGTCTCCTGAGGGACAGCTGGTCTCCACCTCACATCCAGGGGTATATGCTCCTGGAGTGCAATGACAGGAGGAGTCAAAGGCACCCCTTTAATGGTTCTCTCCCTTCTTCCCTCTCTCTCTGTCTCCATCTCCCCTCTCCCAAGTGCATTTAGATGGCTTGGAGTATGAAGGGGCTCCGTGCTATGAAAATACTAGTAGCTGCTTGCTCTGTGCCAGGCCCTCGTGTGTCAGACAAGCCTCACTGTCCATCTGCTTCCTGATCTCTCTGACCTTCCTAGTGGCACTTCTTTGTAGGCTGTCATCTTGGATTGTCCCTTGGTGGCTCTTGCAGATTTTTAAAAATTATTATTTATTTATTTTAAATTGATTTTTAAAGAGAGAGAAGAGGAAGGGAGAGGGAGAGAGAAAGAAATATCAACGTGAGAATGAAACATCCATCAGCTGCCTCCTGCACGACCGCTATTGGGGACTGAGCCCACAACCCAGGCAGGTGCCCTGACCAGGAATCGAATCGGCAACCTTTCGGTGCATGGGACAACGCCCAACCAACTGAGCAACACTGGCCAGGGATGTTTTTTGATTCCTAAACTTGACTCTATATCTTTCATTCAATCTAGATTAGGTTTCATGATCAGTTATGCCTTTAGGTAACCTGACTGGCTCGGACCCTATTTGGGGCCAGGCTGTTTCCGGGATGGTGATGATTACTGGAAGGGCTCCAGCTCTGCAGTGTTATAATAGGAGATCTGTCTGTCCCAATCTCCTGGGCCTATTCTCACCAGCCCTTTCAGAGGCTGAAACTCTTCCATATATTTCCGACAAGTTCTGGCCTCAGGATGAGCCCTTCTCTGCTGAGCACAATTTCTGAGGCCCTTCCTAAGTGATCTTCCTGGAACTATCAGTAGTTCACTGAATAGTCTGATGCTTATTGCTTCTTCTAAGCTGGGCCCAGTCGGGGAAAAAGACTTTGCATCAAGACAGACAGAGTTAGATTATTGGCTCTGTCTCCAACTGTATGAGTCAGCATCTCTTAAGACTCACTGTAAAAATGGAATTGCTTACCTACTTTGTAGCTATGAAGTTGCATTATCTTTCTTGGAGGTTATTGTGAGGAACAGTTGTACAAAAATGTGTTGCAGTGGGGGTAGGGTTGGGCTGGGTGCATTGTAGGAAGCTTCCACTCAGAATGCTCGAATCAATTTTTCCTCTTCCTTTGAAGGGCTAGTCTGTTTTGTTTTTAAATATATTTTTATTGATTTCAGAGAGGAAGGGAAGAGAGATAGAAACGTCAATGATGAGAGAGAATCATTGATCAGCTGCCTCCTGCACACCCCCTACTGGGGATCAAGCCCGCAACCCGGGCATGTGCCCTTGACCAGAATCGAACCCGGGACACTTCAGTCCGCAGTCCGATGCTCTATCTACTGAGCCAAACCAGCTGGGGCAGTCCTGTTTTGCTTTAGACTGAGGTAAGGCACACGCCTGGGCTGAGGGTCCCACTCTAACACCCACATGAGACTTGGGTGAGTCTTTAGTCTCTCTCAGCTGCAGTTTTCTCACTTATAACGTGAGGATAAATAGTATCTACCCCCTCAGATTACCGGGAGAATGAGAAGTGAAGGAAGTAAGGTGGTCAGTGCAGCGCCTGGCTCAAATTTCATCGCTTGATATTGAGTCTACACTTCTGTCCTCAGATCATAAATCCTTCGTGGGCAGGCACACATCAGAGTCACACCCAGCCCAGTGCTGGCATGAGAGGCCTCAGCAACTGGTGATGGAAAAAACAAATACTTCTTTCCCTGGTTCTCAGGAGACCTGGTTGGAAGGCTGTAACATTAGGGTTCCATAGAAATTTAAAAGATAAACAACCCCAGAATAGGTTCCTACGGCATTAAATAGGGCAACTTTCAAATGGGTCGTGATGGAAAAAACAAAAATCGTCACTGTGTTATATAAAGGCAGGCTCACAGGACTTGGCTCACATAAGAAAAGTGCTGGAAAATTGTACCAGGCGTTTCAAACTGAAGGCTAATACATTTGTAGTAGAAATATTACACATGATTTGCTAAACTTTTTTTTTTCTTAACAAAAGAGAGAGAGGAGAGAGAGAGAGAGAGAGAGAGAGAGAGAGAGAGAGAGAGTTCTAAATAAAAACACTGTGCTCAGAGCATCCCTGTAAATGTCTCTCTGGGACTCAGTTTCTCTTTTCCAATGACTGAGAGCTGGATTAGGTCCTCGGGGTCTCACAGGCTTTGATAAGACGTTTGGATTTCTCCCTAAATACAGGGAGAAGCCACTGGTGTTTTAAGTAGGAGTAGGCCATGATCTGATTTATGTTTTTTAAAGCCCAGACGTTTTCTCACTTTCCCCCTGCTACCCTCTGGCCATTCTCCATCCCGTCTTTTGCCTTTTGTGCTTTATCTCCTGTCCATTTCTCTTTTTACAGAACCGCTCCAGCTCCAGCCCACAGCAATTGCTCCTTCCTCTGAGCTCACCGCATTTGCTGGGCTCTTAATCACGCTCTGCCCCATGACACGGCATGCTATTAATATCTGCTGCATATGTTAGTCGATTAATGAATTAATTCAACAAGCATGTATTGAACAGCTGCTACTGTCCGGCTCCGAGCTAAGTGCTAGGAACACAGAGGTAATTAGGACAGGTTCTCTGTTTCCAAGTAGCCTGGAGTTTGGGGGTGGGGTAGGGACAGCTATATAAACAAATCCCTGGAGGCTGTGATAAGCCCAGTGATAAGCATGGCCAGGTTTTATAGGACCCAAGATAAGGGGTCCCTAACCAGTGGGGGAGGGGCGTCTGTGCAGGATGGGGAGGGTTAGGAGACACTCCCAGTTAGCCTGGGAGTGAGGGAGAAGGGATGGGGTGCAGAGCAGTCAGGGTAAACAAAGGCACGGGAGGCAGAAAATGGTGAGTCATTGCAAGTAGTTCACGATTGAAGCATTTAGTGGAAGGCTGAGAAGAGTGGGAGATGAGGCTGGAAAAACAGATAGAGCAAAACGCAACACAAACTGACAACATAACACCCAGGATGCCTGTCTTCTGCTGCCAGGAATTCTTGGAGCTAAAAAGCCTCAGAGCTCTAGAAGGCTAGAGGTGGTCCCTGTTTGTTTCTTCACTGAAATGCCACGCTGGGGATACCACAGTGAGCAAAACTCACAAGGTCCTGGGCCTCAAGGAGCCTGTGGGAGACTGGCTGGCAGCCAGGTCAGTAATACAGTGTGATAAGTACTAGATGCTGCAGGAGCCCCTAGGAAAGAGCCCTGACCCAGCCTCAGGGCCCAGGGAAGGCTTCCTGGAGGTGGTGTCCTTGGTCAGCTCTCCTGACAGCTGGGCTTCATGGGGTTGACGAGGTACAGAGTGAGATAGTTGTGTGCAGACAGAGATCATCCTGGCCCACCTAGCCCCTGAATACCCCAGCCTTCTAGGCCCAAGAAATCAAGCTATAGGCCCGAACTGGAGCGAGGGCACGGCAAGTCGGCTGAAGAAAGTCCTGCAGAGAAATGCTGGCTGTTCTGTGGTCTTTCCAGCCATCTCCTGAAACATGGGCCTGTTTTGCAAGCACAGAAAACTAGGCCAAATATGTGAGGTTTGGCCCTGGCTCAGCCGACCGAGCTCCCTAAGCAAATAGTAAGAGATTCCCTTTTCCCCCTCCACCCCCCCTTTTTTTTCTAAACTAAAGCCTCTCTGGGTGCATAATTTATAGAATTCCAGCGAACTGCAGTTTGGCTTTCTTCCCAAGAAGACAAACATCTCCTCAGATTTTCCACACACCCACCCCTTCTCCTGGCCGTATGCCAAGACTTCCCAGCAAGGCTGCGGCAGGGCTGCCGCTGCTCTGGGGGAAGGAAGGGAGGCACCATCACAGCATTAATCTCCCACGTTCATCTCCATTCCCTCCAGCCACAGGGGCGGCATGGGCAGCAAGTTCAGGGCCAGCAGCAGCAGTGGCACAGGTGGGCGTTCCATACGGGAGTGAAAGGGTGAAATAGATGTGATGGAACCGTGGGCAGGAAACTGCAGACAGCAACGCTGCTGGGACCTACGCTGGGAGCAGAAGACCCTGGAGTAGCTTATCAATGTTTACAAACACTTCCTCCTCTAGTTTGAGTCTCTTAACAGCCACGTGACCAGGGTAGGACACATAATTACTATTCCCATGTAACTGATGCCTTGTTATGAGAATGGAGGGGTTGGAGGGAGAAGGGGGTCCTAATATAAGGTGACAGGAGAAGATTTGACTTTGGGTGGTGGGCACAGGTTGCAATATATAGATCTTATAACATAGAAACCCACACCTGAAACCTGTATGTTCATGTAGACCTATGTCATCCCAAACAATTTAATATATATATATATATTTTTTTAATTTTTATTTTTTTTAAAGAGAGAGAGAATGGAATAGACAACCTGAAATTAGCTTGACCCACGTTAGAATTCCACCTCTGCCACTGAGTGGCCTTGGGTAAGTTGCAAAATCTATAATGGTAGTGCTTTCCCCAAGGGGTTGTGATGGTTAAATGGGATCCTGTATGCGAGGAGCCCACACCACACCCGGCCCCAGCAGATGCCCGCTTGTTCATGATGGCTGGAGAGGTTCCTTGACTCCTGTGGGCGCTGCTGGGGCTGCTAGTCAGGTGTTTTGACCCCAGGCAGGGCCCTTTATGTTGCCCCAGTCACATGAGTGCTCACCAGGCTGGCCCATCCCCCAGCAGAGGCCGAAAGCTCTGTGAGGTTCCAGGGTTAGAGATTTCGGCTGATAGCTGAGTAGTCCCTGAGACCAGAGGGCCAGTCCAAATGCCTGACGTGCTCTGTGGGAGCAAACAGCCCTAGAAACTGCACGGCTGGTGAAACTTAAGCTGCAAAACATGAGCCTCAGTTTACAGTCCGCCTGTTTCCTCTTATAGTCAAGGGCAGGCATCCAAATCCTCCCTTCATTCATCACTGTCATGGGGCTCAGAAAGGTCAGCTCGCATTCATCTTCGTTGCCTCCAGCCCCTGGCTCTCAGCAGTGATTCAGACTGAGCGGTGCTAGGCCTTGCGGGGAGCTGTCAGTGGCTGGGGGTCAGTGTCATCACAGCATATGTACAATCTGCATTTCCTCCTCTGGGCCAGCTCAGTGGCTCCTGTTTCCTGACCTAGATTCCAAGGAAAAGTCTACAACTTTTACAATGATCCCCTCTGCCTGGTATCCTCTTCCCCAGGGCTGGCTGCATCTCCTTAGTCAATGCTCAGCCTACATGTGGCTTCCTCAGGGGCCTGTCTGGCGATCCCATCAAAAGTGGCTCCCCCGCCCCACCCAAGGCACTGACTAGCTCATCATCCTTCTTTGTTTTGTTCTTGGAGGTGTTTGTTTATTGTCTTTGTGATGGGAATGTAAGCTCCGTGAGAGCAGGACCTAGGCTGTCTTGGTCATCACTGTATCCCCACTGCCTGGCATACAGCAGGAGCTTAATAGTTACTTGTTTAATGAGTAAATGAAGCAAACTTCAGATCAGGGAGTCCGATGTCTTCATTTTACAGAGAGAAAACTGAGGCCCAGAAGGGTGAAGGTGCCCAGTGTCAGTTTGCTGGTGCCGGCCACCCCGCTGCCACCAGTTCTTTCCCTAATCCAGTGATGGCGAACCTTTTGAGCTCGGCGTGTCAGCATTTTGAAAAACCCTAACTTAACTCTGGTGCCGTGTCACATATAGAAGTTTTTTGATATTTGCAACCATAGTAAAACAAAGACTTATATTTTTGATATTTATTTTATGTATTTAAATGCCATTTAACAAAGAAAAATCAACCAAAAAAATGAGTTCGCGTGTCACCTCTGACACGTGTGTCATAGGTTCGCCATCACTGCCCTCATTGCTTCTTCCTCAGTTCTCCAAAGTCTCTGCAACCAACAGATGGTAATGGTCTGCCTTTCTATTTGGGAAGAATTATTTCCTGTTCTGAACAGTTACAGCGCCAAAAATATCCAGTGTGCACCCTAATAAGCTAAAAGACAGTTTGCTCACTTGGGCTGAAAATGGAAAACATACAGATGCTCATATAAACACCCTGAAAAAAGTTAAAATGGGCTGACACGTGGGTAAGGAATGAATATATACAATGATGTCATCCCGTTGGTCTCAGCGAGGCAGGGAAACACATGAGGTCATAGCTATGAACGTCAGAGGAGACACTTCCCCCTTTATTATTATTACTAGAGGCCCGATGCACAAAATTCGTGCCAAGAGTAGGCCTTCCTTCCCCCGGCTGCCGGCACCCAGGACCCGGGCTTCCCTCACAGCCCCAGCTTTGTCTGGAAGGTCATCTGCAAGGACATCTGGTCTAATTAGCATATTACACTTTTATTGTTATAGACCAGAGGCCCGATACACGAAATTCGTGCAAGGGGCTCGGCCCTCACTGCCGCTGCTCTGCCTCGGCGCCCGCCACCACCATGGCTGCTTCTGCCTCGGCTTCCGCTGCCACGGCTTTGTCCAGAAGGTCGTCTGGAAAGACATCCTGTCTAATTAGCATATTATACTTTTATTATTATAGATTTGTGTTAATCCTCATCTGAGATTTTTTTTTTTCATTGCTTTTCAGAGAGAGTGGAAGGGTGGGAGGGGAGAGAAAGAGAAAGAGAGAAACTTCGACTGGTTGCCTCCTGCACATGCCCCGACCAAGTGTGGAGAGTAAATTAGAACCCAGGTACATGCCCTTGACTGGGAATCGAACACATGACCCTTCAGTAAGTGGGGTGCTACTCTAACCACTTAGCAACACTGTCCAGGGTGACATTTTCCCCTTTTGATTCTGGAGGAAGAATAAGTGGTTCATGAAGGGGTCTTCTAGTCCATTCTTCCTATTTTACAGATAAGGAAATTCAGGCACAGAAACGGAAAATGAATGACCCAAGGTTGTATGATTTGGTGGAATTATTCATTGCTTACCCAACAGCCATTTCCTGCTCCTTGTTCCTTTCTAGCAGAACCTCAATTTTATTTGATATTGGACAGTAACAGTTTCAGGAAAAATATTACCTACCTTTCTCTGTCCCCAGAGAATGAATCTTGATTAGTTTGAGCCAGTTGTACTAATTCTACCTTCTTTGTCTCAGCGACTGGTTTGGGGAAGAGTGTGTGATAATGTGATACAGTTCTAACCAATGAAACACAAAGGGAAGCCTGTTGACAGGGGCTTTTGGAAAAATTTTCTTCCATCTTAAAGAGCAATGAGAGTAAAGACTGCAGTCTTAGTCTCAAAGGCTTTGGAGTTTATTGGATGAGGACAGGATGCTTGGAGTAATTGCAATCAAGAGGGATTATATGGAGGACTAATGCCAGCTCACTGTGGATGGCAAAGTGGAATGATGTAAAAGAGCCTGAGCTTGTGATGGTGTCTCTGAGCCACTGGATCAACCAGCCTAAAACTGCTCTGCCTCTGGACTTCTTGTTAAGTAAGATTACACAGTGTCTTTATTGTTTACCTGGACTTTCAGTTATCTGTCGCCCACAGTATCCTTATTGTTACATATGTCCAGGAAGGATCAGATTTGCTATCTGGTGTTTAGGTGGCCTCTTGCAGTGGCTGGAGTGATCCCTGTGACTACCAGGAGGTAATGAGGGAGTAAAGAAAGTATTTGGGGTTGTCTACTGAGCAGCAGCTAGATTGTGCTACTGCATAAAACAGGGTAGGGGGTCAGGGGGCACCCAGGAAGATCTCTCAGGCAGGCCTGGGGTTTGGACTTGCATCTTGGAATCAGAAAGATCAGGTTTGGCTTCATGAGACAGGAAATGCAAAATAATGGTTTTTTACTCCAAGGTCTTATTCTTTCACATAATACTGGTTGTGGCAGTTCCAGGAAGTCATCAGGGACTCAGACTCCTGCCACATCTCTGATCGATCATTTCCAGAGTGTACTAGTAGCGTTTACTCTCCTGTCCAAGAGGGATGCTAGAGATCCATATCACACTATGTCCCAGACAGCCAACTATAAAGCAGGACGAAGTGTTCCCCTTCACCCTTTAAAGAATGAAATAGGATTTTATTGTTCTTTGTACAGCTTCTCCTCATCTCTTTCCCCCTTTTTTTCTTTCTCTCTCTTCCCAAATACCAGCATAGAGGCTCAAAGTAGGCTTTAGAGCCTACTATATTTCAAATTTAGTGTTCTGGTATATTAGTGCTCAATAAATGTGTGTTTCTGATGATGATGAGAACTTTGCTTTCCAGCTTCTAGGATAGGGGTCACGACCCCCAATGCCCTAGAGGGCCATCTAGGAAGTGATGAAATGGATAGAGTACTTTTGTGTAAGGAAAACAAGTGGTGACAATTGTCATAAACTGAAGAATACAACCCCCTTGAAAGAAGGCATTGTTATTCAGCTCCGGCAAATTGTTACTAGGTGGGATTGCAAGTTCCATGTTACTAACTCTTCATTATTCAATAGAAGTAGAAAAACTTGTATTTTTATTCTTAAAATATTACATCAATATTGTGTGTTTATTGGTTGGGAGCACTTGAGGTCACCTTTTGTTTGTAATTAATTTGGCAGAATCTGGAATATAAGGAGAACTTAATGTTTGTTGAATGAAGAGTTAAAAGATTTTCCAATTACTTCCTCCCAGAAGACTTAATAAAACATCTAGAACAACTGGTGAAAGACAAAGGCATTTGTCTTTGTCATGTGTATGTTAATTTTTCCAGTGTTTTATTTCTCTCTCTCAAAGTGGAGTTTAAGCAACTCGAAGGCAGAGATTGTGTTATCCATCTTATCGGCATCTTCCTTTTTAAGGAGACTTTCCCATGATGCTTCCACCTACATCTTAGTGGATAGAACATATTTACATTTCTGGGAAGCCAAGAAATTAAGTCTTTTAGCTGAATGGTATTGCTTGGCTAAAAATTGAAGTTCTTTTACTCATGAAAAAGGGGATAAAGATATTTGAAAGTGGTTAGCAGTGTCTTCTACATGACCCTGAAGAGAAAATTAAGGGCACTACAGTTGGTAGTCACTGAATTCCATGCTATAGTAAATAACATGTATTATGGAATGTCAGAGCTAGAAGTGGTCATAAAGGCTTCCAGTCCGGCTCACTCATTTTTAAAGTAGGGCATTTGAGTCCAGAGTAGCAAAGGGACTTATTCAGGGTCACAGGTTCAAGTCTTTCTAATTCGCTCTTTTTTAAAAATATGTGTGTGTGTGTGTGTGTGTGTGTGTATAATTGATTTTTTACAGAGAAGAAGGGAGAGGGATAGAGAGTTAGAAACATCGATGAGAGAAAAACATCGATCAGCTGCCTCCTGCACATTCCCTACTGGGTATGTGCCCATAACCAAGATACATGCCCTTGACCAGAATCGAACCTGGGACCCTTGAGTCCACAGGCTGATGCTCTATCCACTGAGCCAAACTGGTTAGGGCCTAATTTGCTCTTGAACCCATTGTCTCCACCAACTCATATTAATGTCCATATCCGAGCCTTCAGCCCTCATTGATTCTTCCCTGCCAATGCGATGCACCCAGGCTTTCTCCCCTTACCTCCACCCTCTGAAACTGGCACCATTTCTCCTCCTTTCCCAATCAAGTCTTCCACTAATGTCTTTCTTAGTCCCTCCAGCCCAAGATGGCTCATAATTTTCATCTTAGAGAGCAACTAGTAGTGTTTGGTAGAGGTGTCTAGAGATGATCACCCATGGATAATTTTGAGGGCTCAGTGGGAAAGATTACTGGGATCAATTAATGATATCACTGTGGTTGTTGCTCAAGAAATGGAGACTCTTGGGGCAAGAATTTGTTGTCTGAGCCCTGGTTTCCTTTCTTTCAGAGGTGAGGAAAAAGCCTTCTTGGGTCTTTTTTAAAATATATGTTTTATTGATTTCAGAGAAGAAGGGAGAGGGAGAGATAGAAACATCAATGATGAGAGAGTTATTGATCAGCTGTCTCCTGCACAACGCACAATGGGGATGAGCCCACAACTCGGGCATGTGCCCTGATCAGGAATCCAACAGTGACCTCCTGGTTCATAGGTCAATGCTCAACCATGAGCCACGCCCACTGGGCTTTGGACTTTTTCATAATGCATCTGACACTCACATGTGACAACCCTGTTCCCACACGCTGGGTGAACCTCCTACCACGCTGCAGCCACCTGGGAGTGGAGTGGGCAGTGGTGTGATTTCTCACATATCAGAAGCTCAAGGCCATCCATCACCCCATGCCCAAAATGCAACCAGGGCTGGCTGATCTGATAGTCTTGCATAAGAAAGATAACTCTTATCATCACTTCCCAAACCGAGCTTGTAAATATAGACAGGATTAGGTTGGGATCAGTGCCCTGGAGTTGCCAAGGCAGTGAGATTCCAGTGACAGCTCTGTCACAGGCCAGGCGCTAAATATATCTTCATCACAGTGACAAGGACAGTGTCAGGGAGCACACTGGCCACATGATTCTTCTCAGGCACAAGGGGAGGAACCCCAACCACTCTGCTCTTAGAGTCTATTCCTGAACCAGGCTCAGGCCCAGACTGAAAATAGATTCCCTGTGTCCTGGCCACCAGCACTATTTGTGATCTCCAGACAGGACTCCATGCATCATGTACTAACAAGCACGCAGGACTCCTGGACCTATCTTGAGAAAATTCTTTGTGTCAGGGAGGGTGTACCTTCTATCGGCCTCCTGGGCTGTGGGAAAAGGAGGAAGCTCTGGGCTGGAGGGGCTGGAGGTGCTGGAGGGCAAGGGCTGAGAATGCTCCCTCTACATCTGCAAATCCACAGAAGGTGCCAATCTGATTCACTCGTAAGCAAGTCCATGGCTGATGACTTGTACTTGGTCAGATGTGCTTATTCTTTCCCTAATACTTCATTTCTTTGAACACCATACACCTGTCAGCCAGCTCAGTTAAAAATTTAAATACACAAGTATTACATTAATACATTTTTTGTTGTAAAAACCTTCGAACAATACAGAAGTAGGTTGAGAAAAAAAAAAGAAAATTCCCTTTTTCCCTTTTTCTCTCCAATTCAACCTTTGTCCCCAAAAGTAACTGTGGCCAACAGTTAGATATGTGTCTTTCATACTTTTTCTATGAACATACCACACAGAACAGCACAATACCTGCAACACACGTATCGTATAGTATAGTATAGTATAGTATAGTATAGTATAGTATAGTATAGTATAGTAGTACACTTAGCAGGTCCTCAAATAACGTCATTTCATTATAACATTGATGAGAAAAAAAATTGACTCCTGCCGGTCTGTGAGGAGTTTGTATATTCTCCCCATGTCTGCATGGGTTTTCTCAGAGGATCCTGGTTTCCTCCCACATTCCAGGGATGTGCCTGTGAGGGGAATCAGCGTATCTACATCATCCCAGTCTGAGTGAGTGTGGTGTGTGTGAGTGGCCCTGTGATGGAAGGGTATCCTGTTCGAGTTGGGTCCCACCTGGCGCCTTGAGCTGCCTGGATAGGCTCCTTCCACTGGGACCCTGGACTGGAATAAACAGATTGGAAAATAATGATCTTGTTTTTATTAATGTCTCTTAAATGTATGCATAGCTCACATTTATTTTAATTTTTAATATTAGAAATGTTTTGGGTCTTTATTTAGAAGTTTAGTGATGTGTTTTGTGAAACAGAAATATGCCATAGGAACTTAAGTCTTGTTTATAAAATTAGCCTCTGATAAAATTGGTTTCATGATACATCATTTCTCTGAAAGTCACAGTTTCCAAGGACCTGCCAACAACATTGTGAGGACTTGCATAGTATATTATAAGAGTATTGTATAGTGTAAGAGGTTATAAGTAGTCACTCTAAGTTGCCTGGGTTCAAATAGCTTTACCTCTTTGGGAAAATTCCTTTGTTTCTCAGTGCCTTGCTTTCTTCCTCTGTCAAATAAGGATAATATTGGTCTCTAGTTTACAGGGTTATTGTGAGGATTCAATGTTGGCATTTTTAAAACAGTAACTAACACAGAATAATAGCTTGAGCCTTATTATTACCTATGCAAATAAGAGGTCATATTAGTTATGCGTTATTCCATCACAAATTATACCAAAACTTAGTGGCTTACAATAGCCAACACTTCTTATCTCATAGCTCCTGTAAATCAAGAGTGCAGGAGCACCTAGTTGGGTGGTTATAACTCAGGGTCTCTTGTATGTGTGGATGTTGGCAGGGGCTACAATCATCCGAAGGCTTGACAGGATGTGTGGAACCTTCTTCCCAGATGGCTCACTCACATGGCTGTTGACAGGAGGCTTCAGTTTCTTATCACATGGATATCTCCATAGGCTGCTTGAGTGTCCTTGTGACATGGGAGCTAACTTCCCCCAGAGTGAGTAATCTAAGAGAGAGTGAGTGAGGAGGAAGCCACAATACCTTTTATGACTTGGTCTCTGAAGTCAAAACCACAACTTCTGCTTCATTCTGTTCATTAGAAGTGAGTCAGTGAATCGAGCCCACACTCCGGGGCAGAGGGGTGAAGGGATTGCGTCACAGAGCTGGACATGTTTTACAAGCACCACAGCGTGGATCCTACACATGGCATTATGCTCTGTGTGTTGCCTTGCAATCTGCTTTTTTTCATTTAACAAAACACCTTGGAGGTCTCTCCACATCAGCACATATAGAATTGCATCACTCTCTCTACCTGTCCAATGGCATTTTATTGTAAAGATACACCATCATTTCTTTAACCGTTATGACTATATTTTTCTTTCTTTGCAGAGAGCACGGGCCTAAGGAAGGAAAAGGTCATTTCTTAGAAATCCACAGTCCAAAGAAAAGCTTCTAAGTACTAAAGAACAAGGAATTGGGAATGGTGACAGGGAGCAAAGAGATCTCTAGATTCCTGGTGATCAGACAGGACACATGGAGGCAGCTGTTCACATAAGAATACTCACATACAACATTGTCAACTACTGATTCTAGAGCAGCTCTTGCTGCCTCTGGTCCTGGGCCCGTGTTCCCCCTGAGAGAGGTGTACCTGGGATCCCAAGGTACATCTTCAGCCTCATGCACGGCTGGGTGTTTACAGCATTAGACATTTAACTCCTCACGCTGGTTTGAATCTTACTCATCGTGACAGTTTGTGTCAGCTACCTGCTTTCCTTCCTCTCTCCCCACAAAGCGTGATTTGTTTAGCTCTTCTGATTACCTGGTTTTGTTTAGGATGGCAATGGCCTAGCCCAGTGGTCGGCAAACTCATTAGTCAACAGAGCCAAATATCAATAATACGACGATTGAAATTTCTTTTGAGAGCCAAATTTTTTAAACTTAAACTTATATAGGTAGGTACATTGTTATTAACTTAATTAGGGTACTCCTAAGGCTTAGGAAGAGCCACACTCAAGGGGCCAAAGAGCCGCATGTGGCTCACGAGCCGTAGTTTGCTGACCACTGGCCTAGCCTCAGAGGTTGAATCATGATTAGTCAGTCATTCACTGTAATTCCATTCACCAGATACTTACTTTTCCAGTGTCCCTTACAGCAAGGGCTGGTTCATATAGCCATTCTGGCCAATGCAATCTAACCAGAAGTCAACTGAGGGACTTTTTGGAAAGCCTTTATATTCTGAATAAAATATTCAGACATTGCTGGCACCACTCTCCCCTCTCTTTTTATCTTAAACATAGATATAATATTAGAGCTGTGGCCGCCATCGCCATCTTGAGACATGTGGTAAACAAAACAGAAAAGCTACCATGCTGAAGATTTGGATTGGAAAGAGGGAAACACACAAGGACTTTGATGACACAACCGAGCTGTTACACCAGCTATAGGCTGTCTACCCACAGACTTGTTATTACGGAGAAAAATGACTCTGCTTTTTAAAAAGTAAGGGCAGAGGGTGGAGTGGGAACTGGGTGGAGGGGAGCTATGGGGGGAAAAGGGGGAACAACTGTAATAATCTGAATAATAAAGATTTATTAAATAAAAAAAGAAAAGAAAAAATAAATAAAAAGTTCCTGCTTGCTGGGTTTTCTGTTACTTGCAGCTGAGAGCATTCCTGGTGCATTTGCCACCCCTCCCTAAGCTCGTTTGGTGCAGGGCTCTGTCTAATATGCTTCCTATTGAGTCAGTAGTGTCAAGAACCGTGCCTGGCCGAAACCGGTTTGGCTCAGTGGATAGAGCGTCGGCCTGCGGACTGAAAGGTCCCGGGTTTGATTCTGGTCAAGGGCATGTACCTGGGTTGCGGGCACATCCCCAGTAGGAGATGTGCAGGAGGCAGTTGATCGATGTTTCTCTCTCATCGATGTTTCTAACTCTCTGTCTCTCTCCCTTCTCTCTGTAAAGAATCAATAAAATATATTAAAAAAATAGTGTCAAGAACCGTGCCTGGAACATGGAAGACACTTGATGAATGAATAATCTGAATTCATAAGTATCTTTTTAGATACTTAGAGCTTCTCTATAAGAGCTTTATTTAGCCTTTGGGGGATACCTCTCTCTTGATCCTTAGACAATCCCCACATTTCTGGCTCAGCAGAGATGGGAGTTCTCTGGACAGATAGATGCAGAAATATCTCTGCTATATAATGGCCTTCAACTCACAGTTTCATCACTGGAAAAAAGAAGATATCAAATTCTTAGGTCCATGCTGAAAGGAGCCAGGCCAAGAGACGTTGTGAGAGTTTGAGACATGTTATTACATTCTCTCACAGCGGGCTGAGACCTGTGTGTTGGTGTCTGCCCCGAGGGAGTGGTTGGGTTCTCTTACCAGTATATATGGTAGAAGTATATAATATAGGGCCAGGATGTGGGTGCACAAGTTGGTCAAGGGAGGTAAGGGAGGAGAGGGCACAGGTCAGTCAGGCAAAGAGGAATTCTTCTTATCTTGCTTCTGCAGGTGCTTCCATCTGCCCCAAGCTATGGGAAAGGCTTATAAAAATACATGTTTCAGAAAACATGTCCAAGCAGGAGAGATTAGGGGTCGTTCATCTTAACATTCTTCCCTCTTTGTTT
Organism: Myotis lucifugus; assembly: GCF_000147115.1. Lineage (NCBI taxonomy): Eukaryota > Metazoa > Chordata > Mammalia > Chiroptera > Vespertilionidae > Myotis > Myotis lucifugus. The sequence continues at coordinate 5,534,742 of NW_005871114.1, forward strand.
TAACAATATTAATCCTAATAATAGACTCATAACTGGGGAGCATGGGCAAAGGTCCATCTTCTATAGTGACTTCCATGCTATTAAGGGGCATCGACCCTGACTGAGAGTCCAAGGGTCCGAATGAGAGCCACCCAGGGAGTGGGGCTTGTAGTGGACAGTCCTGAAGGCTAGTGCTGTGGCAGGAGGGTGGCTATGCTGTAAGGAGTGGAGGACAATGACATCAATGTTTAGTTATCACATAATTTATCTATAATAAATTCTTGTTTCTTGATCTTGAGGTGCTCAATGGGCTCACCAGCGTAGGTCTCAGGTTGAGGTTCCCGTGGGGACTTATAAGAAATAGGTTTAATTCAAGGTAAACAAGTAATCAGGTATTTAACAAGGTCATACAGTATTTAATAAGGTCATCCCTATGAAATAGAAAGAACAACACAAAAGTTAAACCAATATAGCAAATTATAAACCAGTTAAGAAGATTTCTAAATGCAAAGCTTTTGCTGAAAGCAAGCAAGCAATGACAATTTGATACATTGTCTGTAGTTTAGAACATCTCTGGTAATGTTATCAGGTGTTGAGGTCCATAGTATATATAACAAAACTCTCAAGGCAGTTAATTGTACTAGAGTTTAATACCTATAATTTGGCATTGTGATTTTTATTAGAACAGAATTTCTCTCCCTAAAATCATCCTCATTTTCATCAAAGAGACTACATTAGGTTTTAACTCGACCTGATTGTTTGTATAAACACAATAAGAATAGCAATTGATTATATAGGCTCTTTTAGATTTACTTTGCTGGAATTTAACTTATAAGGAATATTCAGATTGAACTTCAGTCAGCCCTTCAGGGCACAGGAGCCAAGCAACACAGTTGCTATCTGGCTTTGCCTATAACGGTCTGGGTGGATTCCTCAGGTTCTTGAGGTCCCCAAGATGTCTCTCAGAAAAGCAACCTTTGTTTTTCACCTGGAAAGATTGATGTGAACCAAGTGAACAAGCAAGGTACCAGCCATTTCTCCAAGGTAGTCTTGCTGGCTTTAAAGTTAATCTTTTATTCCTTAAGGCTTTCAGTGACATCCAGAATCCTGGCATGTCTCTCAGATATGACATTCCAGTCAAAGTCTTGGTTAATAAAACCATAATGAGAACCTGATTTTATAAAGATAATAGATTCTTACTGGATTTATGCAAATAAACACATTGCCATGGGAACTTTAATACTCACTCATTGAGAGTTGTCAAATTCTGGAGGGATATGGTAGGAAGAAACATATAAGTGTTTTCATATTTCTTATGAAGATATATTTACCAAATTGTTCTAGGGAAAAAAATAAGCTTCCTTATATCTAGAATAAATGACAATCTTAAAATGACATGGTTAAAGACTTGACCATAAAACAGCTGACAAAGAACCTTGCTTTTCTGTAAGATATAACATTCCAAGATAACAATTTATTGGCAAATAATAATTATGAAATGACATAAAGTTTATATTCTTAGATTCACTGTAGAGTTTTAATATATAAAGAACAAACAATATGCAAGATTTTAAAATGTTGCACATAGCTTGTTGGAAGTATGCATGGAGCACTGGAAATAATTCATAAATGCCCCAATGTGTGGATCACAAACATCTGGAGTCCTACTGCCAGATGCCTCCCATAGGGAACTATTATTCTAGGCTTGTCCATTGTCACTGACAGGATACCTGTTACTCCTGAGAATTTCCTGTTTAAACTTGGCTCTGAATTTTTGTAAGCTCCTTCCTAGAGCAGACTGAAATTTCCAGAACATTTATTTTAATATTAATATCTATAATAATAAAAGCATAATATGCTAATTAGATGGACAGCCAAACGACCTTCTGGACGTCATTCCGGATGAAGCCCCAGTGGCAGGGGCTGAGGCAGAGGCGGTTAGGGGCGTTCAGGCATGCAGGCAGAGTGGTTAGGGGTGATGAGGCAGGCAGGTAGGCGAGCAGTTAGGAGCCAGTGGTCCCAGATTGCGAGAAGGATGTCTGACTGGCAGTTTGACATCCCCTGAGGTGTCCCGGATTGTGAGAGGGTGTAGGCTGGGCTGAGGGCCTCCCCCCCCGCCCCATGCACGAATTTCATGCACCAGGCCTCTAGTACTGTTATAAGCCTTTTCCCATAGTTTGGGGCAGACGGCTGGTGCCTGCAGAAGCAAGATAAGAACTCCTCTCTGCTTGACTGACCTGTGCACTCTCCTCCCTTGACTGACTTGTGCCCTCCTCTCTGCTTGACCGACTCATGCACCCATATCCTGACCCTATATTGCATACTTCTACCATATGTAAGAGAACCTAACTACCCCCTCAGGGCTAACACCGACACACTGGTCTCAGCCCGCTGTGAAAAAATGTAATAAAGTTTCTTAAACTCTCACAATGTCTCTTGGCCTGGTTCCTTTTGGGGAAGACTTAACAGATCATTCTATAAAAGCTGAAAAAATAAAATTTCTTTTCATTCTTTTGAACCAAACAGTCTTAGCTAGCGTCAGAGTGGACTAGTCTTATATCAAATTCTTCTCATCAGCAAATAGTGTGCTAGCAGGGGAGAGAACAGGAAAAGCCTCCCACTTGGTGATAGCCAAATCAGGGAATGTTGCCTGATACATTATCCAGGCAGAAGAATAATATCTCCTGGAAAGTGAAGTGGTTCTTTAGTGGAGACAAAATATTTTGAGAGTCTCATTAACTATTGACGTAGAACGCCATTGAATTTTTTAGAAAGCATTCTGTGTTTGTTGGGTGTAATTGGACTCTTGTAGATCACTCAGGCCATGTATGGGTGCAAATACAGGACTGAATTAGCCTATAATCATCAGGTTTTCGATAAATATAGCTGGGACTAGCAACATCTTAATTTTCTAGTGTAGTATAGTAGAAGGAAGGGTTTATGGAGTTCACAAACTTAGTTGGGATTTAGCTTTTAGCCCTTACTAACTATGTGACTCTGGGCCAGGACTCTATGTTTCTCTGAGTCCTGTGTTCCTCTTTCATAACACTGCCCATCTCATAGGGTTGCTATGAAGATTTAAAATAAAGCCATACAGGTAAAATACCTGGCGCATGTTATTATTACCACTCTTACCTCTACTACTACTACTGCTGCCATCACTGCTATTATCACCATCAGTACTACCTCTATTATCACCTCCACCACCATTAACAACCACCACCACAACCATTAACCACCATCACCACTACGCACCACCACCAACACCATCCTATATAATCCTATATAATAAAAGCCTAATATGCTAAGTGTCTGACCATTCGACCAGTCGCTGTGATGTGCACTGACCACCAGGGGGCAGACGCTCTGACCGGTAGGTTAGCTTGCTGCTGGGGTCCTGCCGATTGGGACTGGGCGAGATGGGCCACACACACCCAGGAGCCCTCCTGCGGTCCCTCCCTGGCCCTGATCATGCACCGGTGGGGTCCCTCGGCCTGGCCTGCACCCTCTCGCAATCCGGGACCCCTTGGGGGATGTTGGAGAGCTGCTTTTGGCCCAATCCCCGCAGGCCAGGCTGAGGGACCCCACTGGTGCATGAATCTGTGCACTAGGCCTCTAGTTATTTATAATAAAAAAGACAAAGCAGGCTTCCCTTTACTGTTATTTCTCTTCTATTCCAGATGGAGGTATTTAAAATGGAGAAAACACATCTACCTGCCATTGAACTGGGAGGGAAGACTCATAGAATCAAATTTCTTTTCACTCTTGAAAACAAATAACTTTCCTTTGGGTTTTAGAAGGACCATCTGGTAGGTCAATTGGTCTCGCTGCTCTTGGCCCAAGGAGATAGGAGAAATGCTGTCTGCAGGCTGTCCCCCTACCTCCCACACCCTGACTTCAGAGTAATGCTTTGGATTTGATGGCCTTGTAGGAGGCATGCCCCCTCCTCCTGCTGCCTTTCTGTTTGCAGGGCTGTGAGAGTCTGTTTCTGTTCTTCAGTAAGAATTTATGATTTCCTTCCTAGTTTCCCCTCTCCTCTGAGTCCCTGAATGCAAGAGAGAGCTCTCCTCTCCCCCTGCATATGCTGCATATCGTCTAAAGTCTGTTCATATGGTGGGTGTGAGGGCAGCAATGTGGCCCATGTGGGACCCTGCTCTTTGGGTCCCCTCTCCCCCAGTCAGAGGGGGCTTTCTCCACTAATGAGTTCAATGATGGTAAAAACAGTACTTCGAATTTGTAAGGAATGCTGTGCCTTTCTTTCTTAAAAATACTTTTTCCTTATTAAAATTGCAATGTACCTGCACGATAGAAAATAGAGAGAAGCAAACTGAGGAATATAATGAGGAACATAAAACTACCCATAATCAGAGTGCACCAGTATTCACATGAGACCAACTCAACAGGCCAAGGGAAGGCATGTGCCGTGATTTCCATCTTTTTCCAATGCATATTTATGCACTTTAGTTTTAAACAGAACATAATCATACTTTGTACTATAGTCTTCAGTATATTTTCATTCGTCAGTGAAAAATCACCAACAGCTACCCACTTCTTTCAATACTTAGCATCTTCAGCATCATTTGTTTCCATGGCTCATGGAATTCTGTTGCGGGGTGCCACCATTAACTGTTTATTATTACTGGTGTATTATTTAGTCAGTTCCCTGTGGTTGAACATGTAGGTTGTTTACAATTTTTCACTATTACTAACAACGCTATGGTGACAAACAGCCTCCTACTCATCCACGATTTTCCCCCAGGGTCTACGTCGAGTGGATGATGTGATGGGAGGGTAAGCATATCTTAAAGGTTTTAAACTATCATATTGCCAAACGGCCTTCCCTAGAAGGCTCTGCCAATTTGCTGTGTGTGTGTGTGTGTGTGTGTGTGTGTGTGTGTGAGCACGTCAGACTTTTCAAGGTGCTTTCTCAGCAGATCCTCATGATGGCGCTGTATGCAGGCAGGGCTGATATGATCATTCATATTTTGGAAGCTGAGAGAGCTCAACTGCAGAGAGGTACCCAAGGTACCCTCAGGCAACCTAGTGAAGTGAGTTGCCATAGAGAGGCTGGCATTGTTAAAACAAATACTGAGGGACAGTTAACAAAACAAAATGACTATGGTAGCAGTTCTGGAGCTCCTCTTTTTGTCTTAATTAGATCTTGGGGACAATTTCCTGTGAAATATTTGGCAATAAAACCATGCATCTGGGAGAGAGCTCACTTTCCTGTTTCCTGTCCTCAGAGCAGGCACTTGGAGAGTTGGGAGTTCAGATCATCAAAGATTCCAGACTGGTTAAGTGACTTGGCCAAGGTCACCAGGTGAATTAGTGGCCAAATCAGAACAGGAAGCCGGTCTCCCGACTCCTGGACCAGTGCCCTCTGACGACGTGCTTTTCTGAAACAGCTGAGTTCTCACCACTGACCAAGTCACTCAAACTTTTACAGTTTTCTAGAGTAATGACCCAGGGATCTAGTTAAAATGTAGGTTCTGATCCAGTAGGTCTGGGGAGGGGCCTGGGGTTGTGCATTTCTAGCCAGTTCCCATGTGATGTCTATGGATCCAGACCACTCTTTGAGTAAATAACAAGCAGCTAGAGAATGGCTCAGGTAAAGACAAAGCAAATGGCCTAGATAAAGACGGGGCTTATTGGCAAATGGTACAACATTTTAAATGCCAGTGACTGGAAAGGGTGTTTCTGATTGTTATGAGAGTCTTAAAATAAAGGTCTTGTCCCTCTTCCACCAGAAACACCCTGACATGAGACCAACTCAACAGGCCAAGGGAAGGCCTGGGCTGTGTTGGCAAGTGATGTTCCTGACACACCCATCAACAGCACAATCAGCCCCTTTATGGAGCGGAAGCAGCACAGCGAGGCAGCCAGAATAAAAGCCATTTTGTTTAACATTCCAGAGGCATCCCCAGTGTCTCCCAGAGTTCTCATTAATTACCTGGAGAATTACCAAGGGGTTTTCAGAGGGGACAGGAGCCTCCCTGCACGTCAATTCACAACCCTCGTGACGCTGGGGTGATGAAAAAGCTGCGCTTGATGAGAACAGACGTGGAAAAGGAACCCAGGCATAGAAACAAAAGGCCTTTGGCTTGTGGGATTTCTAAATCACAGGCAGGGCTTGACCTCTCACACATAGAGGCAAAAATATCAGCATTGCTGGCAGCTTTGGGGACAGAGCTTTAGGATTGCAATACAGTTTTCAGGACATGAGAAGTAGGTGAGAAAGGCTGTTTGGTGTAGGAGGAGTGAAGGGGCGAGGGCCAGGCTGGGCCAAGCATAGTCCGGGGAAGAGGGATTGCGTGCTAGCTGCTGCTTTAGATTTGGGACCAGGAGGTGCTGGCATGGAAGCTAAGATAACAACCACAGGAAAGGATCTTTGAGGTTGCATAATCCTGGCATTTTCAAGTCATGTTCCCTAGAGCTCTGAAGATTCTATGTGAAGGTTTTTTTGGGGGATTGTTGTTTGCTGTATGGTATAAGGGGATGTACCATCACTTTGTATAGATTTTACACATTGGGACTCTGAATATGAGATATTTCAACAAAGAGTTGTACGCTTAAAAATTGTTCTTTTCCAACTTCGTCATTTCACAGCTCAGAAAAGAAAGGTGACTTTTTTGAGACTTACAGCCTATTCATGACATAACACTGTGGTGTTCACTGGCCCTCACCCCCAAAGGTGTGGTGGCACTGTGGTACTTACTGTAGGTCAACAGGACTCAAAACACCAAGCTGGATTCTTTTTCCCTCAGAGTGGCTTATTTATTTTGCTCCATTTCTTTAGTTCTAACCTCACCAAAACCCAAACTAGAGCCAGATTTACAATATTCCATTTACACCGTGGGCTGGAAAGTGGACTGGCCTGAGGCATGCTAGACAAGGTTGTCTGTGTGGTGTGGTACATGTGAGCTTCAGCCAGCCCCCAAAAACTCCCCATCTAACTGGAATTCCCACCAGGGGTTAAGGTCAGCAGTTTTCAAATGAACTCAGGTGCCAGTGCACCTGTGGAACACCATGAATTATTGACTTACTTAATTCCATCATACAAATAAGAAGCAAATTTGCCAGCAGAAAAGCTAGCTGTATTATAGGCACACAGTATAACATTGTGATCACACACACTGCATTCTTTGTTAAGACGAGTCACACATATTCTGGTTCTTCCAGGCACACAATGAACGTGCTTCTCCATTGCCTATGATAGGCGTGGCCTTATAACATGTGTTAGCCAAAGAAATGGTAGCGGAAACTTTTAAAGTCAGCGTATGGTTCTCCTCCTCACCTTCCCTGTGCTGCAGTCTTTGTGGAAGTCCACCTTGAGATGGAGCCTCTGTTTGCCAGAGTCCTAGGGTTGCTATTGAGACAGGATAGTAAGAAGCTAGGGAGATTCCTTGGTAAGTGGAATAAGAGAAACTGAGACAAAATAATTAAACAAAGCCAAATAATTTGAGCAATTTACAGCCAGCTAATGAGTCACAAGATATTTATCTTCCCTAACCAAGGACACAAGCAAATGATTTACACATTTGAGACTGTCCTGGGATAGAATGGCCTTGGTTCCGGTGCCTCTTCGATGACATTCTTTGAAAATAAAACTAAGGGAGAGGATTACGTGGTACATAGGGCTTCCTTTTCTCCTGACCTCTCTGTACACACATTTTGATGAGTCAACAGACTGAAGGACACACCTGGAAAGCCAATGAATATTCTGTTAGACCTTCTCCTGAGATCTCCCCTAGGATTCCCATCAGCCAAAGAAAGATAAAAAGACTCAAGACAAAGGACCCACTGTGAGCTGTCACTAGAGCATACCCATGCCTTGTATCTCCACTCTTTCTCTCCTAAACTAAGGATCCCCACGAGACTTGCAACCAGGGGAGCATCGGGCAGCAACAGCACATCCTGAGCTTAACCCGGAATCTGTCTTTAAGGACCCCTTTACTTTGACTTTCCAGTTTTTTATTTATTTCCATAAAATATTTTTATGGGTGGGTCACAACATGAGGAACTGTATTTAAAGGGCATAAAGGGCCAGAAGGTTGAGAACCACTGCCTAAGAGGAAGATGAAGGATGCTAAGGGGCCTCTTGAGCACAGAGAAACTTGTACACTTAGGCAGAAAATCCTTGTGGTTACAAAAAAACTTACAGAAGAAAATTGCATATTCTACAATGCCGTGGAAGAGGTTATTGTTTCATTTCCTATCTATTTCTTTTGCTGATTGCTAGCATTCACTAGTGGAAAGCAGCAGTGGAGGCCAAAAAATATAAGAAAAATTTACTGGAGAACTTAAAATTGGGCAAAATTTTATCCACCAATTACTTTTTGTATATATTAGAAAAAGTTTTTCTGAAAAATTTTATTTTAGTGGCCTAACACTTTGGGTTTGGCTTATAGAATACTAGAGGCTCAGTGCATGAAATTCATGCACTGGGGGGCGGGGGGATCCCTCAGCCTGGCCTACGCCCTCTCACAGTCCCGGACCCCTCAGGGGATGTCTGCCTGCCGGCTTGGGCCCATTCCCCTTGGGGATCAGGACTAAGATGGTAGTCAGACATCCTTCTTGCAGTCTGGGACCCCTTGCTCCTTACCGCCTGCCTGCTCACTGCTCCTTACTGCTCGGCTCGCTGCTCCTTCATGCTGCGGAGGCAGGAGAGGCTTCCACCACTGCTGCTGTGCTCTCCAGCTGTGAACCCAGCTTCTAGCTGAGCAGCGCTCCCCCTGTGGGAGCGCACTGACCACCAGGGGCAGCTCCTGCATTGAGCATCTGCCTCCTGGTGGTCAGTGTGCATCATAGCAACTGGTCATTCTGCCCTAACGGTTGCTTAGGCTTTTATTATATAGATTATAGAGGCTCTGAGTTATAAAAGAAAGAGCACTATTTTCATAAATTACAAGTGGTCATGAGTGTAGGGATAAAGCAGAGGTTCTGATCTTTGTGGCCCATTAGAATTATTAGGGGAACTTAAAACAATGTAATATCCTCACACACTCACCAGATTGACGACACAATGAAATTAGTAATACCAAGTGTAGGTGAAGATTTGGAAATAACTGAAACTCTTAAAATTCAGATTGGGGGTAAAAATTGATATGATCACTTTAGATAATTGTTTCACAGTATCTATTAAAACTGAACATAGGCCTACCCAATGACACAGCAGTTCCATTCCTAAGCACACACTTAAAAAACGCATACATGGAGGGGGGGTGGGGAAAGGAGACATATGTAATACTTTAAGCAATAAAACAAAATTTAAAAAAATAAAATTAAAATAAAATCAAAAAAAGAAAAAAAGAAATAAAAACAACAAAACGAATACATATATTCATCAAAAGATATGTTATAGAATGTACACTACAAAATCCCCAACTGGAAACTACCCAAATGTAATGTGTTGATGTAATGATCACAAATTGTAGTATACTCACACCATAAAATACTGTACTGCAATGAGAATGAACAGTATGGATGAATCTTATAAGCATAATTCTGAGCAAAAGGAATCAGGTGTACAAGAGGACATTCTGTATATTTCATTTACATAAAGTCATCTATGTATTGGAAATCATAATAGCAATTATCTTTGGTGGGAGTTTTGGGTGCTAGGGATCTTCTGTTTGTTGGTCTAGGTCCGTGGTCGGCAAACTTTTGCTCGCGAGCCACATGCGGCTCTTTGGCCCCTTGAGTGTGGCTCTTCCACAAAATACCACGTGCGGGCGCGCATGTACAGTGCGATTGAAACTTCGTGGCCCATGCGCAGAAGTCGGTTTTCCGCCTGGGCGAGTCTATTTTGAAGAAGTACTGTTGATATTTGGCTCTGTTGACTAATGAGTTTGCCGACCACTGGTCTAAGTTCATGGGTGTTTGTGAAAATGTATTAACATGTGCATTTTTGATTTATTGACTTTTCTGTGTATATGTCATACTTTGATAAAAATATTTTAAAAAGTTAGTGATGCCTGCACCTAAATCCAGACAAATGAAATCTGACTCTGGGGGTGGAGCCCGAGTACAGTACCTTCACGTACAGACCAGGGTATGAACTCCTGGTCAGTGGAATGAACCATAGTCTGAGAATTGGGACACCTGGATTTAGAGTCTGGCCTTGGACAAATCACTGTCCTGCTCTGGGCCTTGTTACCAGCCCTATGATCCTAAGGCATTAGCATGGCTTGGTTCATCCAACAGATAAGCTGACATAATAGGCTCTGAGGGGGATATGAGGAAAAACAGATTTGATGTGGAGGCATGTGCCAGGATTGAGATCCAGCTGATTAATGGCCCAACACACTAGTGTGTCCAAGGGTAGGTGGTGTCAGAATGAGGGGTCTGCAGAGGACATGGGAACCTACCTTAGTCTCCTTGGTCTCTGTCATAATTTTACCTGGAGGTGGAACTAAGAGGCAATTAATTTCACTTTTTCAGTTTGACCTTATCATCCCTTTGGAATAGGCTAAGAATAGATCAGGAAATAAAGTTTCAAAAAATATTATGCAAAATCCAAATTTGTACCCTAGTAACAAAATGAATGGTGTCCTAGGAATATAAAATATTTATTTTTTAGTGAACAATATTTCATTTCTTGAGGAACTCTCAGTACCATAGAACAACTTATATAACCTCACTATCTAATTTTTTAAATGGCAATTGAGGCCCAAAGAGGAGAAGTGGTTTGTCCTAAGCCACACATTAATTAATGACAGGGAGGGCCAGAGAAAATCCTAGTCTCCTGACTTGGTGATTCTTTTATTCATTCAACAAACATCTGCTGAGCATCTACGTGTGCCAAGTACTGTGCCAGGCTTGAGAGATCCAATGGTGAACAAGCCACACTGAGTGTGGGGTTACTGGACATTCATTTGGGCCTTGTCACTGGAGTCTAAGCTGGTGTCCTGGTGTCTGTCATTTTCATCTCTGATTATTCCATGGGCAGAGTCTGACTCTCCATAGTCATTCTTGGGATGGAATCTATGGCGCTTGGCCCAGCGGGACTCTGAAGAGGGTCTCCCCTCTGAAGATGTTTTGGGAGTAGTTCAAGAACAGCTTGGCTGCAGGAGGTGTTAATGTGTGGGAGTGGCACCACTTCAGTTTGCCCATCACTAAAGGGTGTTACGAAAGCTGGGAGGGAACCAATGCCAAGAAAGGGCTGAGTTTTGGAACACTGGGCATTAGCTAACCTTCATGGGAGTACTCATATGGACACGAGCAAGTGGCGTGAGCGGGGCCCACAGGAGACTTGTGACCCATTACTCTAGTTGGGTCGGTGATAGTGGCTGAGGACAGGAACCCTCTCTGTTGCCTTATATAAAAAAATTAAATCCCTGTGTGGCAGTTTAAGTCTATCCTAAATATCTCTATAGTTTTTGAAGTGGAAGATGAGGACTCGCTGATGGCCAAGGTAGGCCTTTCGCATAGAGGAAGTGTCTCTTCCATGGCATCAGCCTACTTTCATGGTCTTTCCTGCTATCCTGACACTGCTACTAATTCCAGGGTCTCACCTCTCTGAGGCTTCCTTTGCGACAAGGCCCCTTTTCCTCAGGCTCCTCCCTCTTCCTACCAGATTGTAACTCACCAGTCACCTGCTTTATTGCTGTAGGACATTGTTGGGCATATCTTTCTCATTTCTGGAAAACCTTAACCACATTGTTAGGTTGAAGTACAAATATGGTCACATCTCAATTTCTTTTTTTTTTCCAGTTAGTTGCTCTAGCTCCTCTGCTCTCAGCAGCAGAAAGTTGGATAGCCTGCTTTTGAAGCTCCTTTCCTTCACAATTAGCCAAAAATCACAAGTGGCTATCAATCCCATTTCCAAATCTAGGCAGACAGAGAACTGGAATGCTCTATTACTCTAATAGAGTCAATGTTTTGGTTATAGCATTTTATCCCTCACTGACCATGGACATTGGTCCAACAGTGCAGAGAGCTCTGAGTGATCACAGCTGGGCAGCACTCTTGGACCCAGGTTCATAGTTCTCAGTTCTCTTATATGCTCAATGGATGCTTCCAGAGCATGATCAGGGTGGCTGGAGACCCAAGGGACCCTGTGTCCAATGTCCTCACCCTGTGACACACCAACTGCCTTAACTTTGTATGAAACTCAGGACACCAGTCCAGGGCCCCCTTTACCTTGTGTCAAGTTCATCCAGGGCTTTTGGTGTTCTTTCCTCCTAGGGGGGTGGTAGTCAGGGCTACTCAAGTGTACCCTTTCTCTCTGGGAAGAGGGGTGTGGTCCTGGTTCCTTCCCTTCCAGAAGAGCTTCTTTGGAAATTGCTTGTCATCCTTTCCTGGCCCCACTGCCTCAGGACTCTGCATACAAAGGGCAGCCTTGGCTAGTCTCCAGGAAAAATTGCCTGTTCTTTTTCTCTGGATTAAAGGTCACGCAAGTATATTCTCATTAATATAACAATCTGCTCCCAGGTAAATTGCTGTCTCCCCCTCTGGACACAGAAGAGGCTGGTATCACATAATTCTACCTCCAAGGATCCCTTTATAAATATGCATGAACTCCATCAGTGACTAGGGCCAGCAGTGAGTCACAATGTCATACTCTGGGCCACTTCCCTCCTAGTCAGACAACTTGCTGTTTCTTTGTTTTTTAAATTTGTAGTGAGACAGGAAGGGAGAGGGAGGGAGGAGGGAGAGAGAGAGAGAGAGAGAGAGAGAGAGAGAGAGAGAGAGAGAGAGAAGCATCGATTTGTTGTTCCACTTATTTACATTGTTTTATTCTTGTATGTGCCCCAACTGGTGATCGAACCTGCAACCTTGACGTATCGGGACAACATTCTACCAACTGAGCTTTCCTTCTAGGGCAACTTGCCCTTTCTTTCTTTCTTTCTTTCTTTCTTTCTTTCTTTCTTTCTTTCTTTCTTTCTTTCTTTCTTTCTTTCTTTCTTTCTTTCTTCCTTTCCTTTCTCTCTCTCTCTCTCTCTCTCTCTCTCTCTCTCTCTCTCTCTTTCTTTCTATCTATCTTTCAATTTCTTTCTTTCTTTCTTTGTAAAATATATTTTTTAAGTGGTATCCACCACTTAGAGGAGAGCCAGGCTGCAAGCCAGGGCCCTGCCAAAGTGTACAGCATGATTGCTTTCTCCCTGCCAACTGGCCCCTATGGGAGAACTCGTGGTTCCTCCTCCCACAGACAAACAATTCTTATCTTAGCTCTTGGTCAGTTCCTGGATGGTAAGGTTACCTGGGATACCCTCAAATGGGAGGCTCCCCCTTTCACTGTTGGTCACTTCCAGCCCCAGACCTTTTCCTTCTCTTGCCTGTGAGCTAAGACCGAAGATGTGACTTCTTGTTCCTCTTTCTCTCTTAAACTTGTTTTGTGGTGAGTCATCTCTGAAGCATATGACCTTTCCAGAGCTGAATTTGACTCCCCTGTGAGGAATTTCGGGGCCTATGTGATGTGTAAGCAGGTAATTTACAGGTACGCTCCAATGTCTCCGAGTACAGCTCGGCCCGCCTGTATGCATTCTGTTCATTGCTCAGTCTGGCCAAGCTCGTCTGCTCAGTGTCAGCTCTTGGAGAAACTGGTCCTTTCTGGCTGGACATCGAGTAGAGCTCTTTCACAGCCAAAACGTGCTATTGGTGCCTTCGCCTGGATTCTACACTCACTCAGAAACCTTACTGTTTCCTCCGCCTGGCTCCCCGAGCCTGGGGAGAGTTTTCTCAATGTCCAGCATCTCACTCAACTACAACCCCCTGTCTTTTTTTAGGCAGCTACCCACATACTCCCAGGCATTTCTTTTTCTTTTACTTCCCCTTCACTCAAAGAGGAATTTATATTTACAAAACAGCTCCATGTATAATAGGTTTGTTGTTAGCTGCAACTAACAATAAAAGAGGGAAAGTCCAACATGATTGAAACTGTCTACTACTCATCAAGCCATATGGCAGTTGCTATATACTAAACATTTGTGAGACTGAATTAGTTGTTTGATGAATGCACCAGGTTACATCCTTTTCAGAAATCCAACCCAACCCTGAGTGTGTATGCCTCAGCTAAGATGCTTTTAGCCTTATCACTTACAAATATTTCTATAGGATAGTAGGAGATCCTTTTTCACGGTCCTTCAAATGGAGCGGGTATTGATAGGCTGGGAGGCAGGAAGAGGTACTGTACTGTTAATGACCACGGCAGGCAGAAGCTGGGCTGCAATTTGATCGTAGCTGCAACCTTATCTATCACCCACCAGATTGACTGCAATAGAGTGAGTGGCCTTCTGGCATTACAGCTGTGGGCACAGGGCTTTGGTAACTGTCACACTGACCAACATAGGCCAATATAAGATCCAATTGATAGGAAGGTTCTGGGTGCAGAAGCTGAGGCCCATTTAATTTTGCATCCCCAGTGCCTGGACCTGGTACTGGTATTGTTGGTGCTCAATAGATATGTGTTCAATAAGCAAATGAATCAAGAGATGGACTACATATAAACACAATAGGAGTTTTAGAAGAGAGACTTTATTTTAGATTTTTCAGGGCCTTTGAAGGATAAGACAGGAGGTGGCTATGTAATATGCTACCAGGTAGGGAACAAGCTGAAAACCAACTTAGAGTGGGAAGCGGCCAGCACGCCTCTGAGAAGATGAACACAGCTGCTCACCTTGGTTCATGAAGAGTCACCCAAATGGTGTCTCTTTATTAAGTACATACAGCGGACACCTATTGGCTTGGGAGAAAGGTGTAATAGGGACTTGTTTTCTTTTGTGGCTTAATGGCAACTGCTTCTCCCCTTGGTTTGCAGCACTCTGAAGAAGGTTGGGTCAATTTGCATACAAGGCCCAGGATTCTTCTGGGTGGGAAAGGACGGGAGCACCACCTCCTTTTGCAGAGCTTGGAACTGAAGGGCATCTGCTGGGGGTGGCCTGGGGTGGCCAGGACCTTCAACTCACTGGCAGAAAATTACTCTAAGGTCTCTAGAGGAGGGCTTACCATAGGGAAAGGGGAGTGGCTTTGTGACTTGGGCTCAATACAGTCATAGTAATGGGTTTAGAAACCATTAGAACCAAGTTCTGAGGACAGGGACAGGGACAGGGCTTGGCAGGGAGGTGTGATTACAGGAGCTATGACCTGGACCTAGGACAGAGACGTATCCGTAGGGCAGATAAGTACTCTGGATAGTTTAGAACAGTGATGGCAAACCCTTTGAGCTCGGCGTGTCAGCATTTTGAAAAACCCTAACTTAACTCTGGTGCCGTGTCACATATAGAAATTTTTTTATATTTGCAACCATAGTAAAACAACGATTTATACTTTTTATATTTATTTTATATATTTAAATGCCATTTAACAAAGAAAAATCAACCAAAAAAATGAGTCCGCGTGTCACTAGTTTAGACTGATCCTTCAAATGCAGGAACCAAGAAGTAAAGGCACTTTGTCAGGTGGGAGGCACCAAAGGAATAAAGGTATAGGGATGGAAATAAGTCTGCCATGTGGTTTGTGGGGTGGTAGGAAGTCTTGTCCTCACAAATGAGAAGGTTGAATTTGCCAGTCGTCAGGTACCAACCTGTGTGGGTAAATAAAATTAAATTGTGAATGGGTTGCCACAGTATCAGGCGGGAGTGTGTATATTATTCCTAGGAGGTTGTGCTTTTAGAACCTGTAAGACCAAGAAGTCATTCTGATGGTGCCCTAAGGGGCAGAAACCTGGATGTACGAAGCCTGGCCTGGAGGCTTTGGTTCAGGGAAAGGTTATGTGATGCCTTGAGGGCAGGGATTGTGTCTTCTTCATCACAGATGCCCAACAGAGTGTTTGGCACATAGTAGGTTTTCAAAAAAAAGTTTGTTGGAATGCTGTCACATGGTGGGAAGCAATCTGTAGGTGTCTGCAGAGCTCCTGATTTCAGAAGTCGGGAGACCCAGATTCCAAATTCTGGCACTTTCTGTCTATATGATGTTGTGAAACTCACTCCACCTTTTTGGAATTTCAGTTTCCTGAAGTGTGAAGATCATTCAGCCACTCATTCACAAAGCAGTTGTTGAACACTAGTCAAGTACCATATATTGTGCTAAGTCTCAATTAGGAATTTCAGAGACCTCCTGTCTTTGAAGAAATCATGATTTCTTTGGGGAGACAAATGTGTAAGGAAGTAACTCATTACTGTGTGGAGTGCACTTTCATTGAGGGATACACAAAAATGTGGTGGGTTTCCAGAGTGATCGCTAATGTTTACTGAGCACTTATAGTGCAGCAGGCATTGTTGGAAGCCCGTGCAAGTACTGGCTTATTTAATCCTCATAAAAACCCTCTGAGGATATACAATCCCCATTTTTCAGAAAGAAAAAGAGGTTAAATCACATGCCCAAGTTTCCACAGCTAGTAAGTGGCAGAGCCAGGACCCAGTGTGATTGCTCTTAACCAGATTGAGGGTGGATTGTGGAGAAGGAAGTTAATGTTCATTGAAGGATTCATAGAGATTCGATGCTTGAACCATACCTGAAAGGTAAGTAGGTATTTGATAGATGAGAAAGGGCAACCAGCTGAGGGAATAGCACATGCAAAAGAACAAGAGTCTGAAAGAGCACTTTATTTGCTAGAAGAGGAGAAAATACATGAGGCTAGAAAATAGTATGGAACCAACCATAATGGACTTTGAGTGCTACTAGTATATGAGAGAACTTCAACTCTATCTGGGAAAGCTTTTCAATGTTTTACAAAGCAAATGGAGGAGCCTATCTATCTATCTATCTATCTATCATCTATCTATCTATCTATCTCCTATTGGTATTGTTTCTCTGGAATATCTTGATTAATATATATTAGTATACATTCTATCTATCTATCTATCTATCTATCTATCTATCTATCTAAGAATTTATCATAAGGAACTGGAAGCTGAGAGACCCAGTATCTATAGTCAGCAAACTGGAGACCCAGGAGAGCTGATGTGTTAATTCCAGTCCAACTCCAAAGGCCTAAAAACCAGGAGAGATAATGATGTACTATCCAGTCTGGAAGCCAACAGGCATGAGACCCCCAAAGAGTTCAAGTTTCAGTTCAAGTCCAAAGGCCAGAAAAAAGCAATGGTCCAGCTCATGCAAGAGAAGTTCACTCCTACTCAGCCTTGTTCTATTCAGGTCTTCAGTGGATTGGATGAGCTCACCATATAGGAGAGGGTGATCTGCTTTACTCCGTCTACCAATTCAAATATTAATCTCACCCAGAAACATTCTCACAGACACACCCAGAATAAAGTTTGACCAAATGTCAGGGCACCCATGGGCCAGTCAAGCTGGCACATGATATTAACCATCACAAGGTGTTAGGTATAAAAGGAGGTCTGTGGTTGTAGTGGACACCGTTGGCTGCCTACCCTTCCTCTTCTGCTTTCCTAACAGAGCTCCTGTTTTTTTCAGAAATGTACTCCTGCTCCATGCAGCCACCTGCTTCAGGGGAGCTTGAGGAGGATTGATCAGAGGGAAATGCCATTCTTTTTGCCAATGGTTGAGTCAGGAGTGGACATGTGACCTGGATCTGGGCATTGAGGCCTGAATAAATACCAGAAGCCTTGTGGCAAATTTCTCCTTATTTCTCCTCTGCCAGGTATCAGGCCTGAATGTGGTGCTTGGCACTGCCAGCTCATGATCTACCTAAAGAGGAGCTGACACTGAGGTTGCCAGAGTAAGAGAACCTGAGGAAAAGTCTTCAAAGCCTGCCCTACTTACTGAACATCTGTTTTGTGAACTATCGCCATCCTTATTGTTTATCCCAGTTTTGAGCCAGAGTTCCTGTCGCTTGAAGCTGTAGTCTACCTGATATAATCATAAATATGATTGAGGGCTTGGCGTGAATAAAATTAATGAAATTTTGAAAGAGAGAGAGAAAGGGAGGGAGGAGAGAGAGAGAAAGAGAGAGAGAGAGAGAGAGAGAGAGAGAGAGAGAGAGAGAGAGAAACCTTGATTTGTTGTTCCACTTATGCATTCATTGGTTGATTCTTGTATGCTCCCTGACCCGGGATTGGAACCGCAACCTTAGAGTATGAGGATGATGCTCTAACTGACTGAGCTACCCAGCCAGGGCCAATTAAATTTTTTTTATTCCCAGACTTCTCTGTGAACAGCATTTATTCTGTGGGTGTGCATTGCAAATATCCAAGAGTAGGATATGACATGTAGCATTTCCCAAACATATGTCACATGTGAACCTTTGTAGAGAAGAACCCCACGGGACTGATGTTCCACAGAAATGCTACTGCAGGCAGTGGGGAGACTGTGAGACTTTAAAGCAGGGAAACGGTAGCATTATGTGCTCAGTAAACGCCACCCTTTGCTTCCCCAGCCACACCATGAATTATGTCTCCTGTGATTATAAAATTTAAGGAAACTCAGAAATTGCTCTCCAGAAAAAGGTTACAAGTCCTGACCTACTCTACTGATTTCTTAGTCTCCTTTCAGTTCTCAAATTCTGTGGGGCTTGTATGATTTGGTACATTCATCTCTGAGCACTGAACAACATTTCCCTTCCTTTTTTAGTCACTCTTCAACATCTGTGAATGAAGTTGAAGTTGATGATATATATACCTCACATGTGCTCAAACAGTCTTAGTCTAGAGGGAATTATTTAAAATAACCAACTGAGTGGATCCCTGCTCAGAGGGTTTCTGATGAACTTTTAAGTTTTACTCAGGCTCTGAGAGGGTTTCTGATGAACTTTTAAGTTTTACTCAGGCTCTGACCAAATTTTTCATTTCTGTCCTCCTCCTCCTCCTCCTCCTCCTCCTCCTCCTCCTCCTCCTCCTCTTCCTCTTCCTCCTCTTGGGAAACGGCTTCAGGCCACAAAGGACAGTGATAGAATGTTTTCTCCGCAGTTAATGACAGGGTAGACAAATGGCATAAAATAGAAGAATTTATTCCTTCCCAGATGGGAAAAATCGCTTCTGTGGTTTTTCTTGATCTGTGAAAGCCATCATGGTTTTCAAACTGAAATCACTTTGCCTCTAAAAAGCAAAGGGAAAAAGCAAGAGCATGTGGCAGATCTTTGCATTAAGTGACTGCGCCCCCTGAAGAGACGAAGAACTGTGCAACCGCAGGCAGGCCAGCTACCCTGTTTCCTCCTCCACACCTGTGGGTGCTGACCATGACCTTGCAGGAATGGCAGGAGGTCGATGTGAACTAAGGGACACACTGAACAGCAGAGCTCCTGGGAGGATGGGGTGACGCATACTTTGCTGCTGCTTTCTGCCCTCACGTCGTGTTGTGGGTGAGAACAACCTGGGCTCCAGAACACGAGGGTGTCTGTGGTAAGTGGTGACATCATTAATTGGGGGCCATGGAGAGAAACATTTCTTTGTCACATCTCTCCTTTGTTAGAAGAAAGGCCCCATCCTTACCCTAAGTCCAAAGCTCAAAGACCTCCCCTGGGAATTCCTCTTTAATCCTCAGAGGATCCTGCTGCTCAGCTTGGTTCTATGTTGCTCCGGTTTGCCCAACTCAGAGGAAATCCCTTGATTCTCTAACTGTTGACTGAGGCCAAATCAATATGGAAGCTGCTTTAAAAAGTCCAGTTTGGGCCAGACGAGTGGACTTTCATTGCAGGGCAATGATTGCCTGTTGCTTCTGACAGGGTAACTATAGGTCACAGGACAAAGAGAAATCCTGACCATCAATCAACAAAGAGAAATTAAAAATTAACATGCTCCTGTTTGCTCAACTGTAATCTTTGAATCAATCAATACCCGGAGGCTGTGCCAGTAACCTGATTTGCGGGCGGCCACAGGTTCTGCTCCCAGCCCAGCCCAAATAAACAGTTAAGGCTGAGACTGGTTGGGCAAGACTGGGATTAAATACTTCTGGGAGATGGATACTCACAAAGCACTTAGAGTTTCTAGCAGGGGTCTGGCATTGGTGGTGCTGGGTGTGGTGGGCTTAAGAGGATCCAGAGCCCTCGTCTTTCTGGGTGGCATTTATTTCAGTTGTCCATTCCAAGGAAAGCCAAGGGTACCCAGCAATACCTTTTCCTTTTTCTTTCTCTTTTTTGCCCCTTTCTCTCTTCCTAACCCACTGTGGCCACCAGTCAGAGGGAGGAGCGTGGACAGGAGGCAGAAAGGGAGTAGGTCAGCACGGGTGGAAATTCAGGTGCAACTGTCTGAATCTGGGCATGATCATTCCCATGTCCTCTCTTCATTTTGGGCGTTGAAAATACCTGTGAAGGGGGCAAGGGTAGAAAATTTATAGTTTAGTATTTTAAATATATCTATGAGCACAGTTCCTAGCACATAGTGCACAATTAATAACTGCTTGGTGAATGAAGGAAAGAATGAATGAATAGACTATGACCACTGAAAACTGGGAATCAGAAACAGGAATATTAATTTATATGGAAGAGAGAGAGAGAGAGAGAGAGAGAGAGAGAGAGAGAGAGAGAGACTTTCCACATACTAAGTATAATCATTCATGTATGGAATTTTTTTTTAACAACAAGAATGCATCACATTTGCAATTAGAATAAATTAGTAAGACAAGGAATATTTACTGTGCACTCAGCATATCTCAGGACCGATCTGGACCCTGGGGATATGGAGATGAGTAATAGTAGAAACTGCACTTAAGGGCCAAGTTCAATAAGGGGAGAACAGACAAGCACTCACTCAGCAAGGTAGAAAGTGCTCAGAGTCTGCTGAAAATTACCCCTTTAAAAAAAGGTAAGATGAAAAAGCACATAGCATCACCAGGTGTAATTACTGTACAGCGTGATTCCCAAGCACAGCGAGGGCACTTCCTGACTGTGAGGGAAGGGGAGGAGGTGGCAAGGCTTTGCCCTGGCCTAGGAAACCCTCATCTGGTTCTGGCCTTCAAGACGGCTCTCTGCCAGCCTATCTGGCTAGACCCAGCCATTCCCCTGGCTTCACCAGCTCCCTCCCAGTGACCCTCAAACTTGAGGGGGCGGAGAACCCGGGGAGGATAGATGTGAGAGGGAGCTCCCAGCACAGAGGGAGACTCAAGACCCAGTGTTTGTGCTGGAAGGGCGGTAAGGACATCAGTCAGTGCTCACCCCTGGTTTTACAGAAGATGAAACAGGCCCAGAGAGGGCGAAGGCTTGCTGGAGGTCACACAGTGAATCAGTGTCCCGGCTAGGGCTGGAACCCAGGTTTCTCATCCTTACCCTTGGGGGTCTGCTGCTGCTCTAAGAGAGAGCCCCTACTGGACTGGTCCATTTCCTCTCTTTCCTCCCATCACTATAGCAGCCTCCAAATATGTTTGCCTGGCCCTGTGCTTGGTCCATGTTCCCAGGCTAAAGATTTTACCCCTGGATGTCTGAGTAGGAGCTGGGAAGATTCAAGAGCAGCCTGTTCAGATGCTCAGCCTTCAACCACCTCTGACAGTTAAGCCAGTGAGGTCTGGAAGGTGGTTGTGAGGGGGAAGCCACACAGCAGTAACCTCATGTTTGGCAGGCTGGGGCCAGTGCCAGCATGAATCACCTTGGGGTGGGGTGTGTGTGTGTATATATATAATTATACACACATGTCTATGTTAGCATAAGTAAATGTGGATTAAGTGTGTGTGTGTGCATGCAGCCATTGAAAAGAGTTAGATATGTACTGAGATGAAGGAATGTCCAAAATATGGTGTTAAATAAGATGCAAATCGCTGAAAACACAAGTTTAGTAATGATCCTATTTTTAGATCTAAAATTCCTTGATGAATGTTTGTTTGAGAAAGATACAGAGAAAGATAGAGAAGAATATGCCCTATCTACTAACTTCTGACACTGAGGGGTCGAGATTATTACATTAAATCATTAGCTCTGTAATAGTTGCCTATGTCAGAAAGCCCGTTACCTAATTACAAAAAACGTGCACAAAGCAGAAAAGAAGAAAGTGCGTGTCAGCATGTGTGCATGTGACTATGTTAATGTGTGTACACAGGTACATATGTGTCTGCGTGTTTATGTGGGTGGTGTGCATGTGTATGTATTGCAGAGGAAGTCTCAAGGGAGAACAGTACTTTGGGTGTGAATTCCAGACACTGGTCACATCCTCCAACCCTTGCCCTTGGGGAAGAGCCCTCAAGGATGTGCACCTTGATCCAAAGTTTTGACATAAGCACCACCTGTTTATGGGTGATGGGGCTGTTTCAGGGCTCTGAGCTTAACCAAATGGCTTTGGATAAATGACAAATGGGAGGGGCTGGCGTAGAAGCTGCCACCTTGCAGCCAAGACCACTGGTGGTTTAGAGTCTTCTCTGGGAAATTCCACATCCCCTTGCACAGCATTTGTGGGCACCCCCAGTGTGCAGAGCGCTGTGTGCAGTGGTTTTTTTCTGGGAGGACAGCTGCACAAAGGAGAGGGCTTAGAAATCTCAGCCTATGTAGGTCAAATGCCTTCCACGGCAGAATGTTTCCCTCTCTCTTTCCTCTCCCCTCTCCCCCCTCCCTGCTTCCCTCCCTCCTTCCTCTGTTGCTCTCACTCTTTTTGAGATCCAGGATTTCACAGGCTCCAGATGTATTAATGGAGTTGACTGTGGCTCAATGAAGTGGTTACCGCTGGTTTCCCTGTTGACCCGGAGTTTTAAATTCCCATCTAGAATTGCAAGCGCCCATTCCCACCAACTGGGAACGATGTTTTCCTAATGTTGGGTGAGTCACTGTGTGTGTATGCCATGTGTGCGTGCTCACTTGCAGGCACACATGCAAGGAGAGGCAGCCCTGCCCCCTTGAGGAGACATACCAAGGCTGACAGAGGGCTGTGCTGGCTGTATGGCCACAGAGCTCAGAGCCATGGGATCAACGGCTCAGTATCCGCCTTGGCAACCAGCACAGGCCTTCCAGACAGCGGGCCCTCCATAAATACTCACTGGATGACCAAGAAACAAAAAATATTTATGAGATCAAAACCACTTGGTCCTTTTGAATAGAAGCCAGCTGTCCTAGTGAGCTAATATCCTGCCTGTCCTAAATGCCACTGTGTTCCTTCTCCTCCCAAGCTGGTTGGCAGCAGCTTGGGGAGTTTTGAGAGGAACAGGGGCTCCCCGTGTCACTGGACCCTCTCCTTTGGAAAGGTTTCTATGGATGGGGCCATGGGAGCCAGGCTGGGGGAGCAGGGGGCAGAGGAGTTCAGGCATCTTCCTGATACCTCCTGGGCTCCGAGAGAGGGTGGGTCTGTCCTCCAGGAATTGGGGGCACAGTGGGAGGGGACTGTGGCTGCTTTTCCCCTAAAAGCTAGAAAGTTAGAAGAGGAGGAGGGTAAGAGGAGAGAGAAAGAGGAGAAGATGGGGAAGGAGGAGGGAGAGAGCAGGGGGATGCTTGGGAAGGAGGAGAGGGGGAAGGGGAAGCAGACATTTCCTCAGAGAGATTTCCAAAAAGCAGAGAAGGACCTTGCCAAGCCATTTCCTAACCACCCCGGGGTGTAAATGTGAATGTTCATGCAGATGGGGAGCTTCTGTGTGTGTCCTCAGCCTGCACAAGGGGAAATTCTGTTGTCCTGGCTGGGAAGCCCTAGAGCCAGGCCTCCTGGTCTGTGACTTCTCTCTGTGCCTAAACCTGCAGCTCTGCCCTTTCTGCCTTTATTTGAGCTTCTCCAGTCTGCCCATCTTGTTCTGGGCTCAGGGGGTGTCCTGGTGATGCTTCTTAGTTCTGGCTGGCTCTCTCCTCCAGGCTCCAAAACCCAGGCCTCTGTTCTGGGCTCAGGGGGTGTCCTGGTGATGCTCCTTGTCCCCAGTTCTCCCTGTGGACCTCAGCCACACCACCGCCCACGAGCCTGCATCAGCGACCTGTGTGCTGGCAGGGCCCAACAGATCAAACTGCTCCCTCTACTCTCCATCTGTTTTTAATAGCCTCCCTCCCAACCTCATCCTACTTATCGGCCAGGTTTCCTGCTCCTCTCCAGTTGGCCTCCCTGGTGGGCCCTGAATGTACTGACTTCATCTCTGCCTCTGTGCCTTGCTTGGATGCACATTTCCCATCCCTTCTGTATGAGTCTAAAGCCAACTAATTGCCCAGCTGGAGTGGCTCAGTGGTTGAGTGTGGACCTATGAACCAGGAGGTCACGGTTCAATTCCCGGTCAGGGCGCATGCTTGGGTTGCAGACTCAATCCCCAGTGTGGGGCGTGCAGGAGGCAGCCAATCAATGATTCTCTCTGATCATTGATGCTTCTATCTCTCTCTCCCTCTCCCTTCCTCTCTGAAATCAATAAAAATATATTAAAAATAAATAAATAAAGCCAATTCATCTCTCAAGACCTAGTTCAAGTCCTTTCCCAGGAAGTCTCCTCGGTCATTTCAGCCACTCTGACCACCCCGTTCCCTGATTCCCCTGCATACACTATTCAGAGAACCCACAGTTTTGCTTCCAATTGTTTTTGTCCCCAGCTATATGCAGGTTCTGTGAGGGCATGGACCATGCCTTTTACTCTCTTTTATCTCTGTCCCAAACCGAGACTAGGATTATTAATGGATTGAAATGGGGGGAACTATAGCTAAAGAGATTTGGAAGAGGCAGAAGTGCTTGAATAGTCCAGAATTTTCCTCCAAGGTCTTAATTAGGCAAGAGTCATTCTCTGTGGCTGTGTGCACCTTTGGTCATGCTGGGTTTTGCCAACACTGTGGCAAACACTTGGATGTTCAGTTCTATGGAATCATTTTTTATTTTCTCCTTCTCACAAGGACATAGCCCCTGTGGTTATTTAGAGTTAAAAATCATCAGATGGAAAACTGATTGGGAGTCATGTCTCCTGATTATTCTGTAATGTGAGGAATTCATTACTGAACTGCCAGCCAACTTCAGGGACCAGAAGCTCTGGGCCTCTTAAGACCATCCATTGAACCTCCAATACTTGTAAGTGTGGGACCATTCACCGTTATTCAGAGTGCAAACCTGCCTACGATGGGGTAATATGCTGGTCATCATGTCACTGGCATTTAGAATTTTCTCCTATACTTCCTTTCGATGATGTTGTGGGCTTTCCTTCCATAGAATAAAAGTTCAAGGAAGGTGGATTTGAATGAGATTATCAGTAAGGCTCCTTACAATTTAGATTTCTGTTCCAATTGTGACATATATTTTTATTACCTTTGTAATGAGTCAGGAATCGCTGGTTGCAAGTGACAAAATGTTGCAAGTGCTGGTTACAGGATGTCTTTAGGTGTCCATTTGATTTCAGAAAGTATATCAAACACAGCAATAGTTCAAACAATAGCAACAACAATACTAGAATATCACAGAATAGAATAGAATATCCAGAGAGAAAGAGAATGATGAAGCAATTTTGGCAAAATGTTAGTTTAGGTGAAGGGCATACTAAGTTCATCATACTATTCTTATTACTTTTTCATACGTTTGAATTGTTTTGAAAACTTAAAATTAAAAATTAACCAAAAAAAGGTGCTAACTGCAGACCTTTCTCTCTCAATGTCCATATAGCAATCTCCTGAAAGATTGGTTAGCCTGGGTCACATACTCATTTCATTGAGATGAAGTCAGACACTGTGACTGACAGCCTCAACAGGGGAGGAATTTATGACACGGGGAGGAATTTCCCAAGAATCCAGCATGTGAGAGTATGCTGGACATGCAGAAATGAAAACCAACACATCCATCACAACCCTCTCTTAGTCTTCTCTCTTCTTATAACTCCCAGTCTCCCAGATCCTCCTTCTGTTGGTCTCAATGTCCACATGCTGCCTGGCCCCATCTTCACAGGCCATGCGTCCTTCCAAATAGCTCTAGACAGAGGCATATTCTTCCCAATACACAGCTCCACACTTGAGACTTTTTGGGGTTCCTCTCTTCTCTCATTATACCCATCTGGGTGCCATTCCTCTTGGTCCTACTCTCTCTTAGTTTGTTGATGAAGAAATCTGTGTTTATGTGCAAGTGTTACTAAGTGTTATCTGTATGCTCTTACCCTCAGCTTAGAGTCACTTTTTTTTTTTAAACTGGGCCTTCATCCAGGCAAGAGTAGCTAATGGCAGGAGTTTCGAGCACAGAAGAAGTCCAGGGAGGTTTTGGGTGGGTAGGCCTCTGGCTTCTTTTGCATCCCACTGTGTCGGTGGCTTTTCCCTTTATCTCAGGCCAGGGTTTCTGTCAGGGGTTGACTACTGTCCTTCTCAGTTGGAGGAAGCCAAGATAGCCAAAAGGAACCAGGCCAACATCACTTCATTTCCCAACAGGGAATCTTGATAATTGGTTTGTTCCCAAGCAATAAAGCAGAGTTAGCAAAGAGGTTGCTGGAACTTAATCACTGCAGTCTTGGCATGGATACCTCTGCATTCAGCCTTCTTGAGAATAAGGCAGGAACCCATCTGCTGAGACTGAACTAGTAAGAAGCAAAGAAGAGAATTCACTCATTCGTTGTTCATGTAATTATTCATTCACTCACTCATTTATTTGTGAAAGGCTGAAGAGCATAGTGGTTAACGTAGGCCCACATGAACATTCTTGAAGGTTGTGCTGTGTTCTGCACAACTCTGGGGGGTGCTATTCACAAGGACCATATGTGGAAGCCCTAGGTTACGGGCACTTGTGCTGGGATTGCATCGCCTGATTTCAAATCTGTTTCCCTGATCCAACTATGTGACCTTGAACTAGATTCTTCATTTTCTTTGACTTAGGGACTTCATAAGTAAAATAAGGATACTTACTACATGCCTCATAGGGTTGTTGTGATGATTAAATGACTGAATCCATCTCCAGTACTCTGAACAATTCAAATAGCATCGTAATGATCTGTTCCTAAAGGGTTGGTAGAATACTATTGGGAAGCCATCTGGATCTGGGGCTTTTCTGTGTATGTTCTTTCCCTTGGACATTTTATAGTTTATTTTTTAAAAAATGTTGAGAGAGAGAGAGAGAGAGAGAGAGAGAGAGAGAGAGAGAAAGAAGGGAAGAGGAGGGGAGGGGAGGGGAGGGGAGAGGAGAGGAGAGGTAGAGAGAGGGAGAAAGAAACATTAATCAGTTGCCTCCTGCCCCCCCCCCCCCCCACTAGAGATCGAGCCTGCAATCTGGGCATGTGCCCTGACCAGGAATTGAACCAGTGACCTTTTGATGAATGCTCAACCAGCTGAGCCACACCAGCCAGGCTTCTCCTGGACATGTTAAAGGCAAATCCCAGGTGTAACATTATTTCACACATAAATACCTCAGTATATCACTGTAACAGAAAAGATTGAAAACCAAAAAACAAAATCAGTCCACCCATATACAATGCCATTATCACATAAATATAATTAATTCCTACACTTAATTATACAATCTCCAAAATGTGTGTTTCAGGATGGGTTTCCACTCACCCTGATGCGGGGTGTTTTTAGTGCTGCTTCCATCTGAGGGCATCCTTCTGTAAGCCTTGCTTTTGCTCCTGTACTTGGCAGAGACAGTGGAGCAGCGAACACACCAGACCCCAGTTTGCACATGGCTACAGGCATGGTGATTAGATAGCATCCGAGCATTTCACACCCATGACATAGGAACTGGCACTCTGTACGAGGCACTTCTTCCTGTTTCCTTCTCTTCTCTTCTCTTCTCTTCTCTTCTCTTCTCTTCTCTTCTCTTCTCTTCTCTTCTCTTCTCTTCTCTTCTCTTCTCTTCTCTTTTCTCTCTTCTCGGGAGGGACAAGGGATGAAGGAGGTCCTTTATGAGAGGCATGTTCTCATAGGGAGCTCACCACTGCTGGAAAGCTCAATTACTTTTCATAGTTGGTTTTCAAATCAGAATCCCAAGTCTGCAAGTAGAGTTTTTACTTAACATTCTACCTGACCTGTGCTATCTGACTAAAAACGCCTCAAACCTCCTTTCCATAGCCTGCAGAAAATCCCGGGGTCCTGTGCCTTTCTTATGGTCACCTCTCGTTCCAATTTTTGCTTTTGTAAAGTCTCACCATCCTCTTCTTAAGGCCACTTGCTTTTCTCCTTCGAGTGTCCACCCACACATGGATCACGGCTCATTTCCCTTCCTTTCCTCCAAATGCTGCTTGCACATAGCTCTCAGGGGATTCAGAGGGAATTGGAAGCTGGGGTGGTGTGGGTGGAGAACTCATTAAACTGTAGCAACACAGTACAGAACCCAGATCCTTAAATGCTCTTCTACCATCCCTGTCACCTGAGACTTCTCACTGGTCTTTGCTTCTCCCCAGAATCCTAGCCCTTTGCCATCTTGCTGGGCTCCCCGCTACTCCCATTGTATCAATGTCTGCCCATTCCTTTGCGTCCTCACCCATTCCTTTGAGATTGCTCATGAAGACCTCAACTTCTTACACTGTTAGGCCAGGAACCTGGTGCCCTTGGTCTAACTCCTCCACCTCTGGACCACTTCTTACTACAATGAAAAGGGCCATCAGAGTGTTTTGTTAAACAAAAGTCTGAGTTTCTGGCTTCCCAACTCCTATTTCTACACCCTCTATAGCCTCTGGCACTGTACTAGTCCAGGCCAGCAAAATTGTTCACCTGGACTATGACAGTAGCCTTTTACCTGGCCTGACATCACTCTTGGCCCACACCAACTCATACTTTATACTAAAGCCAGCGTGATCTTTCCCAGACACTAGTGTGTGCTCACACCACTGCCCATTGTGCTTCACACGACATGCCAATACTCAACATGCTCACAGGCTCAGCCTGAGTCCAGCCTTGCCCACCCACCCTTATCTCATGCTGCTCCCTGTCTGCTTTCTCCATCCAGGGGTTTTCCTTAAGTACCTTCAATTCTCTAGTGGCCAGACCTTGGTCATGCTTTTTCCTCCACCAGCTCTGTCTGCCTACCTCCTACTCCTTCTTCTAGTGTCTGCTTAGACAGAACTTCCCTGGCCCCTGCTTGCACCCTGCACCTTCCTCTCTTTGTAATACCCGTTATTCTTACAATTGTTTGCTGCTGTCCCTGATAGAGTGCAGGCTAGGTAAAGGCAGACACTATGACTGCCTTGTTTGTTACTCCATTTCAACTCCCGATGCAGTGTCTCACACAGATACTCAGTGAATAATTATGTTAAATTGAACCTTTCAGAGGATGCTGGTGGTGCCGTGGACACTGGTGATAATGAAAAAGTCCCAGTAACTCAGAAGTGAAATTATCACTCATTTAAGAAAATCAACAATGTTGCACTACACTCACCTGCAGGTGTCAGAAGTCTGACATTTCAAAGGGGAAAAAAGGGAGAAAAAAATGCATCCAAAGCTGCCCAGTTGGTGCTTACAGAAACACTGCTCTGTGATGTTTCTTTCGAGAGAGAGTATTTTTAAGCTACATTTCCAGAATTATACAGTTGCGTGCGTAATGCCTCATCCTGCTGATGAAGTGATTTCTACAGAGAACTGGCTGCCTTCCAAGAGGAAGGAAGGGCTCCTGAGATGCCTCTGAAAAAGATGAAAGAATTTCTAAAATAGCAGCTTAATGTTGTACCACATATGGGATTTTCGAATTCGCAGCTGGTTGGATAACCATTTCCGGCTTTAAGCCTTTTGACTTACTGTCTCCATGGCTTCGAGCATCTAGAGTTTTATTTATTTCCTAGTTACCAAGGGGTTTCTCTGCTTTTACCTGCCCCCAGTCCCTCCCTCCTGTTGAGTACTAGTATTTCCAGTTGTGTGATGCTAGTATTTGACTAAGTGTCCACATGGAACAGAAACTCCGTGGAGGTAGTACCATATCTGTGCTTTGTCCCTTTGATCTTGCAAATAACTGGATCTTAATCCATATTATTGAATAAATGAGTCCCCAATCAAAAAGTTGAAGCCAATCAAAAAAGTATACAGGAGAGAATCACGTATTGATATTAAATATAATATTGATTCCAACCTAACCCCTCAATTTAAATATGCTCATTCATGCTCATATCACACACCCTCCCTATTCCAGTTACTATTGCTGCATAACAAACTACCCCAAAACTTAGTGTCTCAAAACAATAAGCATTTTTATTATGCTCACAGCTTCTTTGGGTCAGGATTTTAGACAGTGCACAAAGGAAATGGCTTGTCTCTGCTCCATGACATCTGGGACCTCAGCTGTGAAGATTCAAAGACTGAGGTAACTAGACAGGTAGGGGCTATAATAATCTGCAGGTGCCTTTACTTGCCTTTACTCACATGACTGGGCCTTGGCTGCTATGACTTAAGACCAGGAATGCTGACCAGAGCACTTACATGGTCTCTCCGTGTAGCTTGGGCTTCCCCACAGCATGGCAGCCTCAGGATAGTTGGACTCTTTACATGACCTTGAATATGCCAGTGAGCAAGGTAGAGACGACATTACTCTTTATGACTCAGCTCCAGGAGTTAACTCAGTGTTACTCCTTGCCATACTCTATGGGTCGAAGCGGTCACAGACCACTGAGATTCAAGGGGAAGAGGAATTGACTCTGCTTTCTGATGGAAATGTGGCAAGTTTGCTTTGTAAGAGAGAGAATGTGTAGGGACGAGATATTTTTGCAGCCATCTTTGAAGAATACAATCTGGCTCACTCCCTCAAGCTTTACCTGCTATTAGGTGGGTAAGTAAGTTCCAGGCATCGGGTAATGGAGGAAGGACCTGCAGCCAATGTAATCTCATACTAGTACTCATATGAAACTTTCTTGAGTTTTTTTTTTTTTTTTGCTTGTTTTCAAGAAGTCCCTGTTTGTATCTTAATCAAGATTGATATTTGGCATAAGAAATGATATCTTTTTAGATGCAAGTAGATAGGCAAGATGACACCAACACCACCTGTGTTATTTATCAAGATATTAATACTTTTTTTTTTGAGGGGGGAAGGACTTAAGTTTTAGAAAAACTTAAAAAAATAATCTTCTTAGAAATTAATGTACATTGTTATAATCAAGACTGACAAGTTCTGCAATAAAGAAACCTTTTAAATTTTATTTAATCTGGGCACCTATTAGGTGGTCAGCAAATTGTTAGAGTGCCGTTTCCAGCTCTGCATTGACCATCTTATGACCCTGGGTAAGTTGTTTCCTTTCTTCAGGCCTCATCTTCTCCCATTTGTAAAATGAGAAAGTTGAATTAGATGATATAGAAGGTCTGGTGTTTCCCAGGGGTGGCTTTTAGTTCCCCCAAGCCACCCCTACATTAACCCACAGCAGGGTGTTTCTATGAATGCCAGTTTTCAAGAGCCTCCCCTCTCCATGTTGCTGACCCCTAAAACAATGACAATTTAGAAAAACTAGAGCAGCTGCTGAAGGTCTATTTACTCTCCACCAGCTGGGACATCCTTGCCCCATCGGTCTCATGGGATTGTTGTGGGGATCCAGTGTGACGGTGTGTGTCAAAGATGCTGCATACGCTGGACAGACATTATTTACTACTGTGTTATCATAACAGCTCAGAGGCAAGATCAAAGTCCAACCTGACTCGTGTTTATAGTGACTAAATTGAAGAGAGGGTTGACTATATTGATGATACTATTGATTACTTGAAGTTGAACTTGTAAACATCTATCAGGAAGAAAGTTTCAGACAAACAGGTTGGAATCATGGGATAGAGGAGCCAACAGGCAGGTTGTTGACATTAGTTGAGCTTGTGCAACATTGGCAGAATGGTCTCTTTATAAAAGGACTCACCAGAGCCCATGGGTGTGTCTGTTCTCTCTGTGGCCTCCAAGAGACCCTCACTTCATGTCCACCCAGGAGGCCATTTGGAATTTGGGCCAGTGAGTAACATGTACCAGTTGGGCAAGGCTGCATGAACCCATAAGCTGTGACAATAGCTGACATTTATTAAGTGCTTATTAAATACTAGGTCCTGAACTAAGCTAGTTCCATTTAGTCCTCCCAACAGGCCTCTGAGTTGGGTCTTATTATCATTCCTATTTTATTATTTTTATAATACATTTTTATTGATTTCAGAGAGGAAGAGAGAGGGAGAGGTAGAAATTATCAACTATGAGAGAGAACCATTGATTGGCTATCTCCTGCATGCCGGAATGGAGCCCACAACCCGAGCATGTGCCCTTGACCGGAATCGAACTCAGGACCCTTCAGTCCGCAGGCCGACACTCTACCCACTGAACCAAACCGGCTAGGGCTATCATTCCCATTTCATACATGAGGAAACTGAAGTTAGGAAGGCCACCTACTTTGTCAGGATTCAAACTCAGTTCTTCTGATTCCATAGAGCCCATGTCCTAAACTCTACTGTAGGCCTTGGCCTCAGAGAGTTTACACTGTTTCCTCCTCTGTGGAAATAATGCCTATTGAGCATCCGCAAGGAAGCAAGTTCCAAGTACACAATCTTCAGTAAGTCTTCAATAACCCTGTGAGGTGGGTATTATCCCTACATGACTGGTGAGACTGGGCTCAGGGTGTTAACAGGTACTGTGTTAAAGTCACACTGTAGGAGGTGGAAGATTTACCTAGTCTGCCTGACCCAAGAGTCCTTGCTCATCATCTTTTTACCCTCTGACCCTTCCCTCGCTGTCCCAGGTCTGCTCATTTCGGAATGATGGCTCCCTTCTCGGGATTCCACGGCTCTTTGGTGCTTCTCTCCTACAGCACCCTGTGCCATACACTCTATGGGACTAGTGCATATAGATTCCATCTCTCTCCCAGGTGGAGAGCTTTGTTAGGGTGGGGCTGGATCTTCCTTCATCTCTGTGATTTCCAAGGTGGCAGAGAAGGCAGCCCAGATCTGGACTATAGACAAACTTGCGTGTACAGTCCTTGGGCAGAGTTTTGGGGGCTGAAGTTAGCAGGAAGGATCCTGAGATCTTTCAGGCAGAGGGTGGTAAACTGGGACAGAGCTCCCATGAAGGGACGGCAGAGGAGTGGAGATCCTCCTGCTTTGGGTGTTAACTGCCTGGACAAGGGCTTAGGGAGGAGTGGGGAGGTCAGCGAGGGGGGTAAGAGAAATAAGAGGCTCTGATAGCTGATGCCAACCAATGATCAAGTCTCAAATGCTTTATAGCAGCGGTTCTCAACCTGTGGGTCGCGACCCCTTTGGGGGTCGAACGAGGGTCGAACGACCCTTTCACAGGGGTCGCCTAAGACCATCGGAAAACACATATATAATTACATATTGTTTTTGTGATTAATCGCTATGCTTTAATTATGTTCAATTTGTAACAATGAAATTGGGGGTCACCACAACATGAGGAACTGTATTAAAGGGTTGTGGCATTAGGAAGGTTGAGAACCACTGCTTTATAGACATCACTCCCAAGTTCTTGTTTGTACTGCCTTTTCAGAGACAGCGGAGAGACCATCGTGCTGCCATGGTCCATCTCCCCCCCCCCCCCCCCCCCACACACACACCTCCACCTCTCCAGCCTCACCCCTCTGAACTCAGAGGGTTTCCTCGGGTGCCGGGCAGTAGCTTGGTTAGAGGCATCAGGCACAGTGAGCAGAGGCGGAAGGCGGACCTCCATCCCTATCACGTGCCTCAGCGCTGAGCCACCCGGCTCTGCGAGCCCGGAGTGTCTCACCCTTTCCCAAACTGTCTAGGACCCGTCATGACGCAACCCCAGGCCTTCCTGCAAGTTGACATGACTGTCGGGGCTCCAATAAACTTTGAAAAGAAGAGGAGTGGCTTGGTAAAGGCCGAGCTGCCGGGGAGCCGGTGCCGGGCCCTGCCTGGCCCTGCCTGGGTGTGCCAGCGTGGAGCACGTCCCTCTTCCCCCGGTTCCTCTTGCAGCTGCTCCCTGAAGGGTTGGTTGGATGGGTGACTGTTTCTCCTTAGGGTTTTGGAGGCCCTGAGATTCTCCGATGGTACAGGGGGGCAATGCCAAACAAGGCAGCCTCTCTCGGCTGGTTTCTGTACGTGGCTTTTGAGGTCTCCAAAATGAGAGAGGAAACCTTCCAATCTTCGTTCCCTCTGCTGACGAGCCCACGTGCGCGCGCACGAACACGCACGAGACGCATGCACGCACGCACACACGCACGAGACGCACACGCTTACGCACGCGCGCACGCACACGAGACCACGAAGAGTGTCCACGCTGTTTAGTGCACCTTCACCGCGACATGTTTAAAGTTCAGGCGGTGGAAGAGGATGAAGAGGTGAGCGCACGACCTCCCCTGCTTTCCTCTGCTGGTCCTCTTGTCCCGTCTTCGTCCTTCTCACGTCCGTCTTCGTCCTCTTGTCCCGTCTTCGTCCTTCTCACGTCCGTCTGCGCCCTCTCCTGCCCTTGGCTGGGACCCTGGCGCCTGGCTTATTTTAGCTCCTTCTGTAGCTCCCGCCCCTACCCGGGGGGAATCTTCCAGCCCTGGGAGGGGAGGGGAGGTCCAGGGGTGGAGGAGGGGGGGAAGACTGCCGAGGTGGTTGGGCCCCGGGACCGCCTGCCTTTTCTTGCTTTCTGGCACACCCTGGGTAGGGAAACTGAAAATCGGAGGCGCAAAAGTGGCTCCTCTCCCGAGAGGACTCCCAGGGCGCTGGAGGCCCTAAGACCATTCATCTCCGTTGCGATCTTGCGTACAAAGCCCCGGATGGTGTGACTCTGATCCCTCCCAGGTGGTCTCTAGGTCTGACCCAGCTTGGAAGGTTTCAGGTTCTGTGGGCTCGGGCCTCCCTTGCAGCCAGGCTGTGATAATTGGCCACAGTAAGAGAGGCAAACAAGAAGCAAGCCTTTGAACAAATCAAGCGTTAGTGGTGCAGAAATCACCTCACTGTAGTGCCCAGGCCTTTGAACAGAGGAACTGGGAAAGAACGAAATGCCTGCAATTGGAAGATAGGGCTTCCTGATGTCTCGCATCCACCCTGCACTCCAAACAGGATTCTCGGTGGTGGACCACTTACCACACACAGGCTTATACGCAGTGTGGTGTGTGCGTGTGTGTGTGTGTTTGCCATGAAGGCTGCCTTTCTGCCTGGACTCCTGCTCCTTGGTGAGCCCTGGGGCACATGTGCTGTATCCTGTGACCTCCTGTCCTGACCCTCTGCGTGGACCTCAGGCTTTTCTGCATTGAGACTCTTCCAGCTCTCCCGAAGCTCGGTGGGTGATGTAAACACTCCCAATAATTTTTGGAAGCCGTTCCCATTTGTCTGCACAGACCCCGGAATGGTTCTGCATTGGCCAGAACCATTTTGGGGTCTGTGAGTCATATCACATTTAGTTCACTTTGGAGCAGTGGTTCTCAACCTTGGCTGCACGTTAGAATCACCTGGGAATCTTTTTAAAAATCCTGATTTCTGGGCCCCATCCTCCGGAAATTCTGTTTCTTTGTTACTAATGTTGTGGCCCCACCCCATAACAAAGAAACAGAATTTCTGGAGGATGAGGCCCAGAAATCAGGATTTTAAAAAGATTCCCAGGTGATTCTAACGTGCAGCCAAGGTTGAGAACCACTGCTCTAGAGAATGGCCTGGTTGTAAAACCACATGTAAAGAGCCAAAGGCTATTTAAGAAATTGTCAAGACTGCAGTGTTAATGCAGGTGGTGCTGCTTTGCAGAAGCTGCCCAGACCCCACCCCCAAAAACCTTTGATATGTTTGTGACATGCCTGTCTCAGGGCTAATTGTTTGGGTGACATGCTCGCAGTCACTCCCCATGGTCACTAGTGTCCCAGGTCAAGACCAAGTGGGGCATGAGTGGAGCCATTACTGCATACCCGGGCCCTGCCAGCTCTCTGGAGCCCAGTTTGGAGCCCCAGGAAAGATCATGTTCAGTAGTTGGCCAGGGGCAATCAAGGGGCAAGAACATGGCTCAGGAGTCCCACAGACCTGGCTTGAATCCCAGTGCTTCTGCGTACGAGCTGGTGACCTAGTTCTGGGTACAACGAGGGGCTTGCTTTCAGTGACCTCAGGGTCCCTCCCCCGGACAAAGCTCTAGGATTCTGCCCTGGAAAGTGGGAACTGGCCTATTTTGCTTGAGTGTACTATTTTCCAAAGAAAATAAACTCTGGTTACTTATTACCTGACCTACATTTCCTGTGATTGCAATGGTAGGGGGCAGATCTAAGTTTTCTAAGGAGGAATTGGAAAGGAGGGAATAGATAGCACTCAGAGGTAAGGCCTAAGACTCACATTGATTGGGCAGAATCCTGAAGTTTTGGTTGATGCTATTCTCCAGAAAAAGCTGTATTTTAGAAGAGCCTTTTAGTCTTTAACATAAATAAGCAGTCCTATTTTTTCATTGTTATAAATACGTTTATTTATATATTATGTTATATAATATTTTGCATAAAATATTTAATATATAAAAGCAAAATATAATATATATAAAGTAATTGTATAATATAATGTGTAACATATAATAAAAGTATAATTAAACATTACAGAAATTATGATTTAGAAACTGAAAATCTCTAGATTTCTATTGCTGCCTCCTGCCTGCTGCCCACAGCCCCCAGGATAACAATGTTATTAGTTTGGTTTATATTCTTGTGGATATTTCCTATGTGACAACAAACATCTATTATTTTATGGAAATGGGATCACATTAAACATGCTGCTCTGAAGGTTGCTTTTCATGTACAAGTCCATCTATTTCATTCCTTTCAACAAGAAGAGATCTTAATGCATTGGGGGGACTAGAAAAGGGAAGAAACCATGAAGTCTATAAAGCTTGTTTTCTTTTCTTTTCAATATTATTTCTGCTCTATTCAGGAAGAGAATATTTGAAATTATTTTTCAAATACTTCAGATACAGTTAAATTAAAGAACCACAGGAATGATAGTTGGATTGTTATAGGAAATTAGTGAATAAATGGAAAAGGCTCACTTTGCCATCATGACCATTCCTTATTATTATGCCCATGTTGTCTGCCATTGGACTGTTTGAACTAATGGAAAACTGTCTGTGGTAGACAGAATAGTGGCCTCCAGAGATATCCACGTCTTATCCAAGAACCTGTGAATATGCAACCTTATGCGGTGAGGGGGATGTTGCAGGTGTGATTAAGCTAAGGATCTTGGAATGGCAGATTATCCTGGATTATCTGATCTCCAGAACTGTATGATAATAACTTTGTGTTGTTTAAGCCTCTAAATTTGTGGTGATTTGTTACAGCAGTAATAACTACACCACCTTCATTCATGTGTCTCTACATGCTGAAATGTCTTGGTCTCCTTTGGATCCAAACACAAATACTGTCTAAGATCATGAAACATCTGTGGTTCCAGATGTCCAGGAACTAACCCAGTACTCAGTATAACATGACCCTTGGGTAAGCTAGAGTCAGCTTGCAGAAGTCATTATAGGTTATAAAAATAAAAAATAAAAATAACAGAGGGAGCCCATTGGTCTCCAGGAGGAAGTGCATGGATTCTGGAGTCCACAGACCCATGGTTTAAAAGGCCAACAGAGAGGTAGGTGGACTTGCTATTCTCGCCCCATTGAATGGTTGCATCCTGGAGGCTCTGTGAGGTCATTTGATTAGGCGAGGGCCTTATCAGGCCTGAGATGGTTCTGTGATGGATCCTCTGTTCCCTAAAGGGAATACCAAGTTTTGGGCATCACTGAGAGGTGATAGGATGAGGAGGTGGGCCCAGACTTGCCCATCCAGCCAAGTTTGCAACCTTCCTGACCTTTACCCATCTTCGTAGGCAGTCTGCCAGGTTCCCTGTTCAGGGAGGTGGGATGGTACCCAGTCCTGGTTCTCTGTGGTTCCAAATGCTCAGGAGCTACCTGGCTGATCAGGACTTGTGCTTGGAATTTCCCAATGCTTTCATGTGCGGGGGTAAAGAGGAGGGCCTGGTGGCTGTGTCCTTAGCTGTGACAGGCACAGAGAGCTTCCCAACTTTTTTTTTGACCACTGCAACCTCAGAAGTGCCAGTCAAAAGAGAAAAGTAGGTCACTTGGTACAGGTAGGGGATTCTTTTCTAGGTCTCCAGGTTTCTGTCTTGGACCTAGAAAGTGACTGTAGGTCCTCAGCACCTCAGAGGTCAAGGCTGATGGGCCCAGGCATAAACAAGGGCAGTTGCTAAGTAGGGACACAGGAAGGACCTTTGTTTTCAGGCCATTTCATCTCCCCCTTTTCCTCGGGGCACTGATGAGCTGGACTATTCACGCTCTCAAAGAAGTCCAATTCAGAAATAAAAGCTGCTGACGGGAGCCACATTGACCACGCACCTCCAATCCAGGCACTTGATGGACATTATTGCCAGGGGTAGGTTCCTGTGTCTGTCAGGCCACCCCCCTCAGGTTCTAGCAGATGGAGTAAACACACGTGGCTAAACGGAGGTCAGATTATCGGCTATGTCCTTTAACACCCACGTGCAGGCTCCTTTGTAAAATCAGTTTGTCAAACATGTTGACAAGATGCCTGACTGCTAGCTGTCATCACACTGCTTCCCTCTCTTCTTAGGCCCAGAGATGGACTGTATTTTTCAGATTCTCTTGCAGTTAGGCGTGGTCAGGTATGGTAGACATGCAGGTGTGCCTCCAGACCCTCATTCAAGGAAGGTCTTGCTGCCCAGGTGCAGGAAGTACAGTCAGTAGACCGTCTCTGGCGGTCAGCTCCTTCAGGGTAGTCCTCAGCTGCAGAAAGCCACCTTGCCCAATGTCATACCCGCCCAAGGTATGACTGCCTCCGCCTGACCTGAAGCAGGACAGGGAAGCCTGGCCATTTTGGTCCAGTAGAGGAAGACTCTGACAGGCACCATTTGCTCCAGAGCTCCCCACTGGGTTGGCCATTGCTTTGTCAGGACTGAGTTGCAGCTTGAGTTCTCCCTTTGCCCAACTCTGTTTCCTCCCCCCCTTCATTTTACAGATAATGATTCCTAATAAATTTCCTGCACCTCCCAAACTTCATGTCTACACCTGCTTCCTGAGAATCCCGTCTGTGACCTTCTGGGTTCTCTGCAGTGCAGTGTGAGCAGGAGCAGTGTGTGCTGTTTTCAGCCCTGGCCCTTGAAAACCTGGGTAATTCATCATGCTTTCTCCTTCAGCCTGCAGGATACAGGTATCAGTGAAGCCCCAGAGGATGGTGGAACCACAGATGGAAGGAGCCTGGGCATCATGACGTGGAGAGCTGCCCTGCTGACCTGAATATCTGCCTGGAACTGTTAAGTGAGTTAGAAATGAACTATTACTGAGTTTGGGGAATCTATTTGTAACTTCAACTTAGTCTTCCCTGACTTATCTCCTCTTCGCACTTACCTCCCAGAGACAATGGAGGAGCTAGAGAATGGTGGGTTTCTGGGAGGTGGGCATTGACCAGAGGAAACTGAAGATCACGTGCCCACTGTGCTTAGGCTCAAGCAGGCCAGAAATTCCGGGAGAACTAGAGAGAAGAGCAAGGCCAGGGGCAGCTTTTCTGTACATAGATCCTGTGAAACGTGGCCCAGTGCTACCAGGCTCTCATCAATCAAAGAGCAGCTGTCCTCCCCTGGAGGCGGCAGTCAGAGAGCAAGTTCTCATCTTGACACTCCCTGAGGGGAGAGGTGAAATCAAAAGCCTTTTTTCATGGTTCAAGGTTGGTATATAGGAAGAGGAGCAAGATTCCTCCATCAGTGGAATCATTCCATTGTTTCAATAACTCATAGCTAACTAATTAGGTGGGTAGACAGGTAAGACACTGAAGTCTTGACAGCCAGCAGGCGAACAGGTTTGTGTGAGTCAGGGCAATAGGCTGCTAAAGATGAAACTATTTATTCATGCAGGTCTCTGGTCCACTCCACTGATTTGATGAGTGTTTCACCTGCCCAGTCAAGTCAACAAGTCAGATAGGATTTTATCTGAGTTTACTGACCCTGTACTGTGCTAGTTGCTTGGTGGGGACACAGGGAAATACCTGTTCTCAAGCTGTTGATATGCACACATTGAACCATACACAGGTTTGAAGATACTAAGTGCTACCTGAGAAAAGAAGGTAGGTGGATGAGTGTGGAGAAGAGGAAAATTTGCCTTCCAGCTGGCTTTTTTGTTTAGGGGCAGTGTGGTTGTGATGGTTCAGGACAGTTTGGTTGCAGAGAATAATTCTGTACCAGAGAGGTTGTGGAGAGCAGAGGACCTGAGCTGGATTGGGATAGAGCTGAAGGAGGGGTTGGTTGAAGAGGAGCAGGAAGAGCACCTTAGTAGCATTAGGCTGAGCAGGGATGGGACTGAGCAGGGTGTGTCAGGAGACCTTTTGGAAGTTGGTGTTGGGGAATATGCAAAATAAAAGTGGAACAAATGCTAGGCTTTGGACTTGAAGGTGGTCAGATAAACAACAGATATATCTTAAGACAACTTGATAGAAGGCACAGGATAAGAACATCCTATATAATACCCTATATAATAAAAGGGTAATATGCAAGTCAATCGAACGGTGGACTGACCGGTCGCTATGACACACACTGACCACCAGGGGGCAGATGCTCAACGCAGGAGCTGCCCCCTGGTGGTCAGTGCGCTCCCATAGGGGGAGCGCCACTCAGCCAGAAGCAGGCTCACGGCTGGTGAACGCAGCGGCGGTGGTGGGAACCTCTTCTGCAGTGCTAAGGATGTCCAAATGCTGGCTTAGGCCCGCTCTTCCTGGGGAGTGGGCCTAGCCATCAGTTGGACATCCCCTGAGGGCTCCTGGACTGCCCGAGGGCACAGGCTGGGCTGAGGGGGGACCCCACCCCCCAGTGCACAAATTTCGTGCACGGGGCCTCTAGTAATTTTATAAAGATTATCT
The DNA here is from genome assembly GCF_000147115.1 of Myotis lucifugus. Classification (NCBI taxonomy): domain Eukaryota; kingdom Metazoa; phylum Chordata; class Mammalia; order Chiroptera; family Vespertilionidae; genus Myotis; species Myotis lucifugus. Next base: position 5,575,194 of record NW_005871114.1, read on the forward strand.
GCAGGGACCTTAGGAAAAATGGGGGGAAAGTAAGTCTACAGTTAGGGAGGCTGGTTAGCTATGAAGGGTTGAGCATCTAAACCAAAGAGGAGGCTGTAAGAATAAAGTAGAAGGGTCAAATCTGAGAAGCAACATAAAGATGAAGCTTTTGCTAACATGACATTGAAGAGAAGGAAAAGTAAAAATAAGATTCATGTTTACAAGCCAAGCGAATCAGGAGAGTAAGATTAACAATGACAGAAACAGACAAGTAAGGAAGGCATATTGAGTCTTATAAGGAAAGGTGGCCTATATACAAGTGGTAACACAGCACAAGATTGTGCTCCTTGAGAAACCCTACTGAAATAATTCTGGCTTTCATTGTAATTTGTTTGTGTGCACATAGGAGAAGTTAAGTCAGGTTGCAGACAAATCTGGCAGCTTAACTCAGTGGTGACTAATGTTCCTATTCTGTGCATACCCATGCATTCAGAGTTGTAATATCTAAATGGCATGAAAACATTGAGTTGTATAATGGTCATGGAAATCCTGGGGATATTTTCTTGCTGTGGTACACATTTTAGTGCTTCATAACATAGGTATTCAGCATTATAACTGCTTCTTACATCTGTAAAGAATAAGCAAGTGATGTATGGAGCTGAAGATCAGCCCCCAGTTTATAATATAATAGGAACTCAGCCCAGCTAGCGTTGCTCAGCATTGACCTATGAACCAGGAGGTTGAGCATCGACCTAGTAACCAGGAGGTCATGATTCAATTTCTGGTCAGGGCAGTGTGGGGTGTGCAGGAGGCAGCCAATCAATGATTCTCTCTCACCAATGTTTCTCTCTCTCTCTCCCTCCCTCTCCTTTCTGAAATCAATAAAAATACATTTTAAAATATATAATAGGAACTCAATAAACAAATGTTAAATTAACAAATTAGTGAACACTGGTGCAAATAATCTACAGAGAACAATGTACTCAAAAGTTTTATACATTGGATTAGAGGCCCGATGCATGAAATGCGTGGAAGGGGCTCAGCCCTTGCAGCCTTGGCCGGCCCTCGCAGCCTTGGTCGGCCCTTACAGCCTTGGCTTCATCTGGAAGGTCATCCCGAAGGTTGTTTGGCTGTTCGCTCTAATTAGCATATTAGCTCTTTATTATATAGGATTGGGGGAAAGAATCAAGGGCATGCTTGTACAGGCTGTGCTGAAATGGAAGAGGCCGTTCACTATTAACTTTTATAAATTTTAGACAACATATCTCTACAAAAATCTTAAAATGTAAAATGGCCAAGATCAAAAGGAAGGGAAGTCATCATATAAGGGAAATGAGGAAGAAACAAAAAACCAAAAGTAGTAAGCAGGATTAGGTGGTTTATGAGGGTGATGAACCCTATAATGGATTTTAATGCCCACATGAGTTCAACAGCCATACCTTAGGCCTGATTCAAGGTGAGGAGCCAAAACTGATCCCACTTCTTAAAGCAAGAGTTTAAAAGGATTGTTATGTCTATGAAAGGGGGATAGAAAAACCCTACTCATAAGCCCTAACCTGTGCCACTATATTTGAGGGGTCACAAAGTTAGAGAAATAGAAAAGGGACCCTAATCCAAGAAGTGAACATCAAAATTGGTGTGGGAAACCATAAGGCCTTGGTTGAGAACAACATGAAACTCTGGTAAGGCATTTCTACTATTCAGGACACAAAATTAAAAAAGCAAAAATACAAAAGTACAAATACATAAGAAAACAAATCACTATGAGAGGCAGTAGATGAAGGTATAAAGAATTAGTATGTCATTCACTAATCATCCGAGAGATGCAAATCAAAACAACAATGAGGTACCATCTTACACCTGTCAGACTGGCTATCATCAACAAATCAACAAACGACAAGTGCTGGAGAGGATGTGGAGAAAAAGGAACACTTTGTGCACTGCTGGTGGGAATGCAGACTGGTGCAGCCACTATGGAAGACAGTATGGAGTTTCCTCAAAAAACTAAAAATGGAACTCCCATTTGACCCTGTGATCCCACTTCTAGGAATATATCCCAAGAAACCAGAAACACCAATCAGAAAGGATATATGCACCCATATGTTCATAGCAGCACAATTTACCATAGCTAAGATCTGGAAACAGCCTAAGTGCCCATCAGTAGATGAATGGATTAGAAAACTGTGGTACTTCTACACGATGGAATACTATGCTGCTGTAAAAAAGAAGGAACTCTTACCATTTGCAACGGCATGGATGGAGCTGGAGAGCATTATGCTAAGTGAAATAAGCCAGTCAATGAAGGAAAAATACCACATGATCTCACTCATTCATGGATAATAGAGACCATTATAAACTTTTGAACAATAATAGATACAGAGGCAGAGCTGCCTCACACAGATTGTCAAACTGCAGCGGGAAGGCTGGGGAGGGTTGGGGGGCAGGAGGGAGGGGGGTAAGAGATCAACACGAAGGACTTGTATGCATGCATATGAGCATAACCAATGGAAATAAGACACTGGGGGGTAGAGGAAGCCAGGGGATTGTCAAGGGCGGGGGAAAAAAGGACATATGTAATACCCTTTGTAATACTTTAAGCAATAAAAAAAAATAAATAAATAAATAAATAAATAAAAATAAACATAAAAAAAATAAAAAAAAGAATTTGAAAATCAATGGAGCCTAAACCGATTTGGCTCAGTGGATAGAGCATCGGCCTGCGGACTGAAAGGTCCCAGGTTCGATTGCGGTCAAGGGCATGTACCTGGGTTGCGGGCACATCCCCAGTAGGAGATGTGCAGGAGGCAGCTGATCGATGTTTCTAACTCTCTATCTCTCTCCCTTCCTCTCTCTAAAAAATCAATAAAATATATTTAAAAAAAAAAAGAAAATCAATGGAAAAGAAAAAACAAAACAAAACAAAAAAGAATTAGTATGTCAAGAACTGAAGAGAGTAGAACAATCCAAAAGTATCAGACAAGCAGGCTAGAAATATTAAAGAAGAAAACGATAGGAAAGAATAGTATGAAAAAAGAGCAGGTGGACTTGAAAAGGAACCAAAAGAATTTCTAGACATGAAAAATACAGCCACTAAAAAACAAAACAAAACAACCACTCTGTGTTTGTTAATCAACAGATTAGGCATAGAGATGGAATGGTTGATGAGGTGGTCCAACATATGTTTAACAGGAGATTAGGGAGAACAGGAAAAAGCAATATTCAAAGAAAAAAATGGCTGAAGAATTTTCTAGAATTAAGAGATACAAATGCAAGAACCATAATGAATCCTCAGTGGGATGACTCAACAAACTGGTATATTCATTTAATAGGATTCTATTCTGCCATTAAAATGGGGAAATTATATATAGCTGTATAATCAGGGATAAATCTAGAAAAGATAATATTGAGTATAAAAAGTTTGTAGAGTATGATATTAGATATACAACTATAATGATACTGTGTGGTGTTTACAGATAATCACACCAAATGCAGTTTAATGGGGAAAAGAGAGAAAATATATTGGGATTGAGAAGCACAGAGAAAGGGGCTTCTACTCCATCTGTCATATTTTATTTTTTAAAAATCTTGCAAAATGTTAACATTTTTAGCTCTGAAAGTGGGAATATGGTTTTATTGTTACTCTGAAAATTTTCTCTACATTTGAAATGTTTCATTAAAAATAAACTCATTTATTTTTGAATTTTAAAATTACATCTTGTTACACAATCTGTAAAATAGTATTAAAAACCCTTGCATAGTGAGACATCTATAAGGATAAATTCTAAAGCACTGTTTAGAGTCAGAAATATTCTAACACAATTTTAATGCCTCTAAAGCACTTTATGTTATCTGTAGTTGCACCCAATATCTGATAGTCAAAAACCCCCAGAAGGCCTCAGAAGCAGTGGTTGTGAGATGGTATCACAGCACCATGATTCCTCATGTATCACATTTTATTACTTACTTTACACCAAGCATTGTGTAAGGGCTTTTAATCCTCCTAACCCTTTAAATGAAATAGGTAGGTTTATTAGTTCCATTTTACACATTATTTTCATTTGATAATTGAGGCACAGGGAGATTAAGTAACTTGCCCAAGGAAACAGTAGACCCAAGCCCAGGCAGTCTGGCTCCAAAGCTCAATTCTTTTATTTTTAAATATATTTTTATTGAATTCAGAGAGGGAGAGGGAGATAGAAACATCAATGATGAGAGAGAATCATTAATTGGCTGCCTCTTACACGTCCCCTACTGAGAATCGAACCCACAACCCGGGCATGTGCTCTTGACTGGAATTGAACCTGGGACCCTTCAGTCTGCAGGCTGACGCTCTATCCACTGAGCCAAACCAGCTAAGGCCAAAGCTCAATTCTTAACCACTACATTGGACTACAAGCCTGTGTGGCCATTTGGGTAAATTGATCTTGCACTTTCCCCTGTGGAAACACACCCTAGTCTTCCATACAGCTACCTATCTTTTTCCACTAATGACATTTTCTCCTGCATTCTCATACTCTCCTCTCTTTTTTCTTAAGCATAGGAAATGTGGGCATGTAAAAAAAAGGGGGGGGGCAAACATGTTTGGGGAGAAATACTTAAGTTCTGAAGTTGCTACTGGAATGTCATACTTAGTTAATTTCTGGGGGTAGTTAATTTCTGGGTTGCCTCCATGGCATTATTTATTTGGTGGAATATCAGTGTGATCATCCAGACACAGGATATACATTGTTTCAGAATAAAAATAATGTTAAAGAATTGTTTATATTTGGGGTCAATAACAACACACATTTTGAAGCTATCTATATTAGCAGTTTTCCTAAGTAGCAGTTTAAGAGACAGTATAATGAAGAGAATAGTTTGCATTTATTAGATATTTTAAACTTATGGTTTTAATTAATTGCCTAATATTTAAAAAATAAACTGAAATTTGATTGATTGTATAACTTTAATATTTGAAAATTTTTATTCAGAAGTTAACAACTTAATACAGTACAGATTTGTACAAAAAACAGGAACCGTTAAAAACTTCTGATCATACAGACAAAAATATGACTAAGCAAAGATTTAAAAAGGACAGGACATTTTGTAAATATTGTAATGCTTTAAGTTACTGTGGCAGATACAAAAATCAAGAATTCATTAACAGAGTGTATAAAAAAAGCAACTATATGAATTTTTAGCTGTTTAAATTAATGAAATATAACAGTAGTGGTATTTTTTTTTAAAAAAATGAGGTATTATTACACTGTAAACCAAAAACAGCATAAATAAATAAAGGCAATGTGCAATTAAGTGATACATGGTTATACATTTTAACTAAACAATAGACAACAAAAATTTTCCAGTTATTTATGGACTTTGTCATTTAAAAGTCTGGCTTGCTTGTGTACTTCTTATTTAAAAGTGACATAACTATCAATAAACAAGCACATCACTAAACATGCAGACCAAGCCAGTACAATTTTCCATCTCTACCAAATAAAAACTTTGTTTACATTTTATTTAAAACACTTAAGTCTGGTTTCTTATACATGATTCTTTTGTGCTTATTAGTTAGTAGTAACCTACATTAAACATCTTACTTTCTAGTTCAAGCAGCTTACGAAAGAAGCAGTTTTATTTGCATATGGATTAAAAACACAACAAACAAAATGAAACCAACATGCCTTTAACTCTCTTAGGCTTTCCAAGATTTTTAAGAAAATCCTTTAAATAGTATATTCAAATGAAAAAGCAGAGTCACGTCTGTTTCAAAGAGAATAGTAAACCAAGTAACAACTCCTTTTCCTTAAAGATTCATGGGTTGGCTTCAAAACTGCAGGAAAACAAGCTGATTAGTTCCTCCACCCTAAAAGAATTCTGCTGGTTGGGTGCAGGAAGCATAGCAGTAAGAGAATAATGTAGCTCAGAAAAAATTGTGGGAAGAACTAGATGCTGGTACTAAATGCTGGCTTCATTATTATTGCAAATATATCTTCAGAGTTTTCTGAAATAAAACTAACAAAGAATAATAGAGAAGTCTTGATTAGGAAATATTTGTAGCATGCTAATAAAACTGCTTCATTTGCTGTAAATTAAGAAAACCATTTACTGTCTGACTTAAAATACAGTTTCTTTTTACATGCTACTTTATTAGAAACTCCAAAAAAATAGTACTTTTGAATTTCCTATATTCAGAATCCAGTGAAAAACAAAACATTGTGGTCAAAATGTTGAACTTGATTTTTTACACCAAGTACATAATTTTAACGCAAATGTTATTATTGTATTCACTTTTGTCAAATATTTTTTCCTAAGGTTTTCTAAAAATTAGTGTTGCAGTACAACTGGTGATCAAAAAATATTAGAAATAAGCCTTGTACATCAATCAAAGTATATGTAAAACAGTTACTTTCTTTTGTGCTTATAATTGACTTAATTTATCAATGATTAGTTATCTGATTTCTGTTCTAATATCCCAACCCTTAAGAAGAAATGATTATACAAATATTACATTATATTTAAAGTAGTGCCAGTGTGCATGCAGACTAACAATACTTAAAAGAATATAACCCGAATCCAATTAATCTGAAAATAGTTACACTCTTGTACAATCATCTTTATTGATTTGTAAAAGCTGTATACACATCTAAAACCCTGAATTTACTTTGTAAAAATAAATCTTTAGCAATAAATGGCACTATCAAAATCCCATTATTCTCAGGCTATTATGGAATTATTTACATGCTTTTCAGCAACAGTTGAATCTTATTAGGACGAAAGCCAGTATATCAAAAAACCCTGTAGATTGCATTTGCAGTTATACTGTTGTTTACCTCTATATGAAAATATGGCTACATGCCTTACATGAATGATAATGCAGCTGTCTGTGTTGCTACTGTGTCCTGCAGCATACAATCTGCCACTAGGTTCCACTGCGCCATCCCATCGGTGCTTTCTTTACGGCACGTTGCTCCCCAGTGGAACACTTGCGACAAACTACGTTACGGAGAGTGATAAAGTGCTGTAAAAAAGAATGACTGAACCCACCTGTCTCTGTCATCTGCTCTTTTCCCCACTCAATCAAGGGCTGTGTTTTTAGAAAATCATGCCTCCACTAACATACTCATATTTGATTTTTTTTTAAAAATCAGTATTTTAAAGTTGGTGATCTTTGTCAAGGTGTTTTGAGATGAAAACATAAAAAGGTTAAAGGCACAATAAGAGGGAAGTGAATGCTACATATAAAATATGTTTCAAGTCTTCTAGGTTACTCAAGTCCAAAACCTTCTGAATTAGAAATTCCAATGATCAATTTCTGTTTCAGGTCCTTTTTGCTCTTGTAGGGGGGAAGGCAAAGTTGATTGAAGCAGGTGTGAGCCACAGGCAACCTAGGGAAAGAAAAAAATTTTTAAAGATACTAAAACACACACAGAATGACTGCTGAGCACCTTTCATAATACCATTCATATCTCTTTTACTTTCCCAAGAGATGACTCGTTCTTTCCTTTAGTGAACAAAGACTTATGAAGGACCTACTATGAGTTAGGCACACTTCCAGAAATGGGGCTAGGTTTACAGACAAGATAGTCTGTGTCTCTGCTCTCATCAGACTTTCATTCTGGAGGCATTATTTTTGGATTCAGACAAATCTGAATTTGAATACTGTCTCCCTCACTTACTAGCTGTTCATTTGTTCAAATGGCTTCATGTTTCCAAATCTCAGTTTCCTCATCACCATGATTTGGTAAACTATCCAACTAGGTTGTTTAAAAGATTAAAAGAGCTATCTATATAAAACACCTAGCAGAATAGTAGATAGTATGACTATTATTTCAATCTTGATTGTAACAAGAAACAAAAAATTTTTGAGACACTTGCTACCCACACTTTTATTGCTGCTGTCCTCAATGCACATGCAATATTCATCTTCTGACTCCTTGTGATCAGCTCCCCCAGCCTCTATCTGATGACACTGTCATCTTTCTTCAAGATTTCTACAGATTTTTTAGACTCTTCCCTTCAGTCTCTATGAACTCCACACCATCAGAATATTTGTCAGTGATAGCAGTGGGAAAGGACAAAATCCAGTTCAAGAATGAAAAGAACTGACAGAATTCAGGAAACATATGGGGCAGCAGGAAAAATGATTATAATCAAAGTACTGTCTGCACAAATCAGCTTTAGAAATTGCTAGTACAAGGTTAGGAAAATAAGTAGATCAACATTAATTCATCAACATTATTAGAAAATAATTTAAAGCCATCATTATTGTCATCACTTTCATATGCAAAGAGCATTAGACTAAAAAAAAAGAGGATTAGTACTAGAGGTACTTCTAGTACTAGAGGATCTCTAGTACTGATAATAATAGCCAAACTCCCACCTTAGTATTTTTAATAAAAAACACCTTTAAATAAAAATGAGGATTAGGCAGTATACTACTAAAAGCAAGCTAGTTCTAAAAGAGACCACAAAGCAGCAGATTTAGCAAAGCAAAAAGTTAATGGAAAGGGGTTATTATCAGTTAGTATTGGTATGTCTGAAAATTAATAGAGGACCTGAAGCCACAGTCTCTCGCATTTAAAGGCCATGTTTACTCCCAAGATTTTTCTATGAAAGAATCCTCTAATTATAAACATATTAGTAGCAAAACTTATAGATTAAAAATAAAATTTTAATCTGGAAATCTTACCAATTAGTAGAAGTTTCGTTCTTTGAGATTTTAAAATTCAAATCAGCCATTCCTCCTACAGGTACTCTGTCACTTCCCGTAGTAAAATGTAGCAACTTCTTTTGAAGATCAAGAGGAAATCCAAGCACAACATCCCAAAAGTATCTGGAGAACACCAAAGGAAATTTATATGAACGTCTTGAGGATCAGAAGAAAGCAGCGATTTTCAACCAATGTGCCGCAAGAATTTTTAAAATATGCAATACTTATTCAGCTAGGGGCATGAACTCTTTTCCCTTAGACTGTCAAATAAAAAAATGACAGCCAACACAATAGCTATCCAGTGTGAATGAATCAAAATTATACCTATTTTTTTTTGTCAGATCAGCAAAAAATATATTTTATGGTGTGCTGCAGAATTTTAGTAACTAGAAAAGGTTGAAAATTGCTGGAATAAAGTAACATAAAAGTAAGCTCTAAGGAAACAAAACTTCCCTAAACATACATAGTACTCTTGCTGTGAAATTAAGGAATGACAAGCTTCTATATATGAATTAGGTTTTTGACTAACTTTATTATAAATATACATTTTTATAAAATTATAAAAGTGGCCCAACAGTGGATAGGACAACAGCCAATTTTCTCCCACATAATTTTTCTTATTTTTCCAACACACTTGCTATTAAAATCCTATTTAGATGTGTATCATCCCTGAAATTCTAGAACCAAAGTCATTTTTTGAAAAGTAAAATTTCTATACTTTTGTAGAAACCTATTTATATCACTCTCTCCTTAGAAATTAAATAAGGCGGTGTGGAACTCCACAATAGTTCAGCTGACTGACTTGATCCTGAGATTGTCAGTTATACAAATAAACGAAACCACTTTGTCTTTCATCCCCTCTTCTGTGACCGCGCTATCAGAAGTATGAAGTGCTCACCTTATAGTCGAGTCAGTTTTCGCGTAGCCGTCATACTGAGTACTTCTCTGCAGAGCATGCATGTCCAGTTCAGGGCTTCCACACACCAGGATTTCAACCTCTTCTGGGCGAAGCAGCTGCCAATAATTATTTACCAAAAATGATAATAATACATGATAATTTAAAAAAGTGAAATTGGAACTATTTTCACTGAATCAAACTACAAAAATCGTGACTTCTCTTGCAGTAAATCAAATGATTAAAAAAAAATCTCCATTTATATTTTTCCTACTGAGGTAAGATATTTTTGCTTTTAAAAGTTTCATAAATCTTGTCAAACTACTAAGGCTCTCTCTCTCCCTTTTGCAAACATTAATTACAGTTTGCCTGAAAAACAAGCAGATGACTAAACATGAATCCAAATTACAGTTCTTCCCCCAAACCCGGCTTGAAACTGTCTCAGCCTCTACTGATCTGCCTGCCTCCTTCCAATACCTCCATATCCCTTCCAGTAATGCACAGGATGTGTGCACTCTAGAGTTTAGGTACTTGGTTACATACAGTCTGCTTGTGTTACTCACTGGTTTTCTTTACCTACATATGTTGTCTTCCACTTAAAGAGATTAAAACTGGAAAAGAAAAACCATGCTATGCCATTTAATTCCTTTTCCCCTCCCTCCACCCCCACAATTACCAGTGTGTCACAGACAAAACTCAGTGCTCCGTTTTCAAAGGTCCTTTCAACAACACATACGTGTCAAAGGTTACTCTGAAACTAGCTCTCTCCTATGAAAAGTAATTCAAATGAAAGACCTAACTCCAAACTCTCATAATAAACCTGAGGGGAAATAAAAGCAGCGTGATTGAGTTTGCCCTGGGTAGCTGGGGTGAAGAGCACCAGTTCTTTAGAAAACTGTGCTTTTACCTTATATTTTCAACATGGAGTTCTAGAAAGAGGCTGCCCCATGTTCATATGCCTCAAGATAAGGCAAACCAGGCAGAGTCCATCATGACCCTGGAGACAAACTACTTTTTCTGGGTAAAAGGCAACTCAGAGTTGTCAAGGGATTCTTGAAGCAGCAGGAAGCAGTTATAAATATGTTCTTTAGTCAATAAGAGGTGGCTTTTGCCCCCGAGCTTATGTGTTAACTGTTTTCTGTGCTTTGCCCCTCAGTATTAAGTCCTTGAGCCCACAGGATTTCTTCACCCACTTTGCTTGGGGGAATTTTTTAAAGCCCTAAAAGACATAGCATAAGACATAGCACAAGGGGAGAAGAATGGAGCTGACTGGTCTTGTTTCTCTTCAGAGTTAAGGCTGAAATGGGAGAAGTATTTTTTTTCTAGCTCTACCTTTAAAAAGTAGAAAACGTTTTCTATTTTAAAAGCTTATCTACTAAAATATTTAAGGAATTATTTGTCAGTTATTATCACATTATAAAACCTAACTGAAAGCATAATTTAAAGGTTTAAACTCACCATAAGGGCATTTGAAGCACACACACTATGAAATCCATAATAAAATGCAGCGAACTGCTTATAGATGGATTTGTTGAGAAGAAAGTCAATATAAAGCTGTACATATTCTGAAAAGCAATTTTCCATCTGTTACATAGTAAAAGTAAAAGGTAAACACTAATGCATTTGAATTAAGAAATGGTGTCTAACTTACCTTTCCTATTTTGATTAGTAACTGGAATTTTTTCACCACCTGGCTTTAAATTATAGGACTTAATTATTCCAAATTCTTCCTGAAAAACCTGATGGGAGATTCCAGCACAAGATATTTATTGGTATGGTTGATATAACAGGCTTTAGTGAACAGCTTTGTAAATTTTAAAAAGCAGTTTTTCTCCATCTTAGTACAAATCACATGCATTGCAAGGTAAAAAAGTAGGTCTTTAACTTAACCCTCTCTGTTGAATGTTAAACACTTTACTGATATTCACAAAACACCTGTGGCCATTTAGGTGTTTTGGAGCTATGTGGATTACTTTAATTTCCATTTCCCAATTATTGGTAGGCTCCCGAGTGGAAATGAGTTTTGGTGAATTTCTTTAAGCACTTTTTTCACTGCTCGTTCACCTGTGTCTTCATTGTCTACTTCATCAGGTTAAGATCCTCTGTGATAGGGGATATTATTGGTATGTCTTGACTAATCCTGTTCATCTTTTCTAATAATGGGTGTTTCATAACAAATGGCATTTTTCATATATGAAATACATGATTACAGAAAGCTATTTGTACCTGGAATGTTGAGTAGAAATCTTCCTCAACATTGCCCTCATATGACAGGAGTTCACTTAATCCATGGGCCAGCTCCTATAAAAAGAAATCTATTATCTGTGGTTTTAAACCAAATGATTTTTCCTAAAAGCAGATGTACAACTCACCTACATGTGAGATAGAGCAGATAAACTTTCAGATTTTGAAATAAAGATAATAAGTGAGATGTATTTTCACTGGAAAAGGTCATGTAAATGAGGTAAATATCCAGTTCATACTGTTCTTATGCAGCAAGCTAAGAGCATAGTTCTCATCATGATTCACTGCTATCTGCAACTTACTATTTATAAGTTTGCAGTATTTCTCATTTTCAACTTACATTCTTAAAAATATGCTGATGTTTCAGGATACATCTTTAAAACACAAAAACACAGCGTTCATGCATGTAAGTGGGGTCTATATTTCAGTTACAATGCCTTTCTTTTATCCAAGAAGTTGAGAACACTGGAAAAAACATTTTCCTGAATTAGGTTACAACTCATGCTACCAAGGAGCAAAGATTTAAACAAACGTAAAAAGTAACCAAATATTTTTTAAAAATTAGGTTTTATGAAAAAATTTTTACTTTATTTTAAATTAAGAGATTACATAAATAATAAGTTTTCCATCCATTAAAAACAAAATTTTATACAAAATATAGATAGGCATAGATTGCAATTATTAATAAAAATTATGGGTGCTGAACATTATAATTGGGATATTTGTGATTTAAAAAATATATATATTTTATTGATTTTTTTTTACAGAGAGGAAGGGAGAGGACTAGAGAGTTACAACCATCGATGGGAGAGAAAACATAGATCAGCTGCCTCCTGCACACCTCCTACTGGGGATGTGCCTGCAACCAAGGTACATGCCCTTGACCGGAATCAAACCCGGGACCCTTCAATCCGCAGGCTGATGCTCTGTCCTCTCAGCCAAACAAGTTAGGGCGAGTTTGTGATTTCTAAGAACTCCAGGGACAATCAGGTGAACCCAAGGGAAGGGACTTATCATCTTCTTTCAAAGATTAAGTTTTTAATGACAAAATACAATGTCAGTAGGTCATGAAGTTATATACTCAGATCTGCTACATTCAGGACTGTAGACCTTTTTACCCCAGCATTTGCATTTTCAAACCCTATTTTTTGTTGAGAACTGTCCATCAATACTGTCAATCTTAGACCCTTACCTGTAATATGCTAGCTCTAAAATATTTATTACCCATTCAATTAAACTTTCAAAATGATTTTTGTAAACGTATAATTAAAGTGTGTGTGAAGTTACAGAATAGTGCTTTTTGAATACCCTGGTCTTATTTAATACAGCATATTTGAGAGTGGCTTAGCAGAAGCAAAAGAGATAGTACACATACTAATTATAGGTTATGCTGCCTCTCCTCTGTTTTCAACATAAACCCTCCAGTGTAATTTTCACAAGACTGTTGGGAAGATTTCTTATTGTTTCTGGACAATTCTGTTGCTCCAAGTCATGGCTCACCTCTCAGAGAAGCAGTGGAGTATTCATTAGCATGGTCATGGAAAATTATCGCATTTATTAACACCATATTGAAGTCTCCATTGAGGAATATTTTGATTACTTTCTCTACTTTTTGTCCTACAGTCACAGATGTTGTCTTTATATTAAGAAGCATATCTACTATATGTTTCTCTTGAATTTCCTGTTCCCTCTTCTTGAAAACAGTATACAAATACATATGATAAAGAATTGAATAAAAAAGCAGTTAAAATTTTAGGGTATATTTTTACCATCTATGAAATGGAAATTAGGTGCCAATTTTAATAGGTGCTTTTTTAAGTTAATAAATGAATAATCCATTTATAAAACATATTTTAAAATTACCCACATTCCACCATCCTAACACAGCAGCAGTTTTCCTGTTTGCTTTCAGTCTTTATTGATGTATGTACAGAAACAGTTTTTTCAATAGTTGATCTCATAGCCACAATCCGGATTCATTATTAAAGAGCTAATAAAAGAATATAGGCTCAGGGAAATCTTCAGCTCCATAATATAAAACAACATATTGGTGTAGTCATTCATAAAATATCCATTATTTACTAAAAAAAAAAAGCTGGGTCTAAATCAAATTAAAATAACTTTAATCATAGAATTGGGCAACTTAGTGACAAAAATCACTAATAAAATTAGGAAATTTATCAGTAAAATATTTGTCAAAAACTATGTGGGGCAAAAAAATCACAAAAAAACTAAAATGAGACGGTAACTCAGAGATTAGTCTATTCCCATTGTTTTATGGGTAAGAAAATTAAGTGACTCATCCAGGGTCACAGCTAAGTACAGTATGTTGCAGAGACAAGACTACAGAAGGCAGATCTCTTCATCAGAGCCTGCTCTATTTTGCAAGCAGTAAAAAATATAAGGGATTGTCAGGAGGATGTGCATACTATCCATTTTTCTACTAAATTTTCACCTTAGATTAAACTTGATCAGAAATCTAAATTTTGACTGAGGAATATTATGAGACAGTCCCATGAAATTCATGTTGTATTGTTTTAAGAGATGCTGTTGGGTACACTGTTAACGATACTGCACAGTATCTTCTTAATAAGGATCCATAGAAGTAATCAATTACTAAGTGCTTTCTTATCTCCTGTAATCCCCAAATACATAAGTTTTACTGTCTCAGTATTCACATAAGGAAACTAGAGCTCAGAAACTTTAAACAACTTAGCTAAGTTCATAGAGCTAATAAGTGGCAGAGCTTGGATTCACATCTTGGCATCTCTGACTTCAAAGCCTGTTTATGGTAAAGAGCTGAAGAGTGCTGCAAAGTGAGTGATGTGTCTCCACAAGAAAGGAGAAATCAAGATAAAAAAGGAGATAGGTTACAAAAGTAGAGAGAAACCATATTTAAAAATAAGAATAGCATTAGGAGGAGAAAGACTGTGCAGGTAGAGGATGCTAGCATTAAGGAATATGATGCTAGTAGCTTTATACTTACAGGCATAATTTGACTTAAGTCATCAGTGGTGACACTGCAGATGCCCACTGGTGTATTTTGATCACTAGGAACGATGGGAGGGCTCAATAATTTCTTGTAACAGCAGGGGGGGAAACGAATATCCAGTGTAATGCTGTTATAAACAGCTAGTCCCATAAGCTATGCATACTAAATGTTAAGTATTAACATAAAATCCATGACAGCAAGTGAGTTTTAAATTATACATCAGTCTGTTTCTTGTATACTTCTTTCAGATTTAATGCTTTTTAATGAATCCCACATACTTCCTTTCCTTTCATTTCCCCACATAATTCTTTGATTACCAAGTCGTGTAAAAAGGAGGGATTTAGTTGATAGTATTTAATGATTTCTTTAGAAAAGTTTATTTACGATCATAACAGATAACAGTTTCACACACATCCAAAAATTAATATATAAGAAATACTTTCTAAATTTAAACAAAGATGGTGATTTTATAAGTAGCAGCAATTTATTTAATAGAACTCACTGAACACACTACTAATTTTGGTAACCATTTTATCTATTTTAAAATTAAATACAGACTAAAGAGAGCTGAGCTGAATAAACATATGGGTACACACACAGAGACATACATACACACTGTTGATAAGCTAACAGGACAATTACTCTCCTATGGTAATATCTGAAAGGCTTTTAATACTTGAAGTTTACTCAAAGGGTTAAAGTTAAAAAGCTACAGATGTTACATCTATATAAACTTTGCCCAATTATATTTAAAAAATATTTTTATTGATTTCATAAAAGGAAGAGGAAGGGAGAGAGAGAAACATCAATGATGAGAATCATTGATCGGCTGCCTCTTGCACAATCCCCACTGGGGATCAAGCCCGCAACCAGGGCATATACCTTGACCGGGAATTAAACGGCGACCTCCTGGTTCATAGGTCAATGCTCAACCACTGAGCCTCTGGGCCAACTGTATTTAATTTATCAGTTATATGGCAGAATGTAACATCCATTTGCTGAAAGAGGGGTTTCAGAACAAATTTCATATTTCAACTATCAAAGATTATTATATCAAGTTATTAAGGAAGTCATTCATTTTGTAGGCTCAAAAGGAAATCTTATATGGGCTGGACAAATTACTACAAACAATTTAAAAAAATTAGAAGACAGCCTGTATTTCAATTTGCTATGGCAGGATGAGGTTAATAATTTAAGGAATGGATATGCTACTTTATTGGTAACCATAGTAACAGAGACTGAGCAGTGTATGCAAGGGACCGATATTGAAAAGAAGTTCTAATATATGTCTTTAATTATGATATAGCAATAATGGCAAAAACCACAATACTACTGTAGTTACATTTATGAGTATTCACTCTAGTGACAAGTTCTATGCACTTTTCATTTTAAAAAGTTCTTTTAATTATATTTAACAGATGAGGAAGTAGCCTTACAGGATTTGCTGCAGGAAACTTCCATTCGCACTAAATCAATGTGCTCTGGTGGAAGCAGGAATGGGGATGAGGCGTCATGTGCTACAAACAGAGTTTGAAAACCCTACACTGTACTACACTGTTCCTACTCTTAGTTCCAATGCCCCTTGTAGTATAAGCAATCATACTTTTAAAAATTGTTATGTCTCATCATGCAATCTTCAAAAATTTTTATTATTATAGGTTTCGCCTGTAAACGCCAAAGCCATAACATATTTAAAAATGAAGTATTAGACCCCCGCTCCCACCTCCCAGCCGCTTCCCTCTCCTCTCGGTCCCCTCCACAAATAATAAATAAATAAATAAATAAATAAATAAATAAATAAATAAATAAATAAAGAAGCATTAGAACTAACTACATTTTCTCAATCATCATGCCTGTTCTCAATTTTTAGTTCTCCTCACCTTCAGTAGATCTCTCCACCGCTTACATGATCACAATCCACTACTGTCTCACATTTTTCCTATATGTTTTCATGCTTTTGAGGCATCAGTCTTATTTTCTACAGATTATCTTTGTGTGAGATAAATACACATTAACAATGAGATGTGGTGGCTATAATAATTTTAGATTTATGGCAGGTCCTTGAATAACATTGTTTCATTCAGTATTGTTTCATTGTAATGCTGACCAGATGCTGCAGGAACTTAACTCTTGTTTATATCAATTACCTTATGGTAAAATAGGTTTCGTTATATGTCATTTCACTTAAAGTTGTAGAGCCTATTGACAATGTTAAGTGAGAACTTACTGTAATTGTTTAACTCGAAATATGCAACATAAGTAAATATGCTTAATATGCTCCTTTGGATAATGACTGAATAGAAACTAATATCTATTGTAAAGAAAACAATTAGTGCCTGGCTGGTGTGGCTCAGTGGTAGAGCATTGACCCATGCACCAAGAGGTCACTGGTTCGTTTCCTGCTCAGGGCACAGGCTTGGGTTGCAGTTCAATCCCCAATGGAAGGCGTGCAGGAGGCAGCCAATCGATGTTTCCATCTCTCCCTTTCCCTTCCTCTATCTCTAAAAAAGTAAATTTATAAAAAAACATTAAAAAAGAAAACAATAAGCAAATTAATGATTTTATGTATAACATTATTCTAAAAATGTGATAGCTCAATAAGATCTAATACTGCAGTACAAATATTAGAAAGTCAAAATATCACTCAAATGTAAGCTGTGATGAGAATGTAAAGTGTGACAAACATATATCAGGAAATCCAAATAGCTCATAGTGTAATGAGAAGCATCAATGACTCAGGTTTTCAGTGAAGTTGAAACATTAACAAATGATTACTGTAAACAATACAATAGAAACAAAAGTCTAAGAATTGTTAAGTGTTCTATATTGTGGAACTTGGCACCTTGGACCTTTAGACATGACAGTATACACAAAATTGCATATTGAGTTTACCATTTCAATGTGTATCTTTGTTTCTAGAACCTTTTTTCCATCTAGTTTCTCAATTTCCATATACATTTCTCAGGATTTATTCCAACAAATGCAACAAAGATATTCAAAGCTCACCGTAAGATAGCTCTTTTAAAAAATATATATTTTTATTGATTTCAGAGAGGAAGATAGCTCTTAACTCTCCTCCTGAAGGTGTCTTGCCTAACTCCCAGTGTACCCTCTGCTTCAATCAACTGGACCTACACATTGTGCTGTAACACAGTTTTTGTTCTAGTCATTCTTCCACTGTATGTCTTTAAAATATATATATTGATTTTAGAAAGGAAGGGAGAAGGAGAGAGAGATAGAAACATCAATGATGAGAGAGAATCATTAATTGGCTGCTTCCTGCACACCCCCCACTGGGGACAAAGCCCACAACCTGGGCATATGCCCTGACTGGGAATCAAACCGTGACCTCCTGGTTATAGGTTGACGGGTGTCTTATTCTTTTACAGACCTGTGTGAATCAGATAGAATGGCTCCGTCTTTAAATGTCTACCTTCTGTGGGAGGACTATATTGAATCTTTTTCTCCTCAGAACTCCTTAGCAATTAATGTCAAGTGGTCATTTGACTCTGAGAACTGACTATCTTGCATGGTGGTCATCTGCCCATTTAAATGGTGAACTTGTTAAAGGAGGATAGTATTTTCCTCTTTTAACCTATGTATCTTCAGTGCTTGCTCATTTATTTACTCTTCCATCCTTTCACAATTATACTTCTTAGATTAAAAAAGCTAATGTGAAAGGTATCTTGTCCAATCTCCACTCAATACAAGATGCCTTCTGTAGTACACCTGACAGGGGTCAGAGGATGGCACAGGGGTTTATGTAATTTTAACAATACTTAAAGTAATGCCATATACTTTACATATTCCCAATATTTTCAATTTTTATTAATACTTTAGGATTTGAGGGGCAGATTAAAGACCTAGATTTAATTTCCACAATTTCGATTTAGTAAACTGAGTGAAATAAATGATTTTTCTGTTAGTTTTTTCACTTTGTACTTAGAACAAAAACAACTAATCATGCATAGAAGATACTTTGATTTTTAAAAGTCTTAATTTTCTGCTAAATTAGATAATATATGAAATATAAAATATTTTTATTTGGAGATAAGGTTTTCAGGAAAACATAAAAATTCAGTCATTCCTTTCAATTAATTAAATCTGCTGACGTGTAGCTGTGATATTACAAATAATAAAGATTATTGAAAATCTATTAGTAAATTTGACAAGCATGCTTAATTTGAGTAAAATGCTTGAAAACAGTTTTCTAATATTCAGGTAAAATTTTTAAAAATCTCTAGTCTCCTAGCACCTCCTAGTGGAAAGTTTAAAGGATACAATTCCAACCAATCGGAATTCAGAATAGTTATCACACTTAAAGCTGCTAAACCAATGGCAGTGTGAATCTTTGTGATATGTAAACATGCCTGAAAAAAAGAAACATGATTTCATTAGTGTGATTGATTTAAAAATCAGAGTGGTAAAAATATATATGACATTTCATCTGTTAGAAGCAAACCAGTTCAGTAATAGTTCTGTTACAAACAATCTCTCATGTTAAAATATATCAAATCTATGTACAGAGAGAATGCAGGAGCATTTTACTGTTCATTGGTATCCTGAAACATGGGGTAAAAAGACAGAAAATCAGTTGATTTTCTTTATAAAAATTCTAGTTTTATAAGTTATTGGTTATGATAAAAATTAATTTTGAGGATTATGTAGAGATTTCAGTTTATCCATGTCATCTCTAATTCCCTTTACCAGAAAGATGAGATATATATATAATACATACAAAATAAAGAAAAATAAACACTGAAAACTCTCCTCTGAAAAAAAAAACAATAAAAATAATGATTAGGTAGGTGTTTTCTCTAAGTAAAATAAACCCAAATTTAAATTTCAAATGATTATATCTGTCTTAAAAATTAATGAATTCTTATTCATTAAAATGGCTCATTATTTAATGAGAGAGGCTTTAAATATGAGTTTAGAAGAGCAAACTAGTTTTTTAAAATTTCAAATGTTCTTTATTTCAATGACAAATTAATTTCCCATGCATTTGGCTTATTTGGAAAGGAAGTGGATGCTCCCTTGCAAATATATACTTTCAAGTCTATATATTTTGTGTAGGATTCCCAATAAAATAACATTTTGATAATCAATTTGGTCAATTTTTAAAATTTAAATAATAGTCCTTAAAAAATCATTCAAGATTTATGGTTGACAAAAAAATCTGTAAAACCATAGGGTAGATTAAAAATAAGAGGGCCTAATCGAATCTAATAATTACAAAGAAATACTATTCATAAAAATTAAATACTCACCATAATCTGGATGAAAAATTTGGCGAATTAGAAGAAGGAACCATTCTTTAGTCAAGCCACCCATATCCAAACCAGCTTCCCCTACAAATGTAACTTTCAACTTCTTTTTCAAGTCTGCTCTTTTCCGGGTTAACTATTTGAAGAAAGTATATAGTAGAGGAGAACAAGGAAATTAACTTTTTAAAATGTGTTAGGTAGTCAGTATCTTATTTACAGTGTCCAAAACACAAAACACTAACCCATCCACCCCCTCATCCATTCATCCACCCACCCATCCATCCATCCATTCATCCATCCATCCATCCATCCATCCATCCATCCATCCATCCAATGAATCTGTCAGACACTGTGAACTAGGTATTACTAAGTTTGTTGTATAGATTAAGAAACAGAATTAGAGGAGGTCAGGTACCTTGACTGTATCCCAGGTTCATATTGTCTCCAAGATTCTAATTTAACAGATTACAATATAAAATAATTCATTTCCTTTTCTCTAACTTGCCTTCAGTACTAAGCTTTTAAAAATTACATAACTAAATCAGCCTTTAACTTATAATAGCCCCATGCAGATCTGGCTAAGAATTGTACATGCATGAAGCTCTATAATACATAGTACATAAAATCAAAGTAGACTTGACCCTTAATTGACCAAATATACCCTATAGATTAGACCCCTAATTTTATTAGATGAGTAATTTGAGGCTCGGCAAAGTTAAAATGACTTGTTACACACCCAACTAGTAATAAAGGTGGGTCTACAATCTAGGTTACATAGTCATACAGTTCTTTTTTTTAAAATATATTTTATTGATTTTTCACAGAGAGGAAGGGAGAGGGATAGAGAGTCAGAAACATCGATGAGAGAGAAACATCGATCAGCTGCCTCTTGCACACCCCCTCCTGGGGATGTGCCTGCAACCAAGGTACATGCCCTTGACCGGGATCAAACCTGGGACCCTTTAGTCCGCAGGCCGACGCTCTATCCACTGAGCCAAACCGATTAGGGCCATACAGTTCTATATAAAATTCCTTTCTGGGGAATTAACAACAAATTATTAATAAATATATAAAAATGGGCTTAATTGTGAATACAGAACTGACTTTATGGTATCAAAATATAAGGAAGCACACTTATTAGCATAAAGAAATAAGGCAGTTTATTAAAATTTTAGAATTATAGAATGTACTTAAAGCTTTAATCAATGAATATCATTTTTGAATAAATGATCTATACCTCATCAAGGGAATCGCTAACCAGATGTGTCCTCCTTACTTTCATATTTAGAAATAACATATTCATATCAGGTCTCTGTCTTCGAGATACTTTATCCACCAGACTTTGCTAATTGAAAAAGAAAGCAAACATTTTCACTGTTACTTAAATTGTAATTTCACTTAAAACATTTAAACTTCAGTAAAAATCACTATATTATTCTCTATGCCATATCCCATATAAATTTCATAAACTCAGTTATACAAATTTTGATTTATGAAAATGCTCTATTATTTTGCTTTGAAACAATGGTAACCAAAGGGGATCCAAAATGGAGGACCAAAAATAATTCACCTTCTATAGTAAAGTGTGCTATGTTTTAGTTTCCACATATCTCATCTCTTAAATAGCAAGGTTCTCTGTTTAATAAATACATAGCATGGTGTGGGAACATTTGAAATATACTTAGGTGATAAACTTGGCTTAAGGTTTTTTAGATATTGAATTACTCTCAAAGCATAATTAGTCTACTTTTAGAAAGTAGTTTGGTCAGTATTTATCAGAAACATTAATAGTGTTCATATTCTTTGTCCCAATAATTCTACTTCTAGGAATTCTAAAAACAGAAAATATTTCATACAGTGAGATGGTCATAGCATTACTATAAAAGCAAAACTTTAGAAATATACTACATTTGTATCTAATAGAATATAATACAGCTATCAAAAATGATGGTCATAAAAACTATGTAAATGGAAAATGTTTAAGGAAGGCACAACTGAAAAAAAGCAGGGAACAAAATTGTGGATACAACTCTTGCTCTTAAAAGATAATATACATAAAAAATATCAAAAGAACATTTATCAAAATGTTAAAAGTTATGTCTGAGTGATGAAAACATGGGTGATTAAAAATATCTATTTTTTGTGTTTTTTTTCAAAATATAAACAATGAGTATGTAAAAAAAATTAAAAAATATAAGGACTATATAAATATCCTCTAATATAAAGTCTACATATTTGCATACTTAATTTATCTAAATCTTTTTCAGATTACCTCATCTTTAGTAGCAAACTAAATGAACTATTGTACAGATTGAAGACTGTCATTTCAGACATTTTAAATACTGGCATATGCAGCAATTTGCTTTAGTACATAAAATTTTAATATCCCAAATCTCTATTATTAATCCTACTCTCATGATTTGGTAGGTTACTATAATAAAACATTCTAATTCAGACCCTTCTTCATTTCTCTAATTTCTATTTCTAAAGGCTTTCAATAGTTTTTCTCTTCTCTGGGTCCCACCTTTCATGCTCAAACTACCCTTTCCTACCTTCTGTTCCCAGTCTATACCTCCTGGGAAGCCATTACACTGGAAATGTCCCCCCACACTTATACTAGGATGGTAATTGAGCATGACAAGGCTCAGTGACTATTCCTCCCATCAGGAATTCATCTGTATAATAAAAGCTTAAATGTCCATTATAGTGGAACAACAGGACCGGTCTCTATGATGCACACTGACCCCCAGGGAGCAGACACTCAATGTAGAAGCTGCCCCCTGGTGGTCAGTGCACTCCCACAGGGGGAGCGCCGCTCAGCCAGAAGCCAGGCTCACAGCGATGACGGGAACCTCTCCTGCTTCCGCAGCAGCGCTAAGGAGCAGTGAGCAGGCAGGTGGTAAGGAGTGAGGAGTCCCAGACTTTGAGAGGGCACAGGCCGTGCTGAGGGACCCCCCTCCAGTGCATGATTTTCATGCACCGGGCCTCTAGTATTTAATAAAAAGTGCTTCAAATGAAAGAAGTAATAGTAGTGACATTTTAGATATAGTCTGATGAGGAAGTTATTTTTAGGTTGGGAATCTCTTTTACAACTTTAGATTATACCATGTAAGTAATCTCTTGTTTACAGTAACTACCTGTAAGGCTGTCCTCACGTCAAAATATTCACATCATTAATTCCAAGTGGTATGGCAGTTTACAAGTTAAAAATGTTGGGAAACACCTATAAGAACTGACAATGCCACTTGGCTCTTCCGTCTCTATAACTTGTGTCCATGACCTGTGGAAGACAGCCTGGGACAATCTACAGCCGCCACTCTCCTTGTATTGGGAAGGAAAATTCCACTGAAGAAGTTATTTGTTATCTTAAAATGGGGAGTGACAGCAGAAAACTGCTCAGAGGAACTTACATAAACTTCTAGATCTTTAGATTTTTTCTTACAAATATAAAAAAAATAGCCCAATGTAAAAACAAAATACTAAAAAGTTGCATGAAATTGCTTAAATGCAACTAATAAAAAATGTCAAAATGACTAGTTACATAGACTAATCTTTGAGCCAGTATCTACCCAAGATTAAGAATTCTGGTGCTAAATAAACCTATTGAAATTTTTCGGGGGAAGGGAGTAGGGTGGCTATGGAACTCCCTTGCACATAGTTAGTAACATTTCTTCTAATATCCCCATACTTGGTGTAAGCTGACTTTGAGATGTTACCAGTCCCTCAAATCTCTTGTCCAGCTCTGTGACAGGAAAAAAGTACTCACCTTCTGGGAACTGAATTACTGAAGATTAAACAATTCCTATTTTGTATGCAATTTTGAAGTAATGTGATTTATGCTTTTGCATTCTTTTTGTATTCTCAGACAAGACATGGAAACCACTTTTTTTTTTACTCTATGTGTCTCTTTTTATTTTAAAACGACTGCAACCAACCTTTCCTCTAATTTTTAAAGTTGTAAGTAATCATGTCCCAAAGTCAGATACTCAAAATATATGAGCATGTAAGTGTCTAGTCTAAAGCTCTAATAAAAAAAGCTCACTTAGTCTGATGCCTACTAAGTAAAGTATATAACTTGATTGTGCTGTGCTGAAACACAAGTGGTAGGGAGTGATGAGGGCGGGCCAGAGATAAACTCTGCCCTGCTCCGTAACTCGACTAAAGCCAACTTGACAGCTCCCCCATTTTCTATGGGCCTCTGTGCATTTGGTTTCCTAAGAAACCATAAAACATATTTTACCTTCTTTGGACATATTTCTCAGTTTTCTAAGATGACACTTGATTACATCTTCAATTTTATGGTTGTTTCTATTTGATTTTCATAAAACCAAGAAAACGTTTTAGAAGTTTGCTCATACGGGCACTCCTTGCCCTCACTGTAATTTTCACCAGAGCTCTCTGCTCGTTACTGAAGCTGGAATATGGTATCTACAAAATAATGTCCAACAAGTTCCCAGTACTTTGGATTTATGAGACACATTTAATCTTCCTGCTATATTTATAACATAATCAGAAGTTGGTGAGGGGTATCTTTTTCCTGTATCATAAACAGGTTTAAACACTTTTTGGGGAAATATAATGTGAATTTTACTTTCAACATTTCCTAATTATGCTAGAACAATTCATAAGACATTTGATGTATTAAATTATTTACTATATTGATTATAGTCAGCACAAATATGCTTACGTAGCTGGCTTACCCTTGCGATGCTTATCATCTGCTGCTCTGAGTCTCTCTGAATAATGATTTTTTTTGCAGCTATAGAAATAACGAATGGGTACTGACAGAAGGAAAACCTGCCCAACAAGTGGAAACAGAAAAAGCAAAATTGTGTATTTTTTAGCAAAATTATACTAAGGGAATGTAAGGTACCCCTTCTAACAATGTAACATTACTTTTGAATTATGTCTTATCATTTACAAAATGATCTCAAGTACATAATTTCTCTTAATCCCCACAGCCCTGTGAAGTGTGTGTCATTACCAGGGGTGCAGTACCTTTGTTTTCTGGAGGAAGCTACATCTAATGAGATATGTGCTAACTACTTACATTGTTATATAGTAATTCCAGTTTATGTACAGTCACCTGTACATCATTACCTGTGAAAAATATGGCCAACACCAGAACCAGGAGGCAGAGTGTTGATGAAGGAGGATTAGGACAGAAAGTTCAAGTACAGAAAGTAATATAAAAATCCATTATTAAATGGATATTTCTGAGATGAGAGCTTCAGAAATGAGGAAATCTTGTAATAACTATAGTAATAACAAGCAGAGTAATAAATTGAAGACCAATAAAAGTATGTTACTGTTAGTACTGCACTTAATGATATAGTAATATGAAATGATATGTGTTTGTAAAGGTACAACATTATGATCAAAGGTAAGGAAAACAACTTTTTTTCCTGGGTCAGAGCTCATTCTATGCTATGTAAAAGAGCCACAGACAAAGAGAGAAAGGCATTTGGAGAGAACTAGCATGGCAGTACTGACACTTCAGGAGTTAGACTCCACCAGAAGTGGCTGCGATGCATCCATCAGTTTTCATTGGAATCCATTTGAGGGCAGTCAGGCAAGGCATCCGTGACCACCAGGTGCCATGAAGGCACTATGGGGACACAGGAGGTAGCACTAGTGTGAACTGAAAATGAAATAGCTTTCCCTTGGATCGAAATTGTTAAAAACAGTAAGAGTTGTTCAGTACTAATGTGTAATGATTTTGAATCACTAAGTGCTAACTAAAAATTAAGAAATGAGTGTCCCTAGTCCTGGCACTTAGAAGAATGATGCTATGTGTATGAGATACTAGATAAACAGCTGAGGCTGCTCATGGCCAGCGGTGACTTGCCCTAGGGCTCCAGGTCCCGCTCTAGGTCCAGGCTGGCTTCCCAAGGGCTGGAGGGACCATAGGATAAAAGTCGAATTCATTCTTGGTACAATGCTGTGGTACAGTGGTTAGAGGTGCTCTGTATTAAAAGTTGTCACTAAAAAACACACAATAACTCTTGGAGTTGTTTTGTGGTTTTGTCTACAACGTTGTAATTATATTAAAGTTGGAGAAAAAAAGCTTCTTTGTAAAATAAACTTTCCCAAGAAAGTATTCATCACACTGACAGAAGTCCCCAGAAATGGAATTTTTATTCAGTTCCAAGTGTTCATATATGGACTGAAATATGTCCTGAGAGACATTTTATGTTTTAGGCCAATTCTTGTAGAAAGGGTCCCTGAAAGCTTAAACCAGTTTATAAACTAGTCTGTGGTTTGGGGTTACTTACATCCATCCCATATCTCTTAGTCAGTCTCCGTGAACTCTCCAGGACATCTCCTGGTCTGGGAATAAACTGTTTGGGATCATCTTGCTGGTTTAATTCAAATAGTAAGTGTGGATATAAGGGGCAGTGTACTAAAGAATTTGGTCAAATGTTTTGAAAATCTATTATGCCATTGTAATAAATCATTTGTGGTGAAGATCTTTCTCCAACATCCATTTTTTAAATACTGTATGTAAAGGTCAACCATTTTTCCTACAGAGTAAGGAAGAAAAGGAGTGAAATGTATGTGTGTACGTGCACATGAGTGTGATCACTGTGTTAGATCTGGGCACTGGGCACACTATGGGCCCATGGGGACAAAGATGCCTATCGCCTGTGCTTATGAATAAAGTGTTGTAGGACATAGACACCCCCATTCATTTACATATTGTCTAAGGTTGTATTTTTGTGCTGCAACAGACCAGAGATTGTATAGCCCAAAGGGCAAAAAATATTTACCATCTAGTACTAGTACTTTACAGAAAAAGTTTTTTAATCCCTGTCCTAGACAATAGCATATAGAATAAGAAGCTACAAGAAATTGCATATTAAGATAGTACCTTTCCCTTCTTAAAAAGATGTTATTAACCAAACCAAAAACAAATTAACATGCATGTGAATTCAAAATGTAACAGAAAAAGAAAATGCTTTCACAAATACAGTATTTCAAGGCTGAATAATTAAACTACATTTATAAGTTTATATGTAAAGGTATGGGGAGATTTAAATTTATTTACACAAACTTAAAACCCAGTCATTATTTTGAATAGTATTTCATTTAGGTGAGTAGCCAAATGAGCTTCTGACTGTACCTGTGGGAGTTTCCAAAGCTCTGCCAGGTGTGGTATTCCTCCATGAGATCAATGTGATCCAGTGTAGAATTATAGAAATCGGTATAAGGAATAAGGGGAGGGTGGACCAAATTGTTTGCAGTATCTGTAAAGATAAATTCTAACATAATGATCTTTTGCAACATGCGCATGGTTTACTCTAATAATAATAACATTTTAATGTCTACCAAGTAGTCTTTACCTATTCCTATTTTAAGCAATTATAGCTTCCAATGGAAAAAGTAGTTTTATAATTGTGATCAAAATAGAGCCAATAATTTGTTTTTTCAAAACTTGTGGTGGGGATTGTATTAGTATAGTAAAAGGAACGCCCAGATGGCCATCTGCTCTTTCTGTTCCCGCCATGAGTGTGTTCTCTCCTCAGCATCCCTCAGGAATTCATAGAAGTTCTTGTGTTCTTAGGAGTCACTACTTAGCAGATTATTTGCAGTTAGCCATAACACAGAATACTGCCCAATAAAAAGCATAAAGCTCTCTCATGCTTGTTAATTAACTGTGAACTCCATTATCAAAACAGAAAGTAAATTTCAACTCTCCACTTCAAAGAAATGCTTTAAAATGTAAGAATGCCTCCATAGTACTTTGAGATCCTTATGGAAATGTCTCTAATATTTAACAAAAGAAAAGTAAAGATGATAGAAGAACAAAACCTACTAAGTAAAGCCAGCACTTTAGATGCTGATGGGATCCACCAGGAACATTTTGTTAGGGGTGGAAATTCTTCAGGCTTTGCAGGAAACAGTCGTAAAGAAATAAACTGCAGCAATCTCTCTACCAGTTGTTTGAACCTCTTCTGGGATAATCTGGTAAAGATTTTGAAATAATTCCAATCAAAATTCACATTGTCTATTTTGGCAATAATTCATTAGATAGTAAAGTGCATTCTATATGCATAAACTTTTAGAATATTCCCCCAAATTCTATTTTTAAATTGCCAAACATTTGAAAAGATGGAAGATCTTACCTGGAATATTACTTCTTAATGGAATAAGAAATAAACATTAATATTACTATAAAGTTAGTATTAAACATTTCATGTTATGCCCAAAACTAAGATGTGTAAAGGCTTTCAACAGTCAATTCTATTATTTGCAGACTCTGTATGTGCAAATTCACCTACTTGCTAAAATTAATTGTAACCCCCAAATTGATAATGTGGCTCTTTCATTGTTACTTGTAGATGTGCAAACAGTGGCAAAAAATTTTAGTTGCCCAATGTGCACATTCCCAGCTGAAGCTGAAAAAGGAACGCTCTATCTTGTTCTAGCTGTCATGCTGTAAGCAAGCGGCTTTTATGCAGTCTGCATAGTGTCATGTTTTTCACATTTTGTGCTTTTTGTTAGTGATTTTGCTGTTTTAAAATGGCCCCCAAAAGTAGTGTGAAAGTTTTGTCCAGTCTTCCTAAGTACAAGAAGGATGTTGTATGCCATACAGAGGATACACTTGTGTTAGATAACATTTGTTCAGACATGAATTAGAGTGCTGTTGACTGTAAATTCAGTGTTAATGAAACAACAATTTAATTAAATAAGATGTCTTTAAATAGAAGTATAGGTAAAGCAAGGTTATGTAGTCATCAGCTGATGAAAATGTTGACCTTAAAGCTCACAGGAGCCTAACCCTGTGTTTCCTTTAGGGGCAATAGTTTAGTATTCACTAATTCACTATTCACAGTACATTTATAGGACATTAGAGGCCTGGTGCACAAATTCGTGCACCAGTGGCGTCCCTCGGCCTGGCCTGCGGGATCAGGCCGAAACCAGTTCTCTGACATCCCCTGAGAGGTCCCGGATTGCGAGAGGGCGCAGGCCAGGCCGAGGGACCCCACCGATGCATGATTGGGGCCAGGGAGGAACATGGGAGGTTGGTTAGCCAGGGAGGGACCATAGGAGGGCTCCAGGGCGTGTCTGGCCTGTCTCGCTCAGTCCTGGACCCCAGCAGCAAGATAACCTACCAGTTGGAGTGTCTGCCCCCTGGTGGTCAGTGCACGTCATAGCGAGTGGTTGAGTGGCCTTAGCATATCATTAGCATCTTATGCTTTGATTGGTTGAACAGCTGACCGGACGACCTAATATGGACACTTAGCATATTAGGCTTTTATTATATAGGATACTACTGTGAATAATGAGCATCAACTGTATTTTAAAATTAATTTTGAAAATATTTTGCCTCTTTGTTATCAATCATGAAGAAAAGTAATTGTTGATGTGAGTATAGTTCTATGAAAAAAGTATGATACCTTTATAAATTGATATTGATGGCTAATCTACATTTTATAAAGATGCTTTTGGGGAAGGAAAAGCACCATGTAAATAATGCTGAAATTTATATTGATACAGAGATAGGAAATAAAAAGACACAAATTAAAATACTAATGTCTGAGCAAATCCAGGCACCATCTATGAGATGTTTGAAAAACCAGTGATAGAGATGCACTGCATAAAAGCAAGAGCAGTGGACAGAAATCTCAACCACAGCTTGCACAAGCAAAATGGTTACTGACATTAGAAACAGATTTTAAATTATCCTTTATGTAGTACTAAAATATATGCATATAATTGCCTTTCGAGGCACTGTGAAGTATAAGTATCATTTCTAAAGACCTGCAAACATTTAATATTTTTAACTCATAGCAAACTTAAAACTCTAAGATTATGAAGGTTCTTAATATCATAGAAGGACTTACTTTTTAACCCAGTGGACTAAGAAATGATGGTCAGCTTCAACTAAGGCAGCTATCTGTCTTAGCAAGTGAGCATAGATGACGTACGTAGATGTGTTATTAAACTGAGGATTCTGAGAAAGATATTAAAAGTAATTGTGTTAAAATATTGTTAACATGTAAAAAGAAAGACACTAAGCTTGATGAGCTAAGTGGTAAATTCAGAAGACGAGATTTGAAGTTATGAAATACTAGGTGAAATCCTTTAAAACAATAATTTATTTGTTTATTTAATTAGCAGAGACTTGGTACAGTTCTGCTGAGGTACAGTGGAAAGAGCACGGGCTTTGGAATTGGGGCGGATCTGGGTCTGAGTGAGCAGAGCTTATTGCTAATATATAGTCCTCAAAAACTTGAGCTTCATGTTGTTTTCTAGCATTCACTATCTCTACATATATATATTTCCTCCCCTAGTTTTCCCTTTCTCCTACTCCTCCCTATTTTCCTTCCTTACATCTCTCAACTACTTCTTGTCTGTTCCTCCCCACACACACTTTTCTTTTTTCCTCTCTTCCCGCTTCTCTATCTTTACCCTGCATATTTCCTTTTATTGAACACAGTAATGAACTAAACACTATCCTATTTAGTATATATTTTTTTTCTTACCTTTAAATAAGGTAATTACATATGTGTACTTTTTGCAAATTGTAAATGACACAGATGCAGTGTGCTAGCTATGGTAATAATATAATTCTTTCATAAAAATAGTAAAAACTAAAAATTGCTTTTCATTTGTCTGGACCTAATTTTTTCTATCTGTGAATCTGTAGCTCTCAAGAAGAAAAAGTTCATTATCTTTGTGTTTTTTTTTAAATATATTTTATTGATTTTTTACAGAGAGGAAGGGAGAGGAATAGAGAGAAACATCGATGAGAGAGAAACATCGATCAGCTGCCTCCTGCACACTCCCCACTGGGGATGTGCCTACAACCAAGGTAACATGCCCTTGACCAGAATCGAACCCGGGACCCTTGAGTCCGCAGGCTGATGCTCTATCCACTGAGCAAAACTGGTTAGGGCCATCATCTTTGTTTTGCAAATATAAACCACTTTGATTTTTCTATTCGTATTCTAGCTTAAGCATTTATTGAAAATACAGAGAAACTGGAAACTTACTACTTAGAAAATAAAAGAAAGTTTTGGAGCCCATTCTAGTTATAAGAAAGGAGATTAACTGGAGGGGGAAGATGTTCTTCCCTTCTGTTTGTGCCCGAATACCACAGCAGGAAGGCAAGAATTAAAAATTTAATCCCAGAGATAAATTAGCTTCCCATTGTTTGTTTGTTGTAGCTTTAATTCTCTAGTTACAAGTAACTGCAATCCAAAAGTATCAATAATGTTGCTCAAAAGAATACTTAATATTTGATATAATTTCACCTATATACGTGCACAGACTGAGGTCTAAATTAGATAACTAAATTCTTGCTTTCTTACCTGTAAAAGTATAAAATATGCTCTAAGATCATCTTTTGTTCGTGGACTGAAAAAGAAGTATAATTGATTAGAGATTACAGTATATAATAAAAAATGATCCATTGAATTGAGTTGATAAAAGCCCAAAACTAGACTTAATATGTATTATTATTGAGACAGTAACATATCTCTAATATGCTGAAAAGATAGGTTCCTGTGTGCCTACTCTAGGCTGATTCTGAAGATAACTAAAAATGGAGTTAACTAGGCTATTTTATGAGGTAAATATTATGATTAACTCTGGAAACAGTTAAGAGTCTGGAAAATAATTAACAATTTTAGAATACTTATGTTTTTGTTTTAATAAAGGATAACTGAGATCTCAAAAATATCTATGCATTGAAAAAAGAAATAGGTTTGTGAGTACAGGTCTATTACTGAAATGAAAGTTGTAGAAGTGTCTGCAAGTCAAATCACACTTTGAATACATCTAGTATATTTCTAATGAAAAGAATCTTATTTTGAATACCTCTGAAAAGTAACTAAATTTTAGTCTGTGCCATGTTAATCTGGATTTCCACATGATCAAATTTGACCAAGTTTTTGTTATTCCCCAAGCTGATGAGTGTTACTTGTCCTCTGAAGACCTATTAAATACACTCACAGACACTCGGAAGTAAGTAACTTCTTGCATTACAAATGGTTCCCCTATGTGATAACTAGATGCAATTAATGATCCTTGATTGGATCCTGGATTGAAAAATAAAACCCAGATATTAAAGAACACTTTTGAGCCAACTAGGGAAATTTAAATGTGGACTGTATTTTAGAGAGTATTAAATGAATACTAAATGTATTATGGTCACAGAGAAAAATGTGATTAGGAAATACATGCTGAAGTAATTAGGGGCAAAGTATCATGACGCCTTCCATTTACTAAAAACAGATTCCATACAGAGGGAGAAAAAGCAAAAGCAAATGTGACAAAAAGTGAACAACTCGTGAATTCAGGTGATGGTGAATGAGTTTTCATTATCTTTAACTTTTCTGTAATTTGAAATTTTTCAAAATCAATGTTGGAGGGAAAATGGTTCACCTCCAAGTATCTTCTTGAATTCCCTTTAAGAAAATAAAATGATGAAATAATAATTTACCTTTCTGTTATAGTTATAAATTAAGTATGAAAATATAAATTGTTGCCCAAAATATACTGGATGACCTTTACAAAATATAAAGCCACATAATCTGAAATATAACTATGTATTACATGTATTAAAGTTAGAAATAAATATGTATATGCTTATATATATATATATATATAACATTTTTAAATTAGTAATATTTCTTTGTAGGAGAATTATCTCAACAAAATAATGATTTATATTATTTAGGTTTAAACCAAATTGAAACCATTTCTGTCTATAATATTCTACATAACTTTCAGACTATTTTCTCAATGGGACTAATGTTTTGTTTTAGAAATTATATTTGAAAATATTTTAAAACACTCAAGGCAATTCATAAATATTAAAATTCCTGGTGATAGGAGAGTCCTACTTTTTTCCATTTTATAGCTGCACCATTATGATTTCCAACTCTCTGGCCTATGCACTAGTATTGCACTACAGTATACAGTTCAGGCTATAGAAATTGTGGTTAAGATCACAGGCTCTTTGCCAAACCGCATGGGTTCTACTCCTGACTCACACACTTACTGGGTTAACTTGGGCAATTTACTCTGTAAATTTTCTCAACTGTGAAATGAAAATAATCATATTACCTATCTCATAGAATTGTAGTAAAAATTCAATGAGAAACACATGTAAAATTGTTAGGAAGATGCTTAGCCCATAATAGTCAATAAACTAGATTTTGTTGTTATAATAAATTCAAAATAAAACAAGACTTTTAGGTACTGCACACACATTCCTCTGAAACATGAGTCCTGTCACATTGTCATTTTAATCTGTATTGGACACACTTTTCAAGGGCAGAGAGGGGAAGCTTTGAGGGTTTGCTTACTAGAGGGGACTGAGATTCCAGCAGTTTCAGACCACTGGACTTCCTCATTCTCCTACAAATGCTCTTTACATTCTAATTTTCTCTTCATTTTTAATGAAGCATTATGTGTTCAACCAGAAATATAAAATTCAAGGAAAATGCAAATATATTACTAGAATGATAAATTAGGAAAATCACATGAAATTATATGTTATGATTTCAATTATTTTAAAAGATGACTAGACAAAAATAGCAAAATGTAAACATTTGTACTTTTTTTACACTACTCTAGCTTTAAAAAATTTTTCTATAATAACCAGGCATCTCTTTGAAAATTTATTAAATTTTGAACAATGTTATTAAAATATATAAAGGTACATTTGACATTATATTTAAGAATTCTAGTTTGGTAATATTTTTAGACTGGGCTTAATATAAACATGTAAATTATAATTTTATGGTACTCATATGACTTTATAGAAGCTATTAATTGAAATTATAGTGCTGTTTAAACAATATCAATTTAAATAATATGTACTTTTGAAAGTATATTTTTATATTCTACATATTCTCAGTTCAAAACATTATCAGTTGCATTGCCCATCATTCCTTAAATAATGATTCAATATTTAGTTCTAAGAAAAAACATTTCAGCAGTTAAACTTACATTTCCTTATATTAGAAATAAAAAATTTTGCTTTGGCTACCAGAAAGTCCAAGGCTAAATTTAAGCCCGTATTATTTCATCCTAGGTTACATGTAACTACCCATCCCGTATCTGTATAGCACTCATGTCTGTACACAACAGATTTTATATATGATGTTAAAGGATTCAGAGATCTTCTGAAGCCCACCCATAGACCATCCTGAGAAGTCACAAATCTCAAGTTTAAAAAATTTGTTGTTAATGGTTTATAACTTCTTTCTATCTTTGTTTTTATTACAACAACTAAAATTGACTCAGTAAAATACATACATATGTAAGATAAGGTGTATGAGATGTGTAAACTAACCATCTATACTGACTAGCTAGATATTAATTACAATTACCCTTTCCATTCTCGTAACAGGCTGTTAATGATTCCCTTTAATACTGTCTTCTGAATGTCTTGAGGCTGTAGGCAAAAGAAAATCAGAAGATAATTAGGATTAGCTACTAAAGTGACTTTAAAGATTGTTTATCCATTCACCTATTAAAGGATATCTGGGTTGCTTCCAATTTTGGGCAATTTTGAATAAGGTTGCTATAAAATTTGTGTGCAGGTTTTTGGGTGGACATAAGTTTCGAATCATTTGGGTAGACAACTAGGGTATGACTTTTGGGTCATATTGTAAACTTGTTTAGCTGTGTAAGAAAATGGAAATATGACTTATTGAAATTTGTGGGATACAGCAAAAGTAGTAAATGAATATATTAGACAAAAAGATGTAAAATAAACAATTTAAGCTTTCAATCTTGGGAAATTAAAACAGGAAATCAAGTCCAAGTAATCAGAAGAAAATACATAATAAAGGTTAGAAGAGAAATCAGTAT
Organism: Myotis lucifugus; assembly: GCF_000147115.1. Lineage (NCBI taxonomy): Eukaryota > Metazoa > Chordata > Mammalia > Chiroptera > Vespertilionidae > Myotis > Myotis lucifugus. Next base: position 5,610,098 of record NW_005871114.1, read on the forward strand.
AAATGAAAACAGGGAACTAATAGAGAAAAAGCAATAAAACCAAATGCTAGTTTTTGGAAAAGGTTAATAAAGTTGATGAACCTTTAGCAAGACTAACCAAGAAAGGAAGATTAAAGACAATAATTACTAATATCAGAACTGAAAGCAGGATCATCACTACTGATACCTGGACACTGAAAGGATATCAGAGAACTATTATGAACAACTCTGCCCACAAATTAAAAACCTAGATAAAATACACCAAGTCTTTGGGAGATACAATCTCCCAAAGTCACACATCGATAATTTGAATGGACTTATATTTATTAAAGAAACTGAATCAATGACTAATAACTTTCCAAAACAAAAAACACCAGGCCCAGATGATTTTACTGGTGAGTTCTACTGAAAATTTAAGAAAGAAAGGATGCCAATTCTTTACAATTTCTTCCAAAAAACAGAAGAGAGAATATTTCCTAACTTATTCTATGACATCAGCATTATCCTAATACCAACCTAAAGATATTACAAGAAAAAAATTACAGATCAATATCTCTTCTGAACACAGATGTAAAAATCCTCAACAAAGTATTAGCAAATCAAATCCAACAATGTATACAAAGAATTAATACACCATAACCAAGTGGGATTTATTCCATGTATGCAAGGCTGGCTCATCATTTGAAAATCAATTAATGTAACTCATCACATCAATAGGTTGAAGAAGAAAATATATGATCATATCAGTAGCTATGAAAGCATTTGATAAAATTTAACACCAATTCATGATAAAGAAAACCTCAGCAAACTAGGAATGGAGGGAAATTTCCTCAATTTGGTGAAGAACATCTACAAAAATCCTTGAGTCAACAATTTTAATGGTGAAAAACTGATAGGTTCATCTTGTATTTTCCCTATCTCAGTCCTGGAATTAGCCATTTCTCCAGGGAGCTCTGGTTCCTTTCTGTGAGGAATGGTATTTAGAAACCGTGCATGCTAAAGTGCTCATTGCTACTAGGCCCTTTCAGAGAACAGGGTTAGGAAATACACACACACACACACACACACACACACACACACACACACACGTATCCATATCCATCTATTAAAATCCTTGAGTTCATTATGATGTCTTAATGCCAAAAACTAAGAAAAACTAAAGATTTGTTTACATATTTTAAAAAATCTTTAGACTGAAGATATATAAAATACTGTGTATAAAAATTACTTGGCTTAGGTTTTTTTTAAGGTATGGTTATAATATTCGAAGTATAGCTAGGTGGGGTTTTTTTCTGTTTGTATTACATTTTAAAGGATTTCCCCTCATGTTGTATATTTTTAATTTTTTAGTGTCTATAAAATATTAATATCATTCCAAGTCAGAAAAAGTCAGAGAAGTGTCCCAGGAGTGGAAATTTTGGGTCACAATTTATGCATAAGCAAAATGTGTTAGCAATAATGCCCAGCAGTTTTCCAAAGTGGTTGTTTATACTTACCCAATCAGGCTATGAAAGTTCTAAGTGCTCCACAATATTGCCTATTCTTGGCAAGGTTCTTAAATTTTTTTTCTACTAATTTTGAATGGATATATAATCTTATCTTCATTTCTCTAATGACAAATGTTATTAACTACCCTTTCATATATTTAATTGTGAAGTACTGAGATTAGCAATAAGCAAGAATGTCTGCTATAACTTATTTTATTCAAAATTATATAATAAGGCAACTACAACTATGCATGCATACATAGGTACAAGGATTGGAAAGAGATAAGACTCTCATTTTACACAAACAACATGATTGTCTATATAGAAAATCCAAATAAATCTGATGTACTGTGAGAATTAATGAATAAATTTAGCAAGGTAAATAAAGATAAATATATGAAGGTATTTCTATACTAGTAACAATTAGAAAATGAAATTACAATAGGATAAAAAAATCAAGTACCTAGAAATAAATGTAATAAGATATGTCAGACCTTTACTCAGAAAACTGAAGCATTACCAAGAGAAATTAAAGAAGATTTAAGTAATTGGAGGGATATACCATGTTCATGGATTGAAAGGATGTCAATTCCTCACATACTGATCTATAGCAGTAGGGTTCTCAAAATGTGATCCCTGGATCAGGAGCATCAATGTATCCTGGGAACTTGTTAGAAACACAGATTCTTGGACTCTATCCCGGACATTCCGAATCTGAAACTCGGCATTTTAAGAAGCCCTTCCTGTGACTCTGATAGATGATAAAATTTGAGAACCACTCATCTGCAGATTCAATGCAATGCCAATACAATCAAATAACTGACCTCCTTTTGCTTAAGTGAAGCATAATTTTACGTTAGTAGGACTCCCTAAACAAGGACTGGACATAAATATATTTTCTGCTTAATTCTCATTTAGTTATAAAAATAAAAACAATCTTAACTTTCTGAGAATTCCAACTACATTTACTATAAAATTACATCACAGTGATTTTTACAATATTTGTGTAGTTGCTTTTGAAATACAGAAGAGACAAAGAATTATACTATTTGCATGTGTTCATAAACAATACTTACAGTATTAAGTAAGGCATCATATACAGCATTCACAAATTTAGCATTAATCCCAGAGTCTTCAATGGTATTAAATGAGGTGGTGGCATCTTTCTGCAAACCCAATTAAAGAATTAGGTGTATATAAAATTTTAAGACTGTTCTTACTCATATTTGAATCATAACTGTTCCTTCATAATTTCTAATATTTTCTAGTATGATGATAAGAACTTTCAGGGAAAAATTGCTAAAATGAAAAATGAATATAGAAGAATTATTTTAATAACTTAAAACTGAAAGAATGGAGACAAATATTAACATTTAATACAAATAAAATCTAAGATATCACGCAATATTTGTGATATAAGTAATTTCAGAAATTAATACATGTATGTTTTTCTAAACAGTTGCTTAAGTCAATTACTGGGTAGAAAAAAGAGGTAAACTTATCATCTATGTTTTTTAAATTTAAAATGAAAAATGTGTTTTATGTATTATTACCTTAAATGCAGCATTTAGTTCTGGGAAAGAATCAAATGTTGTTAGATAAAAATCATGTACTGCTTTCCAATCTCCTGACGACTTAGCTTTTTCTACATCTTCCCTAAAATGAAAACATATACTAACCATAATAGAAGGAAATATTATTCAGATAAAATAGCATTACTTTACACATAAATGTCACCAAACATGCAACTTGATATACTGAAGCTGAACACAGAAACGCTCCAATTAATGTAAATATGATTTATGGATCTACAATTCTTAATTAGATTGATATATTAATCCAGCTTCAGCTTTCCCATTTACTTGCTTTTTGAAAAGTTCATTCTTGACATGCTTATTATAAGTAACACTCTTTCTTCACTTCAAAGCTAAATGTCTTGAGAGACTTTGTTTATATGCTATCTCTACTTTCTCATTATCCCTTTGCTCCTTCATATATCCAGTGGAATTTTTTAGTAGTGACATAGCTTTTATAGTTCATGTGTTACATAGCATTTAAAATCTTATTTTTTAAAAAGGAAACATTCTATTATTTTATTACTACCTTTGTCTCCTGCTTTGCCTGTTTTGACTCATATTCTCTTATTTAGTGTTGCTTTTGCTGCAACATCATCTACCCCTTACCTGTTACTTAGACATTTGTTTTCATCTTCCACTTGAGACTTCTAGTCTTTTGTGACTGCCCTCTTGGCTAATACCTTATCATGATCCACAAGATCAACTGCTCACACAAAACTATTAAATTATATAAAGTACTGACATGCAGGTAACTCTATGTCTACATATAATAGTGAACTCCAACTTACTGAAAGTCTTTCATAGTTTTGGGCTGGATAGGAAGGGTAGATTCTGGAGGAACTGCAGCCTTTATTTCAGATGATGATGCATCTGTAGAGACACGCTGTTTCTGTCTAACATCAAGGGAAATCGGTGGTAGGTCTCTCACTGTGAAGCATAAAAAAGCATTCAGAGTAATTAATCATACAATTTTCCGAATTATAAAATGCCAGGCTAACTCAACATGAACGGAAGACAAATGAATTATTTTGTGTTGCATTCACCTTGGGGTCATGTGACAGAAAGTCCTACCACAGGGAAGGGCACTTACAGGAGGGTCTAACACCCCTACCCCAACTTCACCCATAACAGATATTAGGCTGTATTTTACATTAAAAGTTATCTACAGATGTAAAACAGTTTCTTTCCCCTGCTCTTTTCCCAAAAGTTGTCTTTCAGGGAATATTTCAGTGAGATTCAATGCTTTAAATGTTTATTAGCTCTTTGAATATGTCCAAATCATTTATTTGCATTCTCAGCAATTCTTTGTTGGAGTTTTAGCATTTTCTTAAGAATTTGCATGAAATTTTCATTTTATTCTGTTTGCAAATAGTTCATTGTTCTTTTTGTTGTACTTTATAACCTTTTAATTATGTAATAAAATGAATATACAAGAATCTCATAAAACAAACATATGGCTTAATGAATAGTATTTATTATAAAACAAACACCTTTGAAACCACTAACCAGTCAAGGGATAGTGTTACCAGCCCCTCCTTGCTCCAACTACCCATATGTTGAGTAGACTCTGCCTATTTTAATGATAATTTCTCAGATTCCTTTTTATCTTTTTTTCATTAATTTTTAAACATTTCCACCTGTTTTCTTATAATTCCTTTTACGGCATGATTTGTTATATTTGTTTACTTTTGTGTTTCTCCTAGTTTTAAAAATATGTTTAATTCTTTTCTTTATTGCCACCTTTCTCAATGTTTATAATTCCATGTTATTTCAAGTGTCATATTTTCTTAATGAATTTCAGCTCATCTTGAAATAGGGTTTATCTGTTTTTGTGGATATGTGTTTATGATGGGCTCTCATTGTTCAAGTGGCTGTTATTCTGTTTCTTATTCTTTTTTAGTACAATAACATTTTGTAATAAAAAATTATAGAATTTTTCCCTGGCTGGTGTGGCTTAAGTTGGTTGGGCATCATCCCTTGTACCAGGAGGTAGCCATTTCCATTCCCAAAGGCGCATTTCTGGGCTGTGGGCTTGATCCCTGGTAGGGGGCATGCAGGAGGCAGCCGATCAATGTTTCTTTCTCCCTCTCCCTTCTTCTCTCTCTAAGAAACCAATGAACTATTCTTTAAAACAAATTCTGGAATTTTATTTTGCTCGTTTTCTATTGCCAGTATTTTTTTAAAACGTGTTTATTGATTTCAGAGAGAGGAAGAGAGAGGGAGAGGGGGTAGAAACATCAATGGTGGAGAGAATCATTGACCTGCTTGCCGGGAGCCGGTCCATCCTTGCTGTTTCAAGGGACCTGGCATATATGGCATACTGTTCTTAATATGTTTGCTCACCTTCTTGGCGCTATGTGTTTTAACCAAGGTCACCTCTCCGAGAAGGGTTGTTTTCCCAGGTAGGGATTTTTCCCTGAGGTTAGGGAGGGGATACAACCCCTTAATTAAGTGCCAGGCGGGTAGTTAAGCTACATAATCTTTACTCCCTGGAATGGAGATAAGAAACGCCCTAACCTTTGTAATAGAAATTGACAGGATTAAAATCGGCTGGTATAAATACAGATGTAACAAGACAATAAACGTCAGATCCTAACCAGAACCTAGCCAGAGAACATGGCAAAAGATCCTGGACAGAACCTGGCTACAGAACTTCACTGGAGAACCTAGACAGAACATGGCAAAAGAA